>NC_057398.1:63426257-64026257 GCF_019320065.1 Cervus canadensis | reverse complement strand
CCTTTGGGTAGACAGAATGTTGTTCCCCCCCACCCAGGATGTCAATATTCTCAACCTCAAAATTTGTGAATATGTTACCTTATCCTTTATATTGCAGAAGGAATTTTGTGGATGTGATTAAGTTTAAAGTCTTGAGATGGGAAAAGTATCTGGTAAAAAGGAAGCAGAAGGGTCACAGTCAGAGAAGCAGAGAGGGAGAAGAGATATAAGGATAGAAACACTGTAACAGGAGAGAGAGAGTGTGGCAGCAAGAAGGAAAGGAAGATGCTACATTGCTGGCCTTGCAGATGGAGCACTGGTGCATGAGCCAATGAATGCTGTCTGCTTCTAAAAGCTGCAAAAGGTACATCAACAAATTCTCCCCCAGAGCTTCCAGAAGAAAAACAGTGCTGCCAACCAATTTTAGACTGTGACCCATGGAACTGCATGATCATAAATCTGTGCTGATTTAAGCCGCTTGGCTAATGGAAATATGTTACAATAGTGATAGGAAACTAACATAACCTTATCAACCTAGAAAGATATAAGAACTTATGTGGGAAAAAATATAGATTTTTAGGTCAGAGCCATTTTTAAAAAATTTCTTATTTGGAAGACATGTACAAATAAGACAAATGACATGATGGAGTGTAGTATTTACAACATGTATAAAATCAAAAGTTAATATACAGATTATTGGCAGAGTTCCTTTAGACAGAAAAAGAACAGATAGCCCTCCGGTACTATGCAAAGCATATTAAGTAGGCTAACTATCAAATAGGAAATGCAAATAGAAAGAGGTACATATCTTCAAGAGCAATCAAAAAAATATTATTAAAATTCCTTTTTTTTTAAATCACAGAATCAAGCTGTAGAAGTTTGGGTGCTTCATTCAGTTCACAATTTGCTTCTTCTAGGCACTTTAAAAATAGAATAGCAGGAGTTTTAATTATTATGCTATCAAAATTATTTCTTTACATAATCTTGAGAAGTATTAATTTTCATTTTGCATATTTTATTATCTTTGAGACAAAGAAGTATTTGAAATTATGAGTGAGATAATTTAATAATTTCATTTTTGTAAGTAGAATCTAACATGCTTGAGACTAAAAATTAGTAGGAGAAAAAGTAATATAATGTTATCATTTTATTTAAAAATAATTTTCTCATAAATAAGTACATTAATTTCCTCTTATAAGATGATCAGAACTGATATGTGGGAACAAAAATTCTCCTTCCATTTTAAAATTAGTTTGACCTTAACCAAGTCATAAAATTCCAGATTTTGTGGCCCTTATCTATAAGATAATAAAATGTATTATAAATCAAGTAAAATAAAGACATCTTATCTCAGGGTAGGTGGAATTTATAATATGTATAATAGCAAAGAGAGTATCCATAAAATAAAATTATAGGAATGTGAGATAAATATCATGATATTTCAACCTCTGACATTTTCATTCTAATTTTTTGCTAAGTACCTCTTAAAGCTTATCCTGTTTTATCATTCTACTGGGGATTATTAAATTTCTCTCCTCCACCCTCAGCTTTATCTTATTTTAATATGTCCTTCTATTTCATTGCTTCCAAAAGCCCTTTTGCATCTGTTGAGTCATGTTTAATCACTACACATATGTGTTTTTAAAACTTGTTTTGAGAAAAAATAACTTCTTATAAAATAAATTTTTCTATCTGTATCATTTGAAAATACATCCATAAACATCCTCTGCACTCCCATTCTCATTGCAGGGTTATGCACAATAGCCAAGAAATGTAAACCATCCAAATGTCCATAGGTAGATCAATGGATAAAGAACATGTGACATAGGCATGCAGTGGAATATTATTCAGGTTTAAAAAGAAGGAAATTTTGCCATTTGTAATAACATGGATGAACTTGAAGGACGTTAATGCCAGGTGAAATAAGTTAGAGAAAGGAAGACAAATATTCTATCCTTTTGCTTATCATGTGAAATCTAAAATTGCCAAGCTCACAAAACAAAGTAAAATAATAGTTATGAAGCTGGGGGCAGGGGCAAGGAATATGTTGTTTAAGGGTACAAACTTAAATTTTAAAAAGTTTTGGAGAACTAATTCATAGCATAGCAGTTACAGTCTTGTTGTTGAGTCACTAAGTCCTGTCAGACTCTGCAACCCCATTGACTGCAGCATGCCAGGCTTCCCTGTCCTTCACCATCGCCCGCAGAGTTTACTCAAATTTATGTCCATCGAGTCTGTGATGCTATCTAACCATCTAATCCTCTGCCACTCTCTTCTCTTTTTGCTTTCAATCTTTCCCAGCAACAGGGTCTCTTCCAATGAGTTGACTGTTCTCATCACATGGCAAAGTATTGGAGCTTCAGCTTCAG
Organism: Cervus canadensis; assembly: GCF_019320065.1. Classification (NCBI taxonomy): domain Eukaryota; kingdom Metazoa; phylum Chordata; class Mammalia; order Artiodactyla; family Cervidae; genus Cervus; species Cervus canadensis. The sequence continues at coordinate 64,023,909 of NC_057398.1, read as the reverse complement.
TCCTTTCAATGAATATTCAGGGTTACTTTTCTTTAGGATTTACTGGTTTGATCTTCTTTCTGTCCAAGGGACTCTCAAGAGTCTTCTCTGGACAACTGTGCTCATTTCACATGCTAAATTATAGTCTTCTACATCCTAGAGGCTTCCCTGATAGCTCAGTTGGTAAAGAATCTGCTTGCAATGCAGGAGACCCTGGTTCAATTCCTGGGTCAGGAAGATCTGCTGGAGAAGGGATAGGCTACCCACTCCAGTATTCTGGGGCTTCCCTTGTGGCTCAGCTGGTAAAGAATCTGCCTGCAATGAGGGAGACCTTGGTTGGATCCCTGGGTTGGGAAGATCCCTTGGAGAAACCCACTCTAGTATTCTGGCCAGGAGAATTCCATGGAATCACAGAGTCGGACACGACTGAGTGACTTTCACTTTCACACCCTATTATAAACTTAAAAGTTTCTAAGTGGCTATTTCTTGATTGTTCTCATGTCATAATGTGTAGTGTGATAGAGGTGTTAGCTAATGCTGCATTGGTAATCATATTGGAACACATAAATGACTCAAATCAACATATTGGACACCTTAAACTTACATGTTATATTTCACATTTTAAAAAGAAGCAAAAATTGCAAAATAACAATGCAGGTAATAAACATGGTTAAAAATAAAATTTGACAGTGATATAAATGAATGCCAAACTGATTTTTACCTTTAAAATTTTATGTTCTTTTCCCTTGATCCAAAGAGTCTCATATGTGAATCTGAGGTATAGCCCAGGAATTTATATTTTAAATGTGTGTCCAGGTGATTCTGATGCATGTGGTTAGTGTGTAAGAAATCTAGTGAGGATGAAATAAGTGGGACTCATTGAGTAGAAGAGACCCAGATGCTGAGACCACCCCAGTCTTGACAAAGACTGTCTGCTTTAATTTTCCCCTTTTCAGGGCAGAGCCACCCTTCTTTCTACATGTTAAGCTCTTAGAATGTATTAGATCTTGTTCCAGGAGTTTTTATACCCATTATCCAATTTTAGTGTTAACATTAATCAATCAGGGTAAGTATCTCAAGCTCCATATTAAAAATAAATAATTTATAATGCCTAGATTTTAAACAACCTGATCAAAGAATGCAGGCAGAAATATTGTTAAGTTCAAGTGTACATTTGGTTGTCCCTAGTAGGTCATGTCAGAGAAGGCAATGGCAACCCACTCAGTACTCTTGCCTGGAAAATCCCATGGACGGAGGAGCCTGGTAGGCTGCAGTCCACGGGGTCGCGAAGAGTCGGACATGACTGAGCGACTTCGCTTTCACTTTTCACCTTCATACATTGGAGAAGGAAATGGCAACCACTCCGGTGTTCTGGCTTGGACAATCCCAGGGACTGCGGAGCCTGGTGGGCTGCTGTTTATGGGGTCGCACAGAGTTGGACACGACTGAAGTGAGTTAGCAGTAGCAGCAGGTCATGTGTTATCCTAAGCCAATTCTGACAATGGAACCATTCCCATACTTAAAAATTCAAAGCACAAAAGAGATGTATGCAAATAAAAATGATTTTTTTCCTTGAAGTCCTTTCACAACATGTTTTGTAAATAGAGAATAAAAAAATCTTTTTTTCTAAATCCAGTACGCAGTTTTGGGGAAAATTTATTCTTAGTCTCTGATTATACTAACATTGTAGTATTCACAGTTCCCATAAAATAATTTCAAATGCTTATAATGAGGAGAATTAGTTTAATATCACACATTTCATATAAAAATAAGATGGATATCAAAGATTGGAATTATTTAAGGGAAGCTGTTATTACTGGATAAAATATTTTTTAAAAAGAGAAGGGATTAAAATGTTTACATAGTTAATTCTCATGTTTTAAAATTTTCCTTTAACCCCGTTAATGGTAACTTTACTTTCTTTCTGTCTGTCTCCTCAGTTAGTAGCCACTCATTCTAGCCTAAGGGCTTTCCTGGTGGCTCAGTGGTAAAGAATCCACCTTTCAGTGCAGGAGACTCAGAGTCGATCCCTGTGTCGGGTAGATTCCCTGGAGAAGGACCTGGCAACTCACTCCAGTATTCTTGCCTGGGAAATCCCATGAACAGAGGAGCATGGTGGGTTATAGTCTGTGGGGTCACAGAAGAGTCCTACAGGACTTAGTCACTAAACAACAGCAAGAATAACATTCTGGCTTACCTCTTCTCCTGCAACTAAAACATGGGCTAAAAAACATGTCTAGGTTCTTTGTTGATATAAAATCTACTTTACTGAAATTTCCTTTTAACGTGAAGTACTTATAATATGGTAGAAAATGCGCTGGATTTAGGTTTTCTTTGTCTTCAGAGTGAGCTGTTTAGCACTGGGGAGTGACTTACCTCTCCAATTTTACGTCACTTTAAAATAGGAAGTAAAACACCATCACAGTAGCTAACTCGTGCTGGTATGGTAATGCTCAGTCGTGTCCGAATTTTGCGAGTCCGTGGACAGTGGGCCACCAGGCTCCTCTGTCCATGGGATTTTTCAGGCAAAAATACTGGAGTAGGTTACAATTTCCTCCTCTAGAGGATCTTCCTGATCCAGGGATCAAACCTACGTCTCTTGCATCTCCTGCATTGACAGATGGATTCTTTTACCACTGAGCCCCCTGGGAAGCCCCCAAAAAAGTGAACTGAGAGATATTGAATATATATTTTACACTTTTTTGTAAACTCGACCAGTCTTTACCTATAACATTCTTTTTTTAAATAGACAAAGCTGAAGAGAAAATTGTTCATCAGAAATTTAGAAAAGAAAAAAAAAAAATTATCTGTACCGGACCACAAAAAGATAAAATGGGAACGATGAAGTGTACAAGGGAAGGATATAGGCAGAAGGTCTGACATACAATTCAGTGCTTAGGGAATGAGAAAGAGAGAGGAGGGCGAGGTTGGAGAAACAGTAGGACTTTTCCTGATAGTGTATATAACAAAACTTTGTAAAATTTGTAACAATTACAGCCATCTCAAACTAGCAGTATCCTTCTTGTCTGGATATTGGAATGTCATTTCTGCTATCTAAGCAGAAAGCTGTACCCAGTCACAGGGATATTTTCAAGTAGCGCCAAGTGCAAAATGAATAGCAGTTGTCATCTCTAATCTTCCCTTTCCAGAATAAGAACAACTACCTTGAATAAGCTAGGGTAAAATATCTAAACACTATCTCCTTTAACATGAACATTCTATATTCTATACCCCCTACTTACACCAGTTTTTAATATATCCACACAAGTAATTACCATCACTCAAGAAATTAAGCAACCATTATATCACTTTCTATCAACAGATTCGTTTCACTGGACTAAATAGGTCCAGTCATTTAAAATAAGCATACACATTTATAAAATGGGTCATCTGTGAGCAAATCAATTCATGATGATTATTACTTGATTACAAAATACAAATGAAATTATTAAACAAGTCAAGAATGATACAATTAAAAATTTTCATTATTATTTTAAAAAGTTGACTTTTCCTAAGAGCTAGAACTATTTTGTCTTCAGGTCAGTTCAGTTCACTTCAGTCACTCAATCATGTCCGACCCTTTGTGACCCCATGGACTGCAGCATGACAGGATTTCTTCTCTGTCACCAACTCCAGGAGCTTGATCAAACTCATGTGGATAAAGTCAGTGATCCCATCCAACCAACTCATCCTCTGTTATCCCCTTCTCCTCCTTCCTTCAACCTTTCCCAGCATCAGGGTCTTTTCAAATGACTCAGTTCTTCGCATCAGGTGGCCAAGGTATTGGGGTTTCAGCTTCAGCATCAGTCCTTCCAATGAGTATTCAGGACTGACTTCCTTTAGGATTGACTAGTTTGACCTCCTTGCAGTCCAAGGGACTCTCAAGAGTCTTCTCCAACACCACAGTTTGAAAAGATGCCTTATTCAGCACTCAGCTTTCTTTATAGTCCAACTCTCACATCCATACATGACTACTGGAAAAACCATAGCTTTGACTACACAGACCTTTGTTGGCAAAGTAATGTCTCTGCTTTTTAATATGGTAAGTTTGTCATAGTTTTTCTTCCAAAGAGCAAGCGTCTTTTAATTTCATGACTGCAAGTCATCATCTACAGTGATTTTGGAACCCAAGAAGTAAAGCCTGTCATGGTTTCCATTGTTTCCCCATCTACTTGACAGGAAGTGATGGGACCAGATGCCATGATCTTAGTTTTCTTAATGTTGACTTTGAAACCAGCTTTTACACTCTCCTCTTTCATTTTTCTCAAGAGGCTCTTTAGTTCCTCTTCAATTTCTGCCATAAGTATGGCGTCATGTGCATATCTGAGGTTATTGATATTTCTCCCTGCAATGTTGAAGAAGCTTCTGCTTCTTCCAGCCTGGTATTTCCCAGGATGTACTCTGTATATAAGTTAAATAAGCAGGGTGACAATACAAAGCCTTGACATATCCTTTCCCAATTTTGAACCAGTATGTTGTTCCATGTCTGGTTCTAATGTTGTTTCTTGACCTGGATACTGATTTCTCAGGAGGCAGATAAGATGGTCTGGTATTCCCATCTCTTTAAGAATTTACCCAGTTTTTTATGAGCCACACAATCAAAGGCTTTAGAGTAGTCAACGAAGCAGAAGTAAATGTTTTTCTGGAATCCTCTTGTCTTACTTAATTTTGTTTTACTTAATATTTTTTTCTTGTTTAAAAGAAAATTCATAATAGATCACATATCGAGCATGCAAATAAAAATTTTGCATCAAAATATTCTTTTGAATGATGTACAGAGGAGAAAGATTTTTCAGTGCTTTTTTTTTGTAAATAAATTTATTTATTTTAATTGAAGGCAAATTACTTTACAATATTGTAGTGGTTTTTGCCATACATTCACATGAATCAGCCATGGGTGTACAAGTGTCCCCCATCCTGAACCCTCTTCCCACCTCTCTCCCATCCCATCCCTCAGGGTCATCCCAGTGCACCAGCCCTGAGCACCCTGTCTCATGCATTGAACCTGGGCTGGCAATCCGTTTCACATATGGTAATATACATGTTTCAGTGTTTTTTTCTCAAATCATCCCACTCTTGCCTTCTCCCACAGAGTCCAAAATCTGTTCTTTATATCTGTGTCTCTTTTGCTGTCTCACATATAGGGTCATCATTACCATCTTTCTAAATCCCATATATATGTGTTATTATACTGTATAGGTGTTTTTCTTTCTGCCTTACTTCAGTCTGTATAATAGGCTCCAGTTTCATCCACCTCATTAGAACAGACCCAAATGCATTCTTTTTAATGGCTGAGTAATATTCCGTTGTGTATATGTACCACAGCTTTTTTATCCATTCATCTGTCAATGGACATCTAGTTTGTTTCCATGTCCTAGCTATTGTAAACAGTGCTGTGATGAATGTTGGAGTACACATGTCTCTTTCAATTCTGGTTTCCTCAGGTATGCCCAGCAGTGGGATTGCTGGGTCGTATGGCAGTTCTATTTCCAGTTTTTAAAAGAATCTCCACACTGTTCTCCATAGTGGCTGTACTAGTTTGCATTCCCACCAACAGTGTAAGAAGGTTCACTTTTCTCTGCACTCTCTCCAGCATTTATCGTTTGTAGACTTTTGGATAGCAGCCATCCTGACTGGTGTGTAATGGTACCTCATTGTGGTTTTGATTTGCATTTCTCTGATGATGAGTGATGTTGATCATCTTTTCATGTGTTTGTTAGTCATCTGAATGTCTCCTTTGGAGAAGTGTCTGTTTAGTTCTTTAGCCCATTTTTTTGATTGGGTTGTTTATTTTTCTGGTATTGAGCTGCATGAGTTGCTTGCATATTTTTGAGATATATTGTAATTGTATATTTTGTAATTCTTTGTCAGTTGCTTCATTTGCTATTATTTTCTCCCATTATGAAGGCTGTATTTTCACCTTGCTTATGGTTTCCTTCATTGTGCAGAAGCTTTTAAGTTTAATTAGGTCCCATTTTTTTAAATTTTGCTTTTATTTCCATTACTCTGGGAGTGGGTCATAGAGGATCCTGCTCTGATTTATGTCAGAGAGTGTTCTGTTAATGTTTTCCTCTAGGAGTTTTATAGATTTTGGTCTTACATTTAGATGTTTAATCCATTTTGAGTTTACTTTTTGTATGGTGTTAGAAAGTGTTCTAATTTCATTCTTTTACAAGTGGTTGACCAGTTTTCCCAGCACCACTTGTTAAAGAGGTTGTCTTTTTTCCATTGTATATCCTTGCCTCCTTTGTCGAAGATAAGGTGTCCATAGGTGTGTAAATTTATCTCTGGGCTTTCTATTCTGTTCCACTGATCTATATTTCTGTCTTTGTGCCAGTACCATACTGTCTTGATGACTGTGGCTTTGTAGTAGAGCCTGAAGTCAGGCAGGTTGATTCCTCCAGTTCCATTCTTCTTTCTCAAGATTACTTTGGCTATTCGAGGTTTTTTGTATTTCCATACAAATTGTGAAATTATTTGTCCTAGTTCTGTGAAAAATTCCGTTGGTAGCTTGATAGGGATTGCATTGAATCTATAGATTGCTTTGGGTAGTATAGGTCATTTTGACAATGTTGAATTCTTCAAAATCCATGAACAACGGTATGTTTCTCCATCTGTTTGTGTCCTCTTTTATTTCTTTCATCAGTGTTTTATAGTTTTCTATGTATAGGTCTTTTGTTTCTTTAGGTAGATATACTCCTAAGTATTTTATTCTTTTTGTTGCAATGGTGAATGGTATTGTTTCCTTAAATTCTCTTTCTATTTTCTCATTGTTAGTGTATAGGAATGCAAGGGATTTCTGTGTGTTGATTTTATATCCTGCAACTTTACTATATTTGTTGATTAGCTCTATAATTTTCTGGTAGAGTCTTTAGGGTTTTCTATGTAGAGGATCATGTCATCTGTGAACAGCAAGAATTTCACTTCTTCTTTTCCTATCTGAATTGCTTTTACTTCTTTTTCTGCTCTGATTGCTGTGGCCAAAACTTCCAAAACTGTGTTGAATAGTAGTGGTGAGAGTGGGCACCCTTGTCTTGTTCCTAACTTTAGGGGAAATTCTTTCAATTTTTCACCACTGAGGATAATGTTTGCTGTGGGTTTATCATATATGGCTTTTATTATATTGAGGTATGTTCCTTCTATGCCTGCTTTCTGGAGGGTTTTTTTTTTAATCATAAATGAGTGTTGAATTTTGTCAAAGGTTTTCTCTGCATCTATTTAGATAATCATATGGTTTTATCTTTCAGTTTATTAATGTAGTGCATCTCATTGATTGATTTGCAAATATTGAAGAATCCTTGCATCTCTGGAAAAAGCCCACTTGGTAATGACTTATGATCTTTTTATTATGTTGTTAGATTTTGTTTCCTAGAATTTTGTTGAGGATTTTTGCATCTATGTTCATCAATGATATTGACCTGTAGTTTTCTTTTTTGTTGTTGTTGTTGTAGCATCTTTGTCTGGTTTTGGAATTAATAGAATGACTTTGGCAGTTTACCTTCCTCTGAAATTTTCTGGAAGAGTTTGAGTAGAATGGTTGTTAGCTCTTCTCTAAATTTATGGTAGAATTCACCTGTGAAGCCATCTGGTCCTGGGCTTTTATTTGTTGGAAGTTTTTTTAATTACAGCTTCAATTTCTGTGCTTGTGATGGGTCTGTTAAGATTTGCTATTTCTTCCTAGTTCAGTTTTGGAAAGTTATAGTTTTCTAAGAATTTGTCCATTTCTTCCAAGTTATCCACTTTATTGGCATATAGTTGCTGATAGTAGTCAAATCAACAGAATTAGCAATGAAAATGGAGATATCACAACAGACAACACAGAAATACAAAGGATCATAAGAGACTACTATCAGTGCTATCTTTTAAAGGGGTATAATAGGAATTCCCTGGTGGTCCAGTGATTAAGTCTCCATGGTTCCAATGTAGGGGGAGTGGGTTTGATCACTCGTCGGGTAATTGAGATCATGCATGCTGTGTGGTATGGCCAAAAGTAAAATAAATAAAAAGGGGGGGCGGGGGGAGGGACATGGACTTACACTGAAACTAAGCTTTAAAAATTATATTCCAGAGTTTCACTTGTATTTCATAGTCAAGAGAAACAGGAGACTGAAGAGTCAGTTATTGACAACTGAACACATGATGACATGAAGGGGTCTGAGGCCTAGGTGGGGATGTTCCAGAGAGAGGCTCTCTAGTGGAAGTGCCTTATCAGTGGTCCTGTCACCCTCTCTACTGCCAACTATTGTGTAGACATGAAAGCATAGTTAGATTCTAAGGCTTGATTTCCTAGTCTTTACTGTGAGGCTGCAAATAAGTTGTCTTTGTGGAGGAAGATCACAGTCTCTGAAACTTTATGGACTAAAGATTTATGAAGCACTCTGAAATGAGAGTGACAACTTCCAGAAGGCTGTGAGGCAAGAAGCTTTCTATGGAGCAGAATATTCTGGTTCTGCTAGTGCGGTGGTCTTTGAGAAAGACACTTCTTTGTTTTTCAAATGAAGAGCGTATACTAGGTTGATGATTTTCAAATTCTTTTTCCCCCTCAGTACAAACATTATTTTTAACAAAGTCATATATTTTAACTTACAATACTTAAAACTTTTTAGTTTAAAGCTGGTCTTGTGAAACTGGGTGTTAAAAACTACATTCCCCATGACTCAGCCCTCCACATAAAGTGGCATCTTCCCAAGAGATGACTCAGATCAAACAGACTATAGTTTCACCTTTGTGATTTTCATGAAGTCTTTAGTTTCATTGTACAGAATCAGATAATCTATTATTCAGTTATGGTTTCCTGAGTAAAATTTCACAAGTGATAGTCCCATGCTGATCCAACCCACCTCTGTGAAATTACTAATAAGCAACATGTTCTGTCTCAACACTTTTACCTTCCACCTGGGGAGAGCCTGTGTGTATTCCGAGACCTCTCCAGGATAAAACTCTTTGCATTATTAGGAAGAGAGCCATCTTCCCCTCCTAGATAAACTTTCTCTCAAATAATTTATGACTATCTACTCTCTGCCCAGCATGTCAGGGCTCAAATGAGAAGGTCTCCTAAGGGAGATGGTAGCAATTTAACAAGACAATTAGCTATTGGAGCCCTGAGATTAAGTGCTTTTGAAAAATATAGATTATTTCTGAGCGAGAATGTCTCTGACTGTGGCCATGGTTATCACTAATACCATCAACCTAAATCTTGATCTCACTCTCTCTAGTGAATGATATCACAGCTCTTGGCAAATTTTTTCTCCTCTCCTTGGGATATGTGCTTTCTTGTATCTCAGAAGGTTGGTTCTCTGTAGTCTACAGGCAGGAGGCTCCAGAAATTAACTGTTTGAAATATAATATTTCAAAAACCATACAGTGATCATTGTTATTCACAAAAAAATGAAAATGGTTGATGTGTCATTAACTAGAAAGAATAATTCAAGGATTAAAGAAGTATTTAGACAGATACAATTCTCAGAGGGCAGTATGTCTTTCATGTAATAAATGTTAAGTCAGAGATGTAAAATCAGGCCCTAGATTTATAAGATAATTTTTGAGAGTATAATATCTAGGTCTTACTGTAGAAAATAGAAGTTTTGATATATGCCTAAGTGTGTACTTAGTCAATAAAGTTGTTTTTGGTTTAGTTACTAAGTCCTGTCTGACTCTTTGTGACCCATGGAGTATAGCCCCCAGGCTCCTCTTTCCATGGGATGTCCCAGACGAGAATACTGGAGTGGCTTGCCATTTTCTCCTCCAAGGGATCTTTTCAACCCAGGGATTGAACCCGTGACTCCTGCATTGGCATGTGGGTTCTTTAGCACTGAGCCACCCGGGAAGCCCTTGCAATAAAGTACAAGTTGGTTATTTATCTTATTTGTTTGCTTGTTTGTTTATTGAATGTATGATGAGTTGGCCATTAGAAGGAAAGAAAATATATGATAGGTACTAAAATACACTTTGACTTCACTGAATTTTCTTACAGAAAGTTCAGATTAAGTAGAAGATAAAATGTTAGCAGTAAGTTAATGCAGTTATACTTCAGAGGCTGACCTTTTTGATAATGTCTGCTTAAACAATATAAGGTCATTTTATTCATGAAAGAACTCATTTTTTTATATTTTCTGAAGCTTCAGTCCATATATAGTCTAAAACTTTATACAGCAGGGAAAGAAGTAAAATCTTCATGGATAATCTTAGTTCAATAACAAGTTACCCTTAACATAAAACAACTCTATGTAATAATTATATTTAAATTAGATATCTTATTCTTTGAAGAAAAAAAATCAGGAAAATTTTTAAGTGAAATGAAATGGGTTTTAAAAATCAAACTTCTAAATAGATGATACTTTATTCAAAGATTAAGAAGAAAAAAATTAATTGCCAGTGTTATAGTCATTTACTTTATGGAATACTTTCCCTCTTCAAAGTTGCATAGTTTTCAATTCAATTTCACTTTTACCTTTATATTTCTGAAACTCTTATATAAAATCTATATTTAATTAGATTGTGAAAACTCCAAATGAAATTGTTCAAATAATATGCAATGGTTGCCCCTGCTTACTGATTGAATTAAATGATCTCTATCAAACCTTATGCAAAATATTATGTAATCTGACATAAATATTGGAGTCTGTATATTAAATGAAGAGATGGAATATTTTCTTTTGTTTTGGAATGATGTTTTACTCTTGCAATTAAGAGAGTCCTACTTATGAGTAGCCATACTTCTTTGAAATCAAAATGTTTAGCAGGTGTACACAGTGTTGAAGATTTATAATTAACATATGTTTTCTGTATCCTTGCTTGAACTCAGAAATTATTATGTTTTAGTTCATATGAAAGTGTGAAATTGTTAGTCACTCAGTCATGTCCAGCTCTTTGTGACCCCATGGACTGTAGCCTGCCAGGCTCCTCTGTCCATGGGATTTCCCAGGCAAGAATACTTAGTCATTCCCTTCTGGTGATCTTCTTGGCCTAGGGATTGAACCTGAGTCTCCTGAATTGCAGGCAGATTCTTTACTCTCTGAGCCACCAGGGAAGCCCATAGTTTATATAACCACTAAGATTAGAAAAGGAGAAGGAAATGGCAACCCACTCCAGTATTCTTGCCTGGGGAAACCCATGGACAGAGGAGCCTGGTGGGCTACATTCCATGGGGTTACAAAGAGTTGGATTTAACTGAGCAACTCTCTCTCTCTCTCTCTCTCTCTCTCTCTCACACACACACACACACACACACACACACACAAGTTTAGAGGAGTACATATAGATTGTGTTTATATTTGTAAAGTATCCTGAATTTGAGAACATGCCCTATTAGTCAGCATAGCTATCAGATAAATTTTTTTTTTATAATTATCAAACAGATAGAAATAGTGGCAAAGTCAATTTGAGTCTTTGTCTTCTAGTTTAGGGAAAATAAAATGAAAGATGTTGAAGAACAAGCAACAATTTTGGATACTCTTGCAGAAGATAATTAACTTGCACAAATGTACAATGTGAGAGTTGCAAGTCGTTTTATTTGGGGGACCTTAAAAGACGCTTACTCCTTGGAAGGAAAGTTATGACCAACCTAGACAGCATATTAAAAAGCAGAGACATCACTTTGTCAACAAAGGTCCATCCAGTCAAGGCTATGGTTTTTCCAGTAGTCATGTATGGATGTAAGAGTTGGACTATAAAAAAGCTGAGCACCGAAGAATTGATGCTTTTGAACTGTAGTGTTGGAGAAGACTCTTGAGAGTCCCTTGGACTGCAAGGAGACCCAACCAGTCCATCCTAAGGGAGATCAGTCCTGGGTGTTCATTGAAAGGACTGATGGTGAAGCTGAAACTCCAGTACTTTGGCCACCTGATGTCAAGAGCTGACTCATTTGAAAAGACCCTGATGCTGGGAAAGATTGAGGGCAGGAGAATAAGGGGATGACCAAGGATGAGATGGTTGGATGTCATCACCGATTCAATGGACATGAGTTTGGATAGACTCCAGGAGTTGGTGATGGACAGGGAGGCCTGGCGTGCTGCGATTCATGGGGTCGCAAAGAGTCGGACACGACTGAGCGACTGGACTGAACTGAAAACTGTAGCCTAGGAGACAATACCTCAGATATCTATTAGAAACTGCTACAAAGGGAGAGGGTGAAGGTCAGTATATATGTGATTTTGGTGAAGGGGTAATACATGCAATTAAGGATCTATTTTTGCAGAAGGTTTCTACTAGTCACAAGGAACAGTCGTCATCATAAATGATTTTATTGCCTTTCTAGATATGAGGAGATATAAGAATTGGGCTCATAAAATTGGCTCCTGAAAATATCTAGCTATATGAAAACCTGTCTTCGTTAGTGTTTCCCTGATCACAGAGTGCCTCATTTATTCTTTCACTTCGAACTGCTTTCATTGGGTGTTGAAGTTCAGCATCTGCAGCAGAACATGATTTAATCCTTTTAGAGGTAGATGGCACATGCCAATGGCAAGTGTCAAGTTGTAGTTGACAAGATGAGAAAGAAGATATATTTCCTGTTTGGATCAGCTAGAAGAGTAGATTGTATAGGAAGGAGGTAAATTTCCTGGGATGATCAGATAGAAGGGTAGGTTGTATGCAAAGGAGCTACTCCAAGTGTGGTTCAAGGACTGTTACTTTTCTCTAACTCTTCATTGTAGGTCTTGATGAGGTACATTGGGGTTTGAAAGTGATGTACTTATCTCTTGCTAGATAATCATCTAACCACATATATCTTAGGAGTTTTGTCACTACAAGAAATATGGGAGAATGGATTTGTGGAAATAAATAGCACAGTTTGCTATACTTGGCAAGCATGAGAGGTATTTTCCTTACCTTTGTGAATGTTCAAGTGTAAGTGTTGATATTTCTATGAAAGAACCCTGCACCGTACAGTGAAATATACATGCATGGGAACCAGCCAATCAATTTATATTTGTGAGAATTCTTCCAGTAGAAGAATTTTAATAAGTATTTCTCACAAGGATTGTTTTAAAGTGTTTGAAGAAACATTTTTTTAAAGAATTGAGTTAGCATATTATATTATATTTTAAAAATATAGTATGGTATGTTAACTCAATTAACATACTGTAATTGCTCATTATAAGTGCTCATTAATGTCTTTATATAAGTGACTGAATTATCTACATACTTTGTACTTGTTGATTAGGGACTGCCATGTGAGCCAGTACAAGTGATGGAGTTGAGTTACTGATAATCTTATGAGGACTGTAAGAGTCTTAAGAAATACTGAGAATCACAAAAAGTATTCAAATCAAGATGTACTTATTTCATTCTTAACACACTGACTATATGATCAACCTTTCCTCTTAATTAAGGAACATATAATTTGTTTACCTATACCTCGCCTTGGAGGAGAAATGTACCACAGCAGGTAGGAAAAATCAGCAGTAATTTCATTAGGATAATTTGGGAAGAAAATTTTAAAATGATATCATACACCATAAAAGTCTATAAAATAAATTTCAGCCATTCACATAGAAATATATGCCCTAAATATTGGGCTTAGACTACTTTATGTAATTAATATATTGCTCACAATGATGTAGACTTTACAAGTATATAATACTACTTCTTTAAGAAACTGACAATAGCTGACAATAAACTGACAATGATCAATTAGGATGTCAACAATATTGAATTATTTGAAATATAGATAGTCAAAGGCAAAAAAAGAAAGTTTATTTGTTTATGATTTGAATTTAAAATTATAAGTAATTGTTTGCTTATTGTCTTTATTTCTCATAGCATAAATAAAATTTAGCTTCACCCTATGAAAGTAAAATATTAAATACTAGTAAATAAAGCATGTTATGTTTATAATTTATTCTTATAGCCTCAGAGGAATTAAGACTGTAATATTGATGTAAATGAAATGCACACACACACATACATACATGCACTCAGAAATGGAGACTTAGACATATATCTTCACATTCTTCCCCTTGTGAATAGCATCCTAGATCTTAGTTCTTCTAATGACAAAGTAACTTCTAGTTTTCCTAGAATCTATATCTTATGTCTTATATTTATATTCTATGGCTTTTAAATTTCTTTTTTATTTCAATGTGTTCATCAATAACCTATACACCTTGAAATCAAAAAGTGTTAGAGAACATTCAGTGACAGAATGTCAAAGCAAATGTTTAAATGACTATTTTCTGACTAGGAAGTAAAATAAATATATGTGATTACATATAGGAGTATGCACTTTTATGCCAAATAAGAAAGTATATAGTGGGATAATATCGGGTTGGCCAAAGAGTTTGTTCAGATGTTTCTATATGATCTTATGGATAGATAGTGTGCTAGCAGATAGCGTGGTGAAATGTAATTTTTTTTTTTAAGGCATAGAAAAAGTTAAAACATCACACTGGGTTGATATTTTCTTGTCAACGTTTAATAAGACTTTTTAATCCTAAATATTAAATCTACAAAAAAAGGAGAAATGAAAGATAGAATGGAATAAAGTAGAAAACAGCCATCTGTTAGAAATTGCTTACTTTGTACAGGGGTTATTAAAAAGTAAATAGTTCAGTGATTTTGGAAGCTGGGCAAAATGCTGTTGCTGTTGTTGAAATAAGCATTATTTCTGAAAGGCCTATCGACATATATTGCTGATTACAAAATCAAATGATTTATGATATTCAATATATTCTTTTAATTGCACTTTGATATTTGAGTTATTTTGTCAACCATTTCAGATTGTCATTAACTTGTCCAATTTTAAGCTTTTGCAATTTGAAGAACTGAAACTTAAATATAGTGGTCCATCATAACTCACTTCAGAACTGGAAAGTAATCTCTTATATTTGGATAGATTTTAAAGTAACTTATAGCAGTTCAATTTGTTAGGAGAAACACTGACTGAAATCTCCCAGCCTGGCCAGGCACCATAGTAACTATTTGCATGAGTTATTTTATGATAAGAAGTCCTGAAAAGGAACATGGAACTAACAAGTCACTTCAGGAAAGGTCAAAAGGAGATGCCAGGTATCCTATTGACCTCCCAGAATCCTCCTTATTGAAATCTATTTTAGCTGACGAATGTGTGTGCCACCAGGAAAGATTGGCCAGAGTCCACCCAGAAACGAATCCCATCACCATAATATCAGAGACTGCAAGCCACATAGTATATCAGTTGTCTTCGATTTCCTTGCCTTCCTGCTCTCCCCATGGGTGCCCCTTCCCAATAAAATGTCTTGCTTTGTCAGTTTATGTGTATTCTCCAGCAATTCATTTTTGAATGTTAGACAAAGCCCACTTTCAAGCCCTAAAAGCCCTTTCTGCAACAAATTCCTTCTCTATTGGGTATTTAGAAGAGATACAAACTTTATTTTCTTAAAATAAATACAAATACCCCCAAAACATTCTAAAAAAACTTCATTTTCTAAAAAAAAGTCATTGTTTCTTTGAGTGACTTAAAATTGTGACTTAATAAAAGTTTAGACCAGTGCTTCTAATTTTTTATTTATTTATATTTTTAATTGAAGTATAGTTTATTTCAGTTCAGTTCAGTTCAGTCACTCAGTTGTGTCTGACTCTGCAACCCCATTGACTGCAGCATCCCAGGCCTACCTGTCCATCACCAACTCCCAGAGTTTACCCAAACTCATTTCCATTGAGTTGGTGATGCCATCCAACCATCTCAGCCTCTGTCATCCCCTTCTCCTCCTGCCCTCAATCTTTCCCAGCATCAGGGTCTTTTCCAAGGAGTTAGTTCTTCACATCAGGTGGCCAAAGTATTGGAGTTTCAGCTTCAGCATCATTCCTTCCAATGAATATTCAGGACTGCTTTGTTTGAGGATGGACTGGTTGGATCTCCTTGCAGCCCAAGGGATGCTCAAGAGTATCCTCCAACACCACAGTTCAAAAGCATCAATTCTTTGGCACTCAGCTTTCTTTAAAGTCCAACCCTCACATCCATATATGACTACTGGAAAAACCACAGCTTTGACTAGATGGGCCTTTGTTGGCAAAGTAATGTCTCTGCTTTTTAATAGTTTATTTACAATGCTGTATTTCAAGTATACAGGAAAGTTATTCAGTTATATATATTGTGCATATATATATAATATATATATATTATTTTTCAGATTCTTTTCCATTATAAGTTATTAAAAGATATTTAATATAATTATGTTTGCTATACAATAGATGCTTGTTCATTATCTATTTTATATATATATAATAGGTGTATCTGTTAATCCCAAACTTCAAATTTATCCCTCCCCCCAACTTCCTCTTTGATAACCATAGTTTGTTCTGTTTCTGAGTCTGTTTCTGTTTTGTAAATAAGTTCATTTATACTATTTTTTTTTTTAGATTCTACATGTAAGTGATATCATACAATATTTGTCTTTCTCTGCCTGAGTATGATAATTTCTAGGGCCATCTATGTTTCTACAAATGGCATTATTTCTTTCTATTTATGGCTGAGTAATATTCCGTGTGTGTGTGTGTATGTGTGTGTGTGCATGTGTGTATTATACAAACACCACATAATGTTTATTTATTTACCTGTCAATGGGCATTCATTTTGCTTGGCTATTATAAATAGTGCTGCTATAAACATTGGGGTGGGACATATCTTTTTAAAATACAGTTTTTGTCTTCTCCTAATATATGCCCAGGTGTGGGGTTGCAGGATCATCTGGCGGCTCTGTTTTTAGTTTTCTAAGGGACCTCTATACTGTTCTCGACAGTGGCTGCACCCATGTACAGTCTCACCATCAGTGTAGGAGGCTTCATTTTTCTCCACAACTTCTCCAGCATTTAATATTTGCAGATTTTTTGATAATGGCCATTCTGACTGGTATAAGAAGATACTTCATTGTAGTTTCGATTTACAGTTCTTTTGCCCATTTTTGGTTTGGTTTGGTTTGTTTGTTTGTTTTGATATTGTGTTGTATGACCTGTTCATATATTTTGAAAATTAAGCCCTTATCAGTCACTTTGTTTGCAAAATTTTCTTCTAGGCTGCTGTCTTTTTGTTTTCTATATGCTTTCCTTTGCTCTGCAAAAACTTACAAGTTTGATTGGGTACCATCTGTAGACCAGTACTTCTAAGCCACATTGCCCTGATAGAGTACAAAAATGGCAATACACTGCTATTAAAAAATGGGTCCTGGACATTCTGGAAATGTTCTTTACTGAAGTTTCATGCAATTACATGCACTTAACCCCTATGTGAATAAGGATGAATATCAAAACAAGTTTTGTTCAGGCAAAGTGGGCTTTCTTTCACCCTGGTCCACTTGTGCAGTACGGATTCAATACAGAAAACTTGGGGAAAAACGTATTAAGCAAAACATCACTCAGAGGTGACCTTTATCAAGATTTTTGCATATCTCCTTTAAGCCTTCCTGTGTATATACACAGAAGATGGAATACTAAATAATGTAGGTTACTCTACATTCTAACTTATAAAATATTCTCACACTTATACATTGAGCTTTAGAAGTTAAGTTAGATCTTAGTGTAAATTGCTTTGTCAGATTTATCCTGAGTTATTTTTGGAGGGTGTTAGAGAAGAGGCTGGAAGATCATAACAGAGGCAAGTGGAAAAAAGTGCCACTACCTGCGGAGCAGGAGTTTTAAGAAGGAAAAACAGCTCCCTATTTCATAAACTTTTATATACTTGACATTTGCTTAGTAAAAGAAATATAGATCAATGTTATTAGAAGACTTTTGTGCATGTGGGCATCTCAGTTAAAGACAATAAACTCCCATCTTTGCAAGCACTACATAATACCTTTCATGTGTTGATGGATCTCCATATATAAACTGAACATGAAAATGAATAGGTATATCCTCTTCTTGACAAAAGAGGCTAATGGAACTTACCCAACTAAAACTTTTCACATTAAATTGAAATTATACCTTTAAATCTTGGAGGGAGTGAGAGCCAGGCATACTTCTTCCATATTAAGACACTGCAGAAATATTGGCCAAAGCAAAGATTTATAAGATGTCACTGAAAGCATTCACTCTAACAATAAAGAAGACAGCTGGATGGTGAAATGATGGTTGCAATTCAAAATAAATCACATGGCACCTTAATAATTCCATAGCAGTTAGATCTCCTTTACCAGACTGTATCTGGCATTGATAGGATGCTGTATTTTAAGAGAATAATTGTTCTTCATGGGTATAACAGTTCAGTGTTCAGAGTTTGAAGTTATAAAGAAATATTTACAAGAAAGGAGAGCTTCAGTGAGGTAAACATACTTTCAAGTTTTAAAGATTGGTATTTTGTCACCTTATACTTTTAAAGAAAAAAGAATAAATAAATTGTGAGGATAATTTTGTTTGTTTATTTGTTTTGCTATTACTAGAAATCTAAGCTTGTCTGGTTAAAATTATCACAGATTTTATTTAAATTATAATAAGAAATACTACTTTTTACTCTCAGAAGAGAAATTAAAACTAACCACAATGATGAAAATTCCTTTCTCTGTTCAAGGGTATGTTTCTAGTCATCATTCTGCTCAATCTAAGCTGACTGTCTTTATTGTCCACCAGAACCAGACAGTATCAAAACTTCCTTGAAAGAGAAGATAATTTAAAAGAATAACATTGAAAGTAGTATTAGTCTTTCCTCTAGACTCGATGGCATTAGTATTTGACTTTTGATTAGTTCTCTTTGCATCAGTATAGTGAATCAAATAATTTGACTCCAAAATTCATTTCTGCCTTGAGCCTCAAATATATGTCTTTATTTGAAATAAGGATCTTTGCAGTAATAATGAGTTAAGGATCATGAGATGAAATCATCCTGAATTTACAGTGGGCCCTAAATCCAACGAGTGTCATCCCTCGAGTGTCATCCCTGTAAGAAAAGAAAAAACAGGGACACAGAAAGAAGGCCAAGTAAAGACAGAGGCACAGATTGGAATGATGTGTCTGCAAGTCAAGTGACACCAAAGACTTTCCACAAGCGTGGGACAACATCTCCCTTGGAGCCTTCCAAAGAATCAACCTTGCCAACATCCTAATTTCCAAAGTTTGGTTCCAGACTGAGATCATACATTTCTGTTGCTTTAAGTCACACAGTTTGTGGTAGTGTCATATGACAGTCCCGGGTAAGTAATACAATTATTAACACAAGGAATTGTTAGGAGATTACCCATGTGTTAGCCAGCAATATGGACTGAGCTGTGTACCTGTAATTAATTTCCAAGGTTTTAATAGAGCAGTTAACAAGTGGTACCAGTGAGAAGCAGCTGATCTGGAGAAGCAGGTCCATGCTCACACATTTGAGTAAGTCACATAGTAAAACATGTGTGAGTGAGTGAAAGTCACTTAGTCGTGTCCGACTCTTTGCAACCCCATGAACAATACACTCCATGGAATTCTCTAGGTCAAAATACTAGAGTGGGTAGCTTTTCCCTTCTCCAGGGGATCTTCCCAACCCAGGGATTAAACACAGGTCTCCCACATTGCAGGCGGATTCTTTACCAGCTGAGCTGGAAGGGAAGCCCAGTAAAACATGATGGAGCCCAAATGTTATGACTTTCCTGGGTCAGGATATCTAAACACACTTAACTTTTTATCATGCCTGGCCCAAATGTAGAATAACTGGAGCTGGTCTTAAAAATCAGGAACTTCTATGGTGATATTGCCATAACTGATGAGTGTTTATTGTTTGTATTATTTCTGAAAGCTAAGTAAAACTTGATTTTGATTAAAACCTGTTGCATCTTGTCATTTGCCAACAGTGACTATTTTACATCTTCTTTTCCAATTTGGATACCTTCTCTCTCTCTCTCTCTCTCTCTCTTTCTCTCTTTCCCTCTGGTTGCTGTAGTTAGGACTTTCAAAACTACCTTGAGTAAAAGTGGTGAGAATGGGCATCCTTGTCTCATTCCTGTTCTTAGAGCAAATGCTTTCAGCTTTTCGCCATTGAGTATGACATTTGCTGTGGGTTTGTCATATATAGCCTTTATTAGGTTGATGTTTGTTACATTTATGCTAACTTTCTGGCAAGTTTTTAATCATAAGTGGATGTTGGATTTTGTCAAAAGCTTTCTTCCAAAGCTATTGAAATGATCATGTTTTTTTGTTCTTTACTTTGTTAATGTGGAATATCACATTGATTGATTTGCAGATACCTTTGCATTGATTTGCAGAAAAAAACCCTTGCATCCTTGTGATAAATCCCACTGTATTATGGTGTACCATCCTTTTAACATATAGGTTGGATTCGGTTTGCTTATAATTTGTTGAGGTTTTTTGCAACTATGCTCCTCAGTGATATTAGCCTGTAATTTTCTCTTTTTTGTGTGCTACGTTTGTCTGGTTTTAGTATCTGGATGATGCTCGCCTTATAGAATGAGTTCATAAATATTCCTCCCTCTGCAATTTTTTGAAGTGATTTGAAAAGGATAGGTATTAACTATTCTTTAAATGTTTGGTAGAATTCACCTGTGAAGCCATCTGGTCTGGGACTTTCATTTTTAGGAGTTTCTTCTATTGTGAATCTGATTGTCAGGATAAGCTCAAAACAAAATTGCTTATAGAACATACTGGGCATTGCATGACTCTCCTTATATAGATCTGTTACTGTTGCTTAGTCACTAAGTGGTGTCTGACTCTTTGCGATTCCATGAACTGTAGCCCACCAGGCTCCTCTGTCCATGGGACTTCTCAGGCAAGAATAACTGGAGTGGGTTGCCATTTCCTTCTCCAGGGCATCTTCCCAGTCCAGGAATCAAAACCACATCTTCTGTATTGGCAGGAAGATTCTTTTTTTAATAACCGAGCCACCAGGGAAGTCCAAAATATAGATGAATACTTATATATACACACACACACATACATACATACACACACCTATCATCTACCTATTGTCATCTATTTATCTATATGATGGTGGGGAACCAAGACTACAAGGTCAGTTTTTGTAGCCAAATATATTTAATTCTGCTTCTGAAAAGATATAGAAGATCAAATGGGTTCATTGATAAAACAAGTTAATAAAGAGAAAAATAAGGTTTTATTGATGAGATCTAATATGTGATTAATGACATTGCCATGAATTATTTTATATCAGTTGAAGTTATTTCATGTCATTCATCACACTAGAGACAAATATACCTGAATATTTGGAGAATTTAGATGTCTGTAGGAGAATTAATGTGCTTAAATTGTTATATACTCTTTTCAAAATGTATTTGTTGCAAAACTATGGTGAACCATCATGAAGATTCTGGTTCTGTCTTCCATTTCACAATCGGCCCTCTATTACTGCCCACCCCACCCCACATGTCTAACCTTTCACTAATCTTACTATATTTCATTTTCCAGGGAATGAGGAAACCTCTAGAATTCCAAATTATGAGATAATTTATGTTTTAGTGTAGGTAGGGAGAAAGTGAATGACGTTAATGAATAGAGAGGGAATCATTTAACAACTCAGGTTTTCTATAATTTTTAGCTTTCAGCAAATTTAAGAATGATATAAAGACATATTTAGCTGGCACCTTATTAAAATTTTTCATGATAGATTATATGACTTTGGCTTACTATTCCAAAGAAGTTCAAGGAATTGATTGAATTAGTAAAATCCTATTACCATTAACTTATTCAAAAAAATAACTTTTCTCTAGACCTATATAAAAATTTTAAAATGAATGATTCTTCTTTTAATACTCTAACAATAAGTGATAATCATGAACAGATAAATGACTAACAAACATACCCATTCCGTTTCATTAATGGTCACATTTTCTGATTTTTATGATAAATACTAACTGAAATTAATAATATATTTATTTTAATCAATTACATACAGGCAATAATGGTTATTCAGCCCTGAAGGGGGAAAAAAAAGATATTAGCACTGAGAGCATCAGGGGAGCAGGATATTAAAATTATTTTTCATATCAACAGATTAATTTTTCAGAAAAGCAAGGTATTTTGCTAATCAAAATATTTTTAAGTCCACATTTGTTTTCAACAGGATAAAAAGTCTCTGGAGAAACTATCAAACAATAAAAGAAACAGTGTAGAATGACTAACTGTCAGGGGGTGCCTATTCACAAATTTTTAGACAGATGATTATGGGTATCACACTGGTTTTTGTATTTAGATTCTATTGGAAGTATTTAAATGAGTAAATATACTAATTTTACTTAAAAATGCAAAATATGCAATAATTCATCAATTACATTCTTAGTGATTATTTCAGATTAGGGTAAAGATGTCTTAGAAGTTAAAATAAAACATATGTATAGGAGTATGAACTTAAAAACATCTTAAGGCAACTAAGAGTATTTGGACAATTGTAGAAAAGCGCAATGATTCCTTCTTAGTTAAGAACATCATAATACTCAATAATTTACTCATGTTTCCAAGACAATCCCATGGCCTTGACAAGTAAACCATAGTCTCTGTCTTAAAAGGAACATAGCACTCTTATGGAGAGATGGTCACATAAACAATACATAGCGTAAAGTCATGAAAGTATTAGAGGCAAGTATACATTGTACATATCAGATCAGAATTACAGAAATCATACAGGCTCCTCTAAGTACAAGGCAATCTTGAATCCAGTAACTTTCCTACACTCATTATATTTAGCTAGAGTGTTTTATGCACATTTTTATAATATAAAATTTCAATAAAAGTATTTGAACTGGCAGATGTTTTCCTAGATAGAATTTACACTGACAAATTAGGGTGATTTCTGGGTTCATACCTTTTTCTAAGGTCACACTTTGAGGAATATACTGTACTTTTTCTGTGACTAAGCTTTAATAAAAAATAAATTATAACCAGCTTTATAATTAAATTTTATAATTTATAATTGCTGAAATTCAAATTAATCTGCTTTTTTAAGAATATCTGCCTTACTTAAATAAAAATTTACATTTGTATCCCTTTAAATTATTAAATAATATGGATTAAAACTATAAATAATTAATAATACTTATACAGATTTTATAGGACTATCTTGATGACTGAAAAATTAGACAAGTTACATAAACTTTATGGTACTCTTATGTAGATGGTTAGAACAGTCCTTGATGACTTTTTAGTCCTTCTAATGATTATTTTTTTCTTTAAACATCAAAATAAAATAAAAAACATCATGAAGTTTAAACAATAGAAACAATGTGCAGTGTCATTATAAGAATGACGCAATAATACCGATTGCCTAATTATTCTGAAAATAGTTCAGAATTAGAGATAAGATACTGAGCAGGTTTAACAAAAATGCTTGCTTTATGAAATGGCAATGATGATTAATAAAAATAAGCACTGTACTTTTTTACCCCCTTCAGTAGTATGTTTAACTCAGGAGCTGATCTAGTCAAAGAAACAATTCAAAGTGATACACTGCCACAACTCTGCTTCATTACACTGGAGGTTCTAGCCAGTGTAGTAAGAAAATAAAAATAATTTAAAATCCAAGTAATAACAAGGAGAGCATGTGTCTGTCATTAGAGAAGATGTGAATGCCTAGACTATGAAAAGCTATCTACCGAGAAACAGTTAGAATGAATATGTGTATTTATTAAGATCATTATTTGTGATCAAAGGCTCAGGTGGTGCTACTTGTTAACAACCCATCTGCCAATGCAATAGACATAGGAGACCCGGGTTTGATATCTGGGTCTGGAAGATCCCCTGGAGGAGGGCATGGCAACCTACTTCAGTATTCTTGCCTGGAAAATTCCATGGACAGAGGAACCTGCTGAGCTACAGTCCATGGAGTAGCAGAGTCAGACACGACTGACTTAGCGATTTAGTGCACATGCGCACACACTCACACATTTGGGGTCAATATAAAAAAATCAACTGTATTTCTAAATCCCAGTAATTCTTCTGATTCTTTTTAATTACAATACAATTCCTTTCTTCTCTTACCTACTTCAACGTGTCCAGGACAGAAAGTGTCCTGGGGGCTGTTTTTCCTCACCAAGGCCTTGCTGTTCGGTATTATCATTTCTAAGCATTTCAAGTCCTGCCCAAGTTACAGAAACCCAAGCATAAGGGAGCATAGTTATCTAAGGAAGCTGGTCCTAGACACTCACTCTGGTGACTTGGGTGATCAACTTTAAATGCAATCAGACAATTCCTTTTCTGGTTTCTCAGAGCAGGGACTGAGCTGTTCTCCCTCCACTCAGACCTGCATCCTCTGTCCCTGGGCTCAAATATTCCTTACCGGTAATTCAAAGACTTTAAATAATACATTAGGAAACAGAAAAGGAAAAACAAACTAAGTCTTTGTTTTTCAGTACGTGTGATATGTCTATCCCTCTATTTTGCTTGGCTCCTTGGACCTGGCATAGTACTGCTGCTGGAGAATGCTGGAGTCTACAACACTGGATCATATCTGTCTGTCCCCTAAGTTGACTCTCAAAATTTCCCAGGACACCTGTGGCCTGGGGCTCTGCAGCCCTAAGTGTACCTCCCCTTTTTTGAATGTTAATTAGAACACTGAGGGTGGTCGCCCCACAACACACATTAATTTTGTACTAATAAATGTGTATTTAAAAGAGAAAATGCTTTCTCCATTATAAAGTCCCTTTAAATTTCAATGAAATATTTGGGCTCTTATTCCTCTAATGACCTAATGAATTAATGATAATAATGAGCATTTTTCTGAATGAAAGAATCATTAACACTCACTATTATTATAATCATACTGAACATAATGTGCTAAAGACTCTGAAACAACACTTCAGGTTCCATTCATCACAATCTTATAAGAGTTTTAGTATTCTCGTTGTTTAGTCACTAAGTTGTGTCTATTTTGCAATCCTATGGACTGTAGACAACCAGGCTCCTCTGTCCATGGGACTTCCCAGGCAAGGATACTGGAGTGGGTTGCCATTTCCTTTTCCAGGGGATTTTCCTGATCCAGGAACTGAATCCGGGTCTCCTACTTTGCAGGCAAATTCTTTACCAACTGAGTCACCTGAGAAGCCCTATGAATGAAACTTTCTACGTTTCGTTTTCTACTTTTTGATGGTGGTAAGAAGGGCCACCTGATGACTAGTGGTAAAGAGTCTGTCTGCCAAGCAAGAAATGTGGGTTTGATCCCTGGGTTGGGAGATCCCCTGGAGAAGGAAATGGCAACCCACTCCAGTATTCTTGCTTGAAAAACCCCATGAACAGAGGAGCCTGGCATTATAGCCCATGGGGTCACAAGTGTCAGGCACAACTTAATGATAAACCACCACCAAGGTTCATTCCTAATGTTGAAGCTGAAACTCCAATACTTTGGCCACCTGACGTGAAGAGCTGACTCATTTGAAAAGACCCTGATGCTGGGAAAGATTGAAGGCGGAAGGAGAAGGGGATGACAGAAGATGAGATGGTTGGATGGCATCACTGACTCAGAGGACGTGAGTTTGTGTAAACTCCAGGGGTTGGTGATGGACAGGGAGGCCTGGCGTGCTGCAGTTTATGGGGTTGCAAAGAGTCAGACACTACCGAGGGACTGAACTGAAGGTTCACTCAGCCATTCTGTAAACACTTATTGAGTGTCTTCTATTCAGTGGATATGGATTTTGAAATACAGAACTGAACCATCGGGAAAAAGGTTTCTTCTCTGGTGTCACTTTCAGATCTAACCTGTGGCAGTGCAGTTAAACCCAAGTTCTTGTCTCCCCTATAGGAGCTTGAAGTTGCTGGGCTAGGCTGTCTACACTGCTGCTTCTCTGATCCTATGTTTTGAGAAACAGAATACGGAGTCATCATAAAACTCTGGTCGTTGGATAATCATGTTAACCCACAAAGAATATTCTTCCACAGAAAGATTTCACAGCCTGTTTGAAAGCTGTAGATTATACTTAGATTATGAGAGTTCTTTGTTTAGTTCTGTTAATAATAAGACATATAATTAGACTGGTGCTTTTAGACTCTATTTTTATCTTTTGCAAAAAAGGGAGGAATCTACCTTGCCTAGTGTTAATTTTGCTCTATTCAAAGGCAGAGTATATTGAAAGGATTATATAAGAGCATAAACAGGCCAAACTTCATGAAGAAACAAAATGAAAAAGAAATTACATTATGCTAATTTAAAATAATTGAAAGTTTAAAAAAATACCAGAATAAATGTTTCAGCAGATTTAAGCTGTTTTTGTAAGATTTTTGTGTGTGTGTGATTTTAAAATCTAGAATCATTTTGAAGAATAACACTGAGAAAATCTTGTCTTCTAAAAGTTAATTTCCATATAACAATGATTTTTGTGTCAAGAAAAGAGAAGAAGGGCCAATCAGTTCATTTTTCGGACATAAAAATTCACTCACTGATAATTCATTAGAAACCAAGCCTTGGTTAAATGGAGCCATCCTTGTTAATAGCCTGTGGCTCACTGAGAGGAGGTGATGATTACAGCACTTCTGGAGAATGGAAGTACAGTGACTGTAATCATTTTAAAAATTACTTCAGAAGTGTCACACTGTTAATTATAGTTCAAAGAATTAGCATCTGGTTGAAGTTAGAGGTGTAGCTTTGAGGAAATGATATTACAGGAAATGCGTTTAAAGCACCGTTAATCACAACAGAAAACGTTCTCTGCCGGGCTCTGGGTACGTTTATACCGTAGTCACACCTGGTATTTACTCAAAATGCCTAAATATAAACAGCTATACTGCATTTTCTTCAGTGGAAAAAAAAAAAAACAGTATCCTTTTACACCTTAGACGTGAAATGAATTTTTAAGTTTTAGTAATGTGGAAAGTGTAACTCACTTATAATAGTGTGGTCTTATTTATAATCAATATGTAAATGAGCTATGAAATTACTGAGGAAAATTAAATGACATTAAATTGTTTTTTTTTTAATATAAACCGTGTAAGGAAAAAATGTGAAGAGATTTTTGTGAATACTATTTCATTTATTATTCATTTATCCATTGGCAAGGAGGCATTTTAAAGATTATTCTGAAAGAAATGTGATTACCTTAGAGTTTCGATTTGGAAGTTAGTGTTTAAGAAAAGCAATAAGGGGAGGTTCCATAAACAGGCTCATATATTTTATTTAATATAATATATAACAAATGGAATACCAGACCATTTTACCTGTCTCCTGAGAAATCTGTATGCAGGTCAAGAACAACAGTTAAAACCCTGTATGGAAGAACCGATTGGCTAAAGATCAAGAAAGAAGTACGACAGGGCTGCCTGAAGTCACCCTGTTTGTTTAACCTATATGCTGAACACATCATGAGAAATGCTGGGCTGGATGAGTTACAAGCTGGAATCAAGATAGGCGGGAGCAACATAAACAGTCTCAGATATGTGGATGATACCACTCTAATGGCAGAAAGCAAAGAGAAACTAAAGAGCCTCTTGATGAGGGTGAAGGAGGAGAGTGAAAAAGCTAGCTTAAGGGTAAATATTAAAAAAAAAAAAAAGACACATACACTAACATCATGGCATCCAGCCCCATGACTGCATGCAAATAGAAGGGGAAAAGGTGAAAGTAGTGACAAATTTCCTCTTCTTGGGCTACAACATCACTGCAGATGGTGACTACAGCCATGAAATCAGAAGACAATTGCTTCTTGGCAGGAAAGCGATGACAAACCTAGACAATGTGTTGAAAAGCAGAGACATTACCAACAAAGATCTGTATAGCCAAGGCCGTAGTCCTCCTGGTGGCCATGTATGGTTGTAAGAGATGGACAATAAAAAAGGCAGAATGCCAAAGAATCAATGCCTTCAAACTGTGGTGCTGGAGAAGACTTTTGAAAGTCCCTTGGACAGCAAGGAGATCTAACCAATCAATCTTAAGGGAGATTAACCCAGAATATTCACTGTAAGAACTGCTGCTGAAGGTGAGGCTCCAGTATTTTGGTCATCTGTTGTGAATAGATGAGTTATTGGGAAAGTCCCTGATGCTGGGAAAGATTGAGGGCAGAAGGAGAAGAGGTCATCAGAGGATGAGATGGATGGACGGCCTCATCGATGCAATCAGCATGTACTTGAGCAAACTCTGGGAGATGGTGAGGGACAGGGAGGCCTGGTGTGCTGCAGTCCATGGGGTCCCAAGGAGTCAGACCCAATTGGGTGACTGAACAACAACAACATAAAAATGAAGCATTTAAAAATCAGTGAGAAATAAATGTTTTTATTTGCCTGAAATAATGATGGGAAGATAGGCTAACACTTGGGAGACAAATATAGATAGATTAAAATGTAAAAGCAAACACCTAATAAAAAACAAAGGGAACAAACTATGAACAATTTGTTAAAAGATGGGTTTGTTTTCATTTAAAATTATACTAAATTTTAAATAATTTTTTTAAAAATAGGCATATCTGACTTCAGAACCTAAATCTTCTTCATAATAATGTAACAAAAAATGTAAATGGGATCTCCATTAGTTTACCAAACATAAATACATTAAATAATAAAAAGGGTGAATCTACATGAAGACTCTTTGTTGTATTCTAGCAGTATGGAAAAGAAATGGTATCACCAGAAAACAAATCTAAACAATGAATAAATACATAATGGGATAGAAAACCAATATGAAATTGCAGACAAAGAAAATCACAATAGCAAGCAAAATTTTGTAATATCAAAAATTGCAAAATGATTGGATACTGAAAATCATGCAATGAAATGGGGCTGCCAGTGGGAACAATTTATACAATAATTACAAGCATTATCAATAACATATTTTCTATGGTAGTTAAAATATCACTTTAGGAAATATACACTAAAGAAAAATAAAAAGCATGTGAGTAAATATTTATGTAAAACAGGTTAAAATTTATTTTTTAGATAAGTAATAATTTGACAAGGATGAAAATATCCAGAATTGTATCTAAGATTAAATGTGTAAGAGTACACTTATATCAGGTAATAGTATAAAGCCATTAAAAACCCTATTATCTATGATGATAGATATGGAAACGTGTATATATATAGGAATGAGGAGAAGTTAAACTGAAAAGATGGACAGAAAAGAGACTAATAAGAGGTATTTGTGAGTAATATTTTTACAGGTGATTATTGTTTCAAATTTGCCCTTATTTCATTTTGCAAGTTTCTTCAAATAGGCATTAACAATTTACATATTTTTCATTTTAGCTTTAGTTTTCACCTAATAATACATTACAACTAAACAAACATGTAAAAAGTTGGCAGAAATTATCTTCTACGAAATGTAAGTGCTTCTCCGCAGGTATCCAGCATTCTGAGTTTTGTATTATGTTTCCTAATATTTCTGTTCATTTCCATACATTCTGTTTTGTCCAATAACTATATATAGAGTTTACTTCTGCCTTTGGCATGTAATTTGCAAACAATTTCAAAAATTTATTCATTGAGCAGCTATTAAGTAACAGACTTTAAACTTCATGAAGAAAAACTCGAGGTGAAAAAAAAATACAGAAAAAAATAATAATCGTACTCCTTTTTATAAAAATCTTAGTGAACTAGAAACACATATTGAAAAGGGTAGAATATGCATTATTGTATTCTCTGTGTCTGTGTGTTTTGTATGTGTGTACCTGTACTCATATGAGCACTCTCTTTTAAATACAGAGTAAGTTGTGTTTGTGTCCAAGTCAGTCGTGTCCAGCTCTTGGCAGCTCCATGGACTGTAGCCGGCCAGGCTCCTCTATCCATGGAATTCTCCAGGCAAGAATACTGAAGTGTGCTCCCATGCTCTCTACCAGCGGATCTTCCCAAACCCAGGGACTGTACCTCATTTCCTGTGTCTCCTGCATTGGCAAGTGAATTCATTACCACCAGCACCACCTGGGAAACTTCTCCAGACTTCAGTGTCAAGTGACTTTTTAGCATAAACCTGAAAGAATGTGGGACGCAATTGTGTGTGTCCATCTGGAGGAGTAACTCCAGGTTACAGAATGGTTAGTGACAATGTCTGAGGCTGAAGCACAGTTGATGAGTTTTGAGAGCATCAAGAAGTTCAGCATTGCAGATATGGAATAAACCAATAGCAGGGTTGTAAAAGATGAGGTCAGCAGGAAGTGGGTAACACATCAAGTTGGTCTTTATAGCAACTGAAAGGACTGTATTGAATAAAGGAGTAATAAAACCAGACAGGTGTTTCAAACATCCCTGTGGCTGCCTTAAGAATAGAGTACAGATGTGACTACATATTAATCAGGTAGAAAAAGGAGTTAGGTAAGTAGATTGTCGGTTCCTCCATAAGGACATTTATGTAGACAAGTTAATTTTGAGATGCCTGCTGTGTATCTAAATGGGTACATTAAATAGAGTATTGCAGATCCAGGCTGCCATTCAGGGAGTTTTGGATTTCAGACTAAAAATAAATGTTGGAAATTTTCAGTCTATTGATGATATCCTTAATCCCTGCATCTGAAAAATAAATAAATAAGTAAATAAATCATACAGGAAGGGGAATTTAATTAAAGCAGAGAATTCTGAGAATTATGCCTTGGGTGATTGGAACATTTGAAGTACAAAGAGATAAGGAAACATAAAACATAAGCAAGAAAGATAAGGGGAAGCCCATGAGTTAGGAAAAAATGAGTTAAAGAGAGTATGTAGTGTCCCAAAAGTCACTCCCCCCCCCCCATTCTCTCTCTCTTTCTCTCTCTGCATTTATACATGGACATACACACACACAAATGCATCTTTCAAGAGAAGGGGAACGATATACTTTATCAAATATTAGTGGCTCAACTAAGCTAACTACATATTGGTTTTGGCTATAAAAAAGATGTAAATGATGAGTGTAAGAAGAATGCGTTCAGTAAAGCTTTATGATCAATCATCTAATTAAAAAGGGTTGCAGAAAAATGACAGGATTTATCTTTCTGTCATTTTATTTTATTTTATTCTTTCTGTCATTTTAATAAGCTAATTACATTGAAAAACCTTCCTGCAACAGAGACCTGGAATACTGAATAGGTAGCCTGAGTAGAAGAAAACAGTAAAAATCCTGCCCTTCCTCCAAAAACAAGCAAATATAAAAAAATTGATCCATCTGATCCAGACTTCAGAGCAGTGAATCAGTCTACCATTACCAGAAGAAATGGAAGAGGTTGTCTTGGGAATACCAACTCTGTCTCAATATATGATACTGATGAAGATCAATACTGACCTTCAATCAAAGATTGCCATATGGGTGTTAGGAACCACCATAAGAAAGAATCATTTGAGGCATTATCTAACATGGTTAACTCCCAAAGACTGTGGATATTAAAATGTTAAGATATAGATTATAGAGTAACTAGTCTTAACTTTGATTTAGGTCATACCTGAATGGTCTAGTGGTTTTCCCTACTTTCTTCAGTTTAAGTCTGAATTTGCCAATAAGAAGTTCATGATCTGAGCCACAGTCAGCTCCCGGTCTTGTTTTTGCTGACTGTATAGAGCTTCTCCATCTTTTGCTGCAAAGAATATAATCAATCTGATTTCAGTGTTGACCATCTGGTGATGTCCATGTGTAGAGTCTTCTTTTGTGCTGTTGGAAGAGGGTGTTTGCTATGACCAGTGTGTTCTCTTGGCAAAACTCTATTAGCCTTTGCCTTGCTTCATTCCATACTCCAAGGCCAAATTTGCCTGTTACTCCAGGTGTTTCTTGACTTCCTACTTTTGCATTCCAGTCCCCTATAATGAAAAGGACATCTTTTTTGGGTGTTAGTTCTAAAAGGTCTTGTAGGTCTTCATAGAACCATTCAACTTCAGCTTCTTCAGCGTTACTGGTTGGGGCATAGACTGGGATTACCGTGATATTGAATGGTTTGCCTTGGAAATGAACAGAGATTATTGTGTCATTTTTGAGATTGCATCCAAGTACTGCATTTCAGACTCTCTTGTTGACCCATGATGGCTACTCCATTTCTTCTAAGGGATTCCTGCCCACGGTAGTAGATAAATTGGTCATCTGAGTTAAATTCACCCATTCCAGTCCATTTAGCTCTCTGATTCCTAGAATGTCGACATCCACTCTTGCCATCTCATTTGACCACTTCCATTTTGCCTTGATTCATGGACCTAACATTCCATATTCCTATGCAATATTGCTCTTTACAGCATTGGACCTTGCTTCTATCACCAGTCACATTTGCAACTGGGTACTGATTTTGCTTTGGCTCCATCCCTTCATTCTTTCTGGAGTTATTTCTCCACTGATCTCCAGTAGCATATTGGGCACCTACCAACCTGGGGAGTTCCTCTTTCAGTATCCTATCATTTTGCCTTCTCATACTGTTCATGGGGTTCTCAAGGCAAGAATACTGAAGTGGTTTGCCATTCCCTTCTCCAGTGGACCACATTCTGTCAGACCTCTCCACCATGACCCGTCCTTCTTGGGTGGCCCCACATGGCATGGCTTAGTTTCATTGAGTTAGACAAGACTGTGGTCCTGTGATCAGATTGGCTAGTTTTCTGTGATTATGGTTTTAGTGTGTCTGTCCTCTGATGCCCTCTCGCAACACCTACCCTCTTACTTGGGTTTCTATTACCTTGGATGAGGGGTATCTTCTCACAGTCCCTTATGACTATACAGTGGAAGTGAGAAATAGATTTAAGGGACTAGATCTGATAGACAGAGTGCCTGATGAACTATGGACGGAGGTTCGTGACATTGTACAGGAGACAGGGATAAAGACCATCCCCAAGGAAAAGAAATGCAAAAAGGCAAAATGGCTGTCTGAGGAGGCCTTACAAATAGCTGTGAAAAGAAGAGGATTGAAAAGCAAAGGAGAAAAGGAAAGATATACCCATTTGAATGCAGAGTTCCAAAGAATAGCCAGGAGAGATAAGAAAGCCTTCCTCAGCAATCAGTGCAAAGAAATAGAGGAAAACAATATAATGGGAAAGACTAGAGATCTCTTCAAGAAAATTAGAGATATCAAGGGAACATTTCAGGCAAAGATGGGTTCGATAAAGGACAGAAATGGTATGGACCTAACAGAAGCAGAAGATATCAAAAAGAGGTGGCAAGAATACACAGAAGAACAGTACAAAAAAGTTCTTCACGACCCAGATAGTCACTATGGTGTGATCACTCACCTAGAGCCAGACCCTGGAATGTGAAGTCAGATGGGCCTTAGAAAGCATCACTATGAACAAAGCTAGTAGAGGTGATGGAATTCCAGTTGAGCAATTTCAAATCCTGAAAGATGATGCTGTGAAAGTGCTGCACTCATTGTGCCAGCAAATTTGGAAAACTCAGCAGGTGGCCACAGGACTGGAAAAGGTCAGTTTCCGTTCCAATCCCTAAGAAAGGCAATCCCAAAGAATGCTCAAACGACCGCACAATTGAACTCATCTCACACGCTAGTAAAGTAATGCTCAAAATTCTCCAAGCCGGGCTTCAGCAATATGTGAACCGTGAAGTTCCAGATGTTCAAGCTGGTTTTAGAAAAGGCAGAGGAACCAGAGATCAAATTGTCAACATATATTGGATGATCAGAAAAGCAAGAAATTTCCATAAAAACATCTATTTCTGCTTTATTGACTATACCAAATATATGTGACTTTGTGGATCACAACAAATGGTGGAAAACTCTGAAAGAGATGGGAATACTAGACCACCTGACCTGCCTCTTGAGAAATCTGCATGCGGGTCAGGAAGCAACAGTTAGAACTGGACATGGAAAACACACTGTTTCCAAATAGGAAAAGGAGTACGTCAAGGCTGTATATTGTCACCCTGCTTATTTAACTTATATGCAGAATTCATCATGAGGAATGCTGGGCTGAAAGAAGCACAAGCTGGAATCAAGATTGCCCGGGAGAAATATCAATAACCTCAGATATGCAGATGACACCACCCTTATGGCAGAAAGTGAAGAGGAACTAAAAAGCCTCTTGATGAAAGTGAAAGAGGAGAGTGAAAAAGTTGGCTTAAAGCTCAACATTCAGAAAACTAAGATCATGGCATCTGGTCCTATCACTTCATGGGAAATAGATGGGGAGACAGTGGAAGCAGTGTCAGACTTTATTTTTGGGGGCTCCAAAATCACTGCAGATGGTGACTGCAGCCATGAAATTAAAAGACGCTTACTCCTTGGAAGGAAAATTATGACCAACCTAGATAGCATATTAAAAAGCAGAGTCATTACTTTGCCAACAAAGGTCTGTCTGGTCAAGGCTATGGTTTTTCCAGTGGTCATGTATGAATGTGAGAGTTGGACTGTGAAGAAAGCTGAGCACCGAAAAATTGATGCTTTTGACCTGTGGTGTTGGAGAAGGCTCTTGAGAGTCCCTTGGACTGCAAGGACATCCAACCAGTCCATCCTAGAGGACATCAGTCTTGGGTGTTCATTGGAAGGACTGTCGCTGAAGCTGAAACTCCAGTACTTTGGCCACCTCATGCGAAGAGTTGACTCGTTGGGAAAGACCCTGAAGCTGGGAGGGATTTGGGGCAGGAGGAGACGGGGATGACAGAGGATGAGATGGTTGGATGGCATCATTGACTTGATGGATATGGATCTGAGTAAACTCCGGGAGTTGGTGATGGACAGGGAGGCCTGGTTGCGATTCATGGGTTTGCAAAGTGTCGGACATGACTGAGAGACTGAACTGAACTGAACCAACTTAAGTCTTATTTAAAGTTGATACACCAGGATCATATATTGAATAAAAATGAGAAAAATAATACAATGTTTGATATCTCATATTAAGTGAATACATAAGCCAGGAGCCTGCACATAACTAAAAAGAAATGTGTACAGTGTAAGAGACAGCTAAAGAAATTATACAGAATTCATTACAGAATGACATAGAAAGATCAAAGAAAATATTAATGAAAAAATATTGACCAAGTCTCTTTAGCATTCCCTTGACTATATTCGCCTGACTTCCCTCTTCTTTATTATTTTTAATTGAAGGACAGTTTCTTTACAATGTTGTATGTACTTTGCTGTTCAGCAAAGTGATTCATTCATGGAAAAATGGAAAAATATTTTCCATTATGGTGTATCTCTGTATATTGAATATAGCTTCCTGTTCTACGCAGTATCATCCGTTATATATGTACTAGCTTACATCTGCTAATTCTAACCTCCCACTCTATTCCTCCCCCACCCGTTTGGCCCCTTGGTAACAAGTCTGTTCTGTTCTCTATGTCTGTGTATATGAATTGCATATTCTTTATCCATTCATCTATTGACGGACCTTAGGTTGTTTCCACGTCTTGCCTACTGTGAATAGTGCTGCAGTGAACATCGGGGTACATGTATCTTCTTTAATTATAGTTTGAAATTATAGTCTCTGCATATATGACCAAGAGTGGAATTGCTGTATTATATAGCATATCTATTTTTAGTGTTTGTTTGTTTTTTTTTTTTTTTGAACATTTTTCCTGTTCTCCACAGTGGCTGCACCAATTTACATTCCCACCAATAGTGTAGGAGGATTCCCTTTCCTCCATAGTCCTTCTAACATTTGTTATTGGTAGATTTTTTTTAATGATGGCTATTTTGACATGTATGAGGTGGTACCTAATTGCAGTTTTGATTTGCATTCCTCTGTAATAATTAGGATGTTGAATCCTTTTTCTTATATTTTAAACATGGCTAGTTTATTTTTTTTTTCATTTATTTTTATTAGTTGGAGGCTAATTACTTTACAATATTGTAGTGGGTTTTGTCATACATTGACATGAATCAGCCATGGATTTACATGTATTCCCCATCCTGATCCCCCCTCCCACCTCCCTCTCTACCCTATTCCTCTGGGTCTTCCCAGTGCACCAGGCCCGAGCACTTGTCTCATGCATCCAACCTGGGCTGGTGATCTGTTTCACCATAAATAATATACATGTTTCAATGCTGTTCTCTGGAAACATCCCACCCTCGCCTTCTCCCACAGAGTCCAAAAGTCTGTTCTGTACATCTGTGTCTCTTTTTCTGTTTTGCATGTAGGGTTATCATTACCATCTTAAGTGTGGATTTATTTATTTGGCTGTGCTGGTTCTTAGCTGTGGCACACAGGATCTTCAATCTCCATTGAAGATGCAGAATCTTTTAGTTGCAGCATGTGGACTCTCAGTTGCATTCAAACCTGTTAGTTGCAGCACGTGGAATCTAGATCCCTGAAAGTGAAAGTGAAAGTGAAAATCGCTCGGTTGCATCTGACTTTTTGCGACTCCAGGGACTATACAGTCCATGGAATTCTCCAGGCCAGAATACTGGAGTGTGTAGCCTTTCCCTTCTCCAAGGGATCTTCCCAACCCAGGAATCAAGCCCAGGTCTCCCACATTGCAGGAGGGTTCTTTACCAGCTGAGCGACTAGAGAAGCCCAAGAATACTGGAGTGGGTAGCCTATCCCTTCTCCAGCTGATCTTCCCAACCCAGGACTCGAACCAGGATCTCCTGCACTGCAGGCGGATTCTTTGCCAACTGAGCTATCAGGGAAGCCCACTTTCACTGCAATTTATTTTACTCAGTTATAAACATACTCTCAGGTATAAGTCAGAGAGTAGCAATTTGCTGTCTAATAGATAATTAATTTAAATTCTCCTCTTGATTATGTAAGGAAATTTGAAATGTGTGCAGTTCTCTAACATATTTGGGAGTGTATTTATTATCTTTTAAAGGGAAGGTTTTCTAAATGTAAAAACTTTCAGTATTAAGTTTTAGATTAATTGATGCATTAGTTAAAATGGATTTGATATATTCACCATTTCACTAAAATGACTGCCTTCCTTATACATTTGAGGACAGTGATAAATTCACTTTAGAAAAACTCTAACATGCAGTAAAATATAAATTAATTTTGAATAAAACATGCAATCAAATTTTAAAATCCATCTCAGCAAAATATTTTCTTAACTTCCATCTTGTGTTTTTAAAAAATAATATTTGAAGTAACGTTCAATGTCTCAGTAATAATGAAAGCTCTTTACTTGTAAAGCACGAAGATAAAGGTCCAAACATTTCTGAAAAAAAAAAAAATTCTCAAAAATTACAGATACTTTCTTAGATGCTGCCTTCGTTATCACTCTGCTTTTAATTTACAAATGTTTTCACTAAGTGATTGATACAATAGTCCATCTTTGAGCAGTTTTTATTTTTCACAACCCCTCTCTGCTGGTAAATCAATGGATAGCACATACAAAGTTACAAAATATTTTTTTTTAATGATCCAATCTCTAAACTTCATATATCCCTTTAGCTCCTGGATCACTTATCTTCTCCGCAGTATATCAAAGACTCAACACTGTTTCTGTATGTTTCCATTTCCTTTTTTCCCATTCTTTCAGGGTTTATTCCTTCCTTGGTTTAAGCATTGCATTGAGTAAAATG
The DNA here is from genome assembly GCF_019320065.1 of Cervus canadensis. Lineage (NCBI taxonomy): Eukaryota > Metazoa > Chordata > Mammalia > Artiodactyla > Cervidae > Cervus > Cervus canadensis. The sequence goes on along the minus strand of NC_057398.1, from coordinate 63,986,698 downwards.
CAAACTGGTGTTTGAATCCTTATTCTATCCAAACTTGATTTCCACTTATTGACAATCAACAATTATTTGCACTTTGAAAGTACCTTAGTTGCTTTTAAATCTTGGAGTTAATTAACATTTTTCTAGATTTGAGTTATCAAATTAATTTATCACTTTTGAAAATTTACTTCACTTGGTATCAGGACACCACTCTTCTGATCATCCTCCTATTTTACTGGTCAGTGCTTTAAATTGTTTCTTTCTGAATCGTCTTCATTGTTTCAAAATTTGGGAGTGTCTAGAGTTTAGTTTGTAGCATTTTACTCAATGCAATGCTCCTAGGTTACCTATGGCTTTAAAACCACCTACATATAGATAATTCTCAGATGTATATCCCCTGTCAATTCATCTAAGACTGAAAGTGTTTTTCACCCCAATACTATCCTTGCCTTGTCTTACAAAATTGCAAATAAAGCTATCAGTCATGCAGTGAGTAAAGTTTTCTAAAAAAGAATTTTTAAAAAATGATAATAGAAATCTAGGAATCAATGTATTCCCCTTTCTCACTTTCCTCTTCCCTACCTTATGGTAGTCCTGGCAGCTTAAATTTCAGCTTAACTTCCAAATTTGGCTACTACTTACCATTGGTACTTCTACCACCTAGACCATCATGCTATCAAAGTCTCCTTTCTTGCAGTTTTATTCCTGATCCTAAATTCTATTCTCCACACCAGAGACAGATCAGGTTACTCCTTTAGTCCACTGACTTCCTGTCACACAGTGTAAAACATACATGTTCCCCACCTCTTGTTTCATCCTAACCCGTTTTATATATATATATATATATATATATATATATATATATATATATAACCTCTCTACTATGTACTCCAGGCGTTCCCTGATAGCTCAGTGGTAAAGAACTCACCTGCCAAAAGAGAAGATGGTTTGATCCCTGGGTTGGAAAGATCCCCTGGAGGAGGGGATGACAACTCACTCCAGTATTCTTGCCTGGAAAATCCCATGGACATTGGAGCCTGGTGGGTTACATACAGTATATAGGGTTGTGCTGATTTGGACATGATTTAGCAAGTAAACAACTGCATACTCTACTCCAGCCACTTCTGCTTTCTTCCTATTTCTCAAGTATGGCAAGCTATTTCCTGCCTCAAAATATTTTCATTTATAGCATCTTCTGCTTGGGATATTTTGCCCCAGGTTTTTGAATAAACACTGTCTTACTTTAAATGGCAACACACTCCAATATTCTTGCCTGGAGAATTCTATGGACAAAAGAGCCTGGCAAGCTACAATCCATGGGGTTGCAAAGAGTTGGATATGACTAAGATACTTACACAGACACATCACCCTTCATTTAATTTTCTTCTCAAATTTTAGCTTCTCAAAGGCCCCACTCCTCTTGTCTGATCTCTGTGCTTTGACCTTGCTACTACATGTAAATGCATGAAATACCATTTATTTTTAGTATCTGCTTTTCTGTTAATATGTAATTTTAAAGAAGAAATGATATTAATTTCTTTTATTTATTTTCTTATTACCAGTGTCTTGAACAAAACTTAAAAGATAACAGGCTGTAAATAAAGATTGATTGAATGGAGGATTTGACAAATAAGTACAACCAATTTGGTAGTTTTAAATAAATATAAACATGTCATTCACTTTTTTTCATCACCTTTAGTTGAGTTAAAATAAACTTGTGTTCACTCAAACACAGTTGATTTTTGAACAACACATGTTTAAACTATGCTGGTCCAGATTTTTTCCATGAATATAACACCTGTATTTTCAATCTGCAGATGTTTAAATTAACTATTGTAAAGGAAAAGTTGTGTTCCATTAGACATCACAGTACATGGAGTCAAAGGGACTGGTATTTGAATCCTTATTCTATCCAAACTGTTTCAGCTTCTTGCCCTTGGGTGAGTCATTCATCAAATCCTGTGATTTTGAGGCAGAGATAGCAGTACATGGCTTTGATTTGCAATTCACTCAGCATATTGTTACCACAGCAGTCTTTCAGGTATATTAATACATTCCTGTCATTTTTGAAAGCTTAAAATTGATGAGTGACATGATATGTCTTCAGGATACAGTTTGATCTCTTTTTTGTAATATTCAAGAGCTTTAAACATTCACTAATCCCATATTCAGCTTGGCCCCTCTCCTAGATTATCCTGAATGATGTTCTTGATGTGGATACACCCTTGAGTTTCTCCATTCCCCCCCATCCTACCACCCTCACTGCTCTCACAGCTTTTTTTAACATGTAAGAGCAAAGTCGTCATACATATTTACAGTAAAATGCAAAATGTGTTTAGGATTTACAGTGTGGGGTTCAAGACCTTTTCTTTTTTCTTTTTTTTTTTTTAAATTTAAAGCATCTGCACAGGTTTAAACTTGAATATTTTTTATTGGAGTTTAGTTCCTTTAGACTGCTGTGTCAATTTCTGTTGAACAACAAAGTGAAACAGCTAAACATGTACACATATCCCCTCTTTTCTGTTGATATATGACTTGTTTTTCTCTTTCTGACTTCACTTTGTATGATAGTCTCCAGGTCCATCCACATCTCCGTGAATGACACAGTCCTGTTCCTTTTTATGGTTGAGTAATAATCCACTATATATATGTACCACTCCCCTTTATCCATTTCTCTGTTGATGGCCATTTAGATGGCTTGCTTGCCCTGGCTATTGCAAATAGTGCTGCAATGAGCATTGAGGTGCATGTATCTTTTTAAATTATGGTTTCCTCTGTGTATATGCCCAGGAATGGGATTGCCGGAAAGTCCAGACACTAGTAAACTTTTAGAGGAAAACTTAGGCAGAATACTCTTTGACATCAATGGCAGTAAGATCTTTTTAGAGTAATGAAATAAAAACAAAAATAAGCAAATTGGACCTAATTAAACTAAAAAAGTTTTTGCATAGCAAAGGAAATCATAAACAAGACGAAAAGACAGCCCTAGGAATGGGAGAAAATAATGTAAATGAAGTAACTAACAAGGGACTAATCTCCAAAATATACAAACAGATCATGAAGCACAGTATAAAAAGAAAACAGACAATCCAATAAAAAATGGGTGGAAGGCCTAAATAGACATTTTCCCAAAGACATACAGATGGCAAACAAATACATGAAAAGATGCTCAACATCACTAATTATTAGAGAAATATAAATCAAAATTACAATGAGGTATCATCTCAGTCTAGTCAGAATGGCCATCATCAAAAAAAAAAAAATCTATAAACAATAAGTGCTGGAAAGAGTGTGGAGAAAAGGGAAACAATTTACACTGTTGATGGGAGTGTAAATTAATACAGCCACTATGGAGAATAGTATGGAGGTTTCTTAAAAAAACTAAAACTAGAATTAACTTGAACACTTTGATATAGAACACACATTCTCTAGTTCACTACAGTATCTACTTCTCTTTATTTCTTTCCTCCTGATTCATTTTACTAATTTCCACCTCCTCCTGCTTTTCTGAAATGTATTTATATTTAGGACTGTTAAAGGTATCTAAAACAACTCTTTAGACACAGAGTGTAAAATTGAAAAATAGGAATTCTGTATGTTATGATCACTCTAATTGGCATTCCATGATTGACATATGTACTTTGATTGCTAATACAAAATTTCCAACAGTTAAAGGGCACACTTCCCTTTAATAAAAGTAAAGGATACAGTGATTTAACTGAAAAGTGAGGTTTGCAATTTTCAGAATTTTCCTAACTTGGTGATCAAAATGTCATACCATTATTGCTACTGCTCTTAATCTTTCTTATTTGGGTGAGGATCTGGTCACATCTTCCAAAAACACTCCCTTTTCCATTTTTCTTTTTATTTTGTTCTTTTATAATGCCCACCTCATTCTTTTTTTGCTTTGCAGGAGTTTGCAGCAGATAACAGGTCTTTCTGCACACCAGAAGCCTAACATGCAACATACAAGATTTTTGTGTGTGGTGTGTGTCTTTTTTAGCGAATTTGATAGTTGTGAAGATTATTTCCCTAGACTCACATATTCCCAGACTCTAGCTTCCTTTGGTTATAGGCCTCTACAGGTTTGTTTTTTTTAACATCATTATCATCAATGTTTTTCCTTTTACTGACAGGTTTGCCTAATTTACGCTGCATTCTCTCTCCTAATCCAGTTTTTAAAAGGGTTATTATATATGTGAAGCAGTAGTTCATATATGAAGCATTCTTGAGGTTCTCAAGAAATATTATGTATTTTTTTAACTTGGAGCCTTTTGAAACCATCTTGCCTAGAGGTTAAAGTCTCTGTATCTTGGTTCGAATGCCAGGTTCCTTGACAGCATATTGATTTCTTTTGCCTTCTTCTTCTTGTGTGTGTGTGTTTTTTACATATATATAAAATACAATTTTTGAATTTTACAGCCCATTTACAGTTTTTATAAAATAGTGGCTTTGTTCCCATGTTGTGCAATACATCCTTGTAGGTGTCTTACACCCAATAGTTTGTACCTTCTACTCTCCAAAACTCAATATTGCCCCTCCCCTGCTCCTCCTCCTCACTGGTAACCACTAGCTGCTTCTTTGTATCTGAGTCTGCTTCTTTTTCTTGCTATATTCACTAGGTAGTTGTATTGTGTAGATTTCACGTGTAAGTGTTATCATTCAGTATTTGTCTTTCTGTGCCTCACTTCACTTAGCATAATGCCCTACATGTTTAACTATGTGGCTTCAGCTGGCAATATTTCTTTCTTTTTTTATGGCTGAGGAGTAATCCCGTATGCATGCATGTATGTGTGTGTGTGTGTGTATGATGCTTAAAGCTTAACATTCAGAAAACTAAGATCATGGCATCTGGTCCCATCACCTCATGGGAAATAGACGGGGAAACAGTGGAAACAGCGTCAGACTTTATTTTTGGGTGGCTCCAAAATCACTTCAGATGGTGACTGCAGCCATGAAATTAAAAGATGCTTACTCCTTGGAAGGAAATTTATGACCAACCTAGATAGCATATTAAAAAGCAGAGACATTACTTTGTCAACAAAGGTCTGTCTGGTCAAGCCTATGACTTTTCCAGTGGTCATGTATGGATGTGAGAGTTGGACTGTGAAGAAAGCTGAGCGCTGAAAAATTGATGCTTTTGACCTGTGGTGTTGGAGAGGACTCTTGAGAGTCCCTTGGACTGCAAGGAGATCCAAACAGTCCATCCTAAAGGAGATAAGTCCTGGGTGTTCATTGGAAGGACTGATGCTGAAGCTGAAACTCCAGTACTTTGGCCACCTGATGCGAACAGTTGACTCATTGGAAAAGACCCTGATGCTGGGAGGGATTTGGGCCAGGAGGAGAAGGGGACAACAGAGGATAAGATGGCTGGATGGCATCACCGACTCGATGGGCATGAGTTTGAGTGGACTCCAGGACTTGGTGATATACAGGGAGGCCAGGCATGCTGTGAATCATGGGGTCGCAGGGAGTCAGACATGACTGAGCAAATGAACTGAACTGAACTGAACTGAACTGAAGATGTGTATATGTTTATACATGCACACACACACACAAACATATACATACAAGGGCTTTCCTGGTGGCTCAGTGGTAAAGAATCTGCTTGCAATTCAGAAGCCAAAAGAGACATGGGTTCACTTCCTAGATCAGGAAGATCCCCTGGAGAAGGATGGCCACCTACTTCAGTATACTTGCCTGGAGAATCCCACAGACTGAGGAGTCTGGTGGATTACAGTCCATAGGGTTTCCAATAGTGGACAGGACTGAAATACTTAGCATGCACACATGCATACACACACACAGACACATACCATATCTCTTTATCCATTTCTTTGCTGCTTAGGTTTAGCAGTTTAAGTTGCTCCCATATTTTGCTGATTGTAAATATACTACTATCAGCATCAGTGTTTTTGTTTTTCTTGTATAGGTGTATGCAGATCTAGACCATAATATTGGTCACCTACTTGCTCTTTATTTCTCTTCATGAGACTTAATTCAGTTATATGTGTGCATGATTTTGTATATATCTAATTCTGTATTTTCATTGTGCATGAATGAATTTAGAATATCCCTTTTTTCTATGCTTTGTGTTCATATATCTAGATAGTTTTATCATTTGTAGTATCTTTTCCCTTTGGGTTTATGAGTGTGGCTTTAAAATTAATCAGTGATTCTGTTATTTTTGTTTGTTTTTCCAGGAATATAAGTGACATGAAATTTCTTAGATTTAGGGGCTGGCGATTCATGGAGTCGCAGAGTCGGAAACGACTGAGTGACTGAACTGAACTGAACTGAACTGAAACAATCTTTTGGGTTTCTCTGGTGGATCAGTGGTAAAGAATCCACTTGCTAGTTTAGGAGATGTGGGTTTGATCCTGGGTTCAGAAGATCTCCTAAAGAAGGAAATGTTTACCCACTCCAGTATTTTTCCCTAGGAAGTCCCATGGAGAGAGGAGCGTGGAGGGCTATGGTCCATGGAATAGTAAAAGAGTCACACATGACTTAGCAACTGAATAAAAATAACAAATATCTATGGCAGCCTTCAAATATGCATTACATATCCAGATTTTGCAGTCTTCAAGATAGATGCTATCTTTATTATTTCATGAGAGTTTAATTATTCAATTTTCACATTGTTAATCTGTTCAGAATACATGATATGGAATACTTCCATTTATTTATAATTCAGTTCAGTTCAGTCACACAGTCATATCAGACCCTTTGCAACCCATGGACTGCAGCATGGCAGGCCTCCCTGTCCATCACCAACTCCTGGAGTTTACTAAAACGCATGTCCATTAAGTTGGTGATGCCATCCAACCATACCATCCTCTGTCGTCCCCTTCTTCTCTTGTCTTCAATCGTTCCCAGCATCAGGGGCTTTTCAAAGTAGTCAGCTCTTAGGTAGAGGAGCCCATTATACAGAGTGAAGTAAGCCAGAAAGATAAAGACTGTTACAGTATACTAACACATATATATGGAATTTAGAAAGATGGTAATGATAACCCTATATGCAAAACAGAAAAAGAGACACAGATGTACAGAACAGACTTTTGGACTCTGTGGGAGAAGGCGAGGGTGGGATGTTTTGAGAGAACAGCATCGAAACATGTATATTATCTAGGGTGAAACAGATCACCAGCCCAGGCTGGATGCATGAGACAAGTGCTCGGGCCTGATGCACTGGGAAGACCCAGAGGGATCGAGTAGAGAGGGAGGTGGGAAGGGGGATCAGGATGGGGAATACATGTAAATCCATGGCTGATTCATGTCAATGTATGACAAAAACCACTACAATATTGTAAAGTAATTAGCCTCCAACTAATAAAAATAAATGAAAAAAAAAAAAAAAGTAGTCAGCTCTTCACATTAGTGAAGTTTCACATGAGTTTCAGCTTCAACATCAGTCCTTCCAATGAATTGAGTTCCTTTAGGATGGACTGGTTTCCTTTACAATGGACTGTTTGGATCTCCTTCCAATCCAAGGGACTCTCAGGAGTCTTCTCCAAACTACAGTTGAAAAGCATCAATTCTTTGGCTCTCAGCTTTCTTTACAGGCCAACTCTCACATCCATACATGACTACTGGAAAAAACATAGCCTTGACTAGACGGCCCTTTGTTGGCAAAGTACTGTCTCTGCTTTTTAATATGCTGTCTAGGTTGGTCAAAACTTTCCTTCCAAGGAGTAAGCGCCTTTTAATTTCATGGCTGCAGTCACCATCTGCAGTGATTTTGGAGCCCCCAAAAATAATGTCTCTCACTGTTTCCACTGTTTCTCCATCTATTTGCCATGAAGTGATGGGACTGGATGGCATGATCTTAGTTTTCTGAATGTTGAGCTTTAAGCCAACTTTTTCACTCTTCTCTTTAACTTTCATCAAGAGGCAATTTAGTTCACCTTCACTTTCTGCCATAAGGGTGGTGTCATCTGCATATCTGAGGTTATTGATATTTCTCCCAGCAATCTTGATCCCAGCTTGTGCTTCTTCCAGCCCAGCGTTTCTCATGATGTACTCTGCATATAAGTTAAATTAGCAGGGTGACAATAAACAGCCTTGATGTACTCCTTTTTCTATTTGGAACCAATCTGTTGTTTCATGTCCAGTTCTACCTGTTGCTTACTGACCTTCATGTAGATTTCTCAAGAGGCAGGTCAGGTGGTCTGGTATTCCCATCTCTTGATGAATTTTCCACCATTTGTGGTGATTCACACTGTCAAAGGCTTTGGCATAGTTGATAAATCAGAAATAGATGTTTTTCTGTAACTCTCTTGCTTTTTCAGTGATCCAATGGATGTTGGCAATTTGATCTCTGGTTCCTCTGCCTTTTCTAAAACCAGACTGAATATCTAGATGTTCATGGTTCATGTATTGTTGAAGACTGGCTTTGAGAATTTTGAGCATTACTTTGCTAGCATATGAGATGAGTGCAACTGTGCAGTAGTTTGAGCATTCTTTGGCATTGCCTTTCTTTGGGGTTGGAATGAAAACTGAACTTTTCCAGTCCTGTGGCCCCTGCTGAGTTTTCCAAATTTGCTGGCATATTGAGGGCAACACTTTCACAGCATCATCTTTCAGGATCTGAGATAACTCAACTGGAATTCTATCACCTCCACTAGCTTTGTTCGTAGTGAGGCTTCCTAAGGCACACTTGACTTCACATTCCAGGATGTCTGGCTCTAGGTGAGTGATCACACCATCATGGTTATCTAGTTCATTAATATCTTTCTTGATAATCCTTCTGTGTATTCTTGCCACCTCTTCTTAATGCCTTCTGCTTCTGTTAGGTTCACACCATTTCTATTCTTTATTGAGTCCATCTTTGCAGGAAATATTCCCTTGGTATCTCTAACTTTCTTGAAGTGATCTCTAAACTTTCCCATTCTATTGTTTTCCTCTGTTTCTTTGCATCAATCACTGAGGAAGGCTTTCTTATCTCTCCTTGCTATTCCTTGGAACTCTGCATTCAAATAGGTATATCTTTCCTTTTCTCCTTTGCTTTTGGCTTCTCTTTTTTCCACAGCTATTTGTAAGGCCTCCTCAGACAACCATTTTGCTTTTTTGCATTTCTTTTTCTTGGGGATGGTTTTGCTCCCTGTTTCCTGTACAATGTCACGAACCTCATCATAGCTCATCAGGCACTCTGTCTATCAGATCTAGTCCCTTAAATATATTTCTCACTTCTACTGTATAGTCATAAGGGATATGGTTTAGGTCATACCTGAATGGTCTAGTGATTTTCCCTACTTTCTTCAATTTAAGTCTGAATTTGGCAATTAGGTGTTCATGATCTGAGCCACAGTCAGCTCCCAGACTTTTTTTTCTTTTTCCTGACTGTATAGAACTTCTCCATCTTTGACCGCAAATAATATAATCAATCTGATTATGGTGTTGACCATCTGATGATGTCCATGTGTAGAGTCTTCTCTTGTGTTGTTGGAAGAGGGTGTTTGCTATGACCTGTATGTTCTCTTGGCAGAACTCTATTAGCATTTGCCCTGCTTCATTCTGTACTCCAAGGTCAAATTTGCCTGTTACTCCAGGTGTTTCTTGGCTTCCTACTTTAGCATTCCAGTCCCCTATAATGAAAAGGACATCTCTTTGTGGTGTTAATTCTAGAAGGTCTTGTAGGTCTTCATAGAACCATTCAACTTGTGCTTCTTCAGTGTTACTCTTTGGGGCATAGTCTTGGATTACTTTGACATTGAATGGTTTGCCTTGGAAATGAACAGAGATCATTCTGTCATTTTTGAGATTGCATCCAAGCACTGCATTTCAGACTCTTTTGTTGACTATCACAGAAGCTAACCAATCTAATCACATGGACCACAGCCTTGTCTAGCTCAATGAAACTATGAGCCATGCCATGTAGGGCCACCCAAGAGGGATGGGTCATGGTGGAGAGTTCTGACAAAATGTGGTCCACTGGAGAAGGGAATGAGAAACCACTTTAGTATTCCTTTCTTGAAAACCCCATGAACAGTATGAAAAGGCAAAAAGATAGGACACTGAAAGATGAACTCCCCAGGGCAGTAGGTGCCCAATATGATACTAGAGATCAGTGAAGAAATAACTCCAGAAAGAATGAAGAGAGAGCCAAAGCAAAAGCCACACCCAGGTGTGGATGTGACTGGTGATAGAAGCAAGGTCTGATGCTGTAAAGAGCAATATTGCATAGGAACCTGGAATGTTAGGTCCATGAATCAAGGCAAATTGGAAGTGATCAAACAGGAGATGGCAAGAGTGAAGGTCAACATTTTAGGAATCAGTGAACTAAAATGGACTGGAATGGGTGAATTTAACTCAGATGACCATTATATCTACTATTTATAATTATTTTATGCTAATTAAATTTTGGTTTTAAGATGTAAAGAATAATGAAATAAAATAGTTCAACATTGTGATTAACACATGAGAAAAAGCAAAAACATAGTCTGCACATAATCCTATACAAAAATCATGTCTATATTTCTCTCCTATTCTTTAAAATTTATTAATAACTGGTACATCTCATGTTGTTGTTCAGTCAGTTGTGTCTGACTCTTTGCGACCCCATGGACTGGAGCATGCCAGCTTCCTTGTCCTTCACTATTTCGCAGAGTTTCTTCATAATCATGTCCATCGAGTCAACGATGCCATCCAGCCATCTCATCCTTTGTTGCCCCTTTCTCCTCCTGCCCTCAATCTTCCCAGCATCAGGGACTTTTTCAATGAGTTGGCTGTTCCCATCAGGTGGCCAAATTATTGAAACTTAAGCAAGAACATTAGTCTTTCCAATGAATATTCAGGGTCAATTCCTTTAGGATTGACTGGTTTGATCTCTTAGCTATCCAAAGTAATATCAAGCAGCTTCGCCAGCACCACAGTTAGAAAGCATCAATTCTTTGGAACTCACCCTTCTTTATGGTCTAACTCTCACATCCATACGTGACAACTGGGAAAACCACAGCTTTGACTAGACAGACCTTTGTTGGCAAAGTAGTACGTCTGCTTTTTAATATGCTGTCTAGGTTGGTCATAGCTTTTCTTCCAAATAGCAAGTGTCTTTTAATTTCATGGCTGCAGTCACCATCCACAGTGATTGTGGAGCCCAAGAAAATAAAGTCTGTCACTGTTTCTATTTTTTCTCATCTATCTGCCATGAGATGATGGGACGGGATGCCATGATCTTAGTTTTCTGAATGTTGAGTGTTAAGCCAACTTTTTCACTCTCCTCTTGAACCTTTGTCAAGAGGCTCTTTAGTTTATTTTCACTTTCTGCCATAAGGGTGGTGTCAACTGCATATTTGAGATTACTGATATATTTCCCGGCAATCTTGATTCCAGCTTGAACTTCAACCCACCCAGCATTTCATGTGATGTACTTTGCATATAAGTTAAACCTAAGAAATGTGACAATATACAGCCTTGGTGTATTCCTTTCCCTATATGGAACCAGTCCATTGTCCCATGTCCAGTTCTAATTGTCGCTTCTTGACCTGCATACAGGTTCCTCAGGAGGCAGGTAAGGTGGTATGGTAGTCCCATCTTTTTAAGAATTTTCTAGTTTGTTGTGATCCACACAAGTCAAAGGCTTAATATAGTCTATGAAGCAGTAGATATTTTTCTGGAGTCCCTTAGCTTTTTCTGTGGTCCAGGGGCTGTTGGCAATTTGATGTCTGATTCCTGTACCTTTTCTAAATCCAGTTTGTACATCTGGAAGTTCTTGTGTCACATACTGCTGAAGCCTAGCTTGAAGCATTTTGAGCATTTCCTTTCTAGCATGTGAAATGAATGCAATTGTGCAGTAGTTTGAACATTCTTGTCATTGCCCTTCTTTGAGATTGGAATGAAAACTGACCCTTGCCCGTCCTGAGACCACTACTGCATTTTCCAGATTCATTAACATATTGAGTGCAGTACTTTAGCAGCAGCATCTTTTAGCATTTGAAATAGCTCAGCTGGAATTCCGTCACCTCCACTAGCTTTGTTCACAGTGATGTTTCCTAAGCCCACTTGACTTCACACTCCAGGATGTCTGGCTCTAGGTGAGTGATCACACCATCGTGGTTATCTGGTTCATTAACATATTTCTTGTATAATCCTTCTGTGTACTCTTGCCACCTCTTCTTAATATCTTCTGCTTCTGTTAGATCCATACCATGTCTGTCATTTATTGTGCCCAACTTTGCATGAAATGTTCCCTTGGTAGCTCTAATTTTCTTGAAGAGATTTCTAGTCTTTCCCATTCTATTGTTTTCCTCTATTTTTTTTTTTCTTTTTTGCATTTTCACTTAAGAAGGCTTTCTTATCTCTCCTTACTATTCTTTAGAACTCTGCATTCAGATGGCATATCTTTCCCTTTCTCTTTTGCTTTTCACTTCTATCTTTTCTCAGCTTAACTTATAAGGCCTCCTCAGACAATCATTTTCCCTTTCTTCTTCTTGTGGATGGCTTTGTTCACCACCTCCTCTACAAAGTTCCAAACCTCTGCCCATAGTTCTTCATGCACTCTGCCTATCAGATCTAATCCTTTGAATCTATTTATCATTTCCACTGCAAAATCATAAGAAATTTGATTTAGGTCATACTTAAATGGCTAAGTGGTTTTCCCTACTTTCTGCAATTTAAGTTTGAATTTTGCAACAAGGAGTTCACAGTCTGAGCCAAAGTCCATTCCCACTCTTGTTTTTGCTAACAGGATAGAGCTCTCCACCTTTGGCTGAAAAGAGTGTAGTCAGTCTGAATTTGTTATTGACCATCTGGTGATGTCTATGTGAAAAGTCACCTCTTGTGCTGTTGCAAGTGGGTGTTTGCTATGACCAGTGCATTCTTGTGGCAAAACTCTGTGAGAATTGGCCCTGCTTCATTTTGTACTCCAAGATCAAACTTGCCTGTTACTCCAAGTATCTCTTGAGTTCCTATATTTGCATTCTAATCCCCTATGATGAAAAGGTCATCTTTCTTTGGTGTTAGTTCTAGAAGGTCTTGCATGTCTTCATAGAACTATTCATCTCATGGAGGCCTTCCACATTACAATTCAAACAAACTTCAAAAGCATACTGAGGACTTCCCAGAGCCTGGTCGCTTTTGTCTAGGAGCATTTCTGATGACCACGTAACCTGCAAAGAAACCCTAAGAATTTGGTTTTCTAATGGGCATTTATTAAGGGAACTGTAGTTTATCAAGTAAATTAAGCAAACTCATCTTCATGAATATATGAATCAGGAGATACTGAAAAAAATCCTGTGGGGCCATTTATTATATTGTTCTTGGTTATTTGTTTTGCTTTCCTAGAAGCAAGCAAGATAAATTGTCCTTTATTCTGTGCATAAGCATTATTTTTGTAACATTCACCAGTTACTACATTGGGAATAATTAGTAGAAGCTATTATCTTCCTAATTAATTAATGCAAAAAAGTGTGCTACAATGTGCTGTAAAGGCACTTATAAATCCTTGCATACATTTAAATTTTTCAAATGCTCTCTAAAGGACAAATTTTTTATATGATTTATATTCCTCTAAACTATGTAAAGTATTTTACAATAGTTTAATGACATTAAAATGCTAATTAATGATACTTAACAGAAATCAAGGGCTTTCACATGATGGGCTCAAAGTGGTAGGAAACCAGCTAACTTATTAGAGCATTGCAACTCTAATTTAAAACGGTGTCCCATGTTCTTTAACAAATTATTTTTAAACATAACTTGGGAAGAGTTAGGCAATGATGAATATAAAATAAAATTGCTAAAGTTTTCTATCACTAAGAATGAAAGTTTTAGAAAAATAGGGGAAAGAGAAGTATCATTTGCCTGTTATTCAAACACCCAAAACAAGGTTTTTTTTTTTATATCTCTGATAATTAATTACCATTTTGTTTTGATAACACATGATGTGTTTCAAAGAGAGGTTTTCTATGATGTAACAACGAAATAGCAGTTACAAATAACATTCAAAGTATCTGCCATCAGAGATTTTTCACTTATTTTCTAAAAATTAACCTTTTCAATAAACCATGCCAATTGAAGCTAACTATGAGTATAAATACTCATAACAATAGATAATTGGAGATATATATATATATGAATATTAAAAATGCAAGTGTATTGTAATAATAGATAATTGACTTAGGGTAAGAAGAAATGATTTAAATTGCTTACCAATTCCATGACTTTGAGTAAGAAATATAATGCCTCTGTTCTTTGAGTTCGTCATCTTCAAAGTACAATAAAGATTAGCTGAGTTTGAATGCATATATGTTGGCTAATGATATGCCATGGGTAAAATCAATTTGGGCATCACAAATAGCTACACAAAGTAAAATATTTTACCTATAATTTTTAAGAGACTGTATGAACTTATAAGTGTCATTAGATTATAGCTAAATAATCTTGACCATTAAAAAAAAATTATTGAGATTATTTTTTGAAAGAAGTTTTAGGTTGATAGAATGATTGGGAAGAAGTTACAGTGATTTCCCATATAGCATTTGCCCCTCACATGCATAGCCTCTTTCATTACCTATATCCCCACCAGGGGGGTACCTTTGTTACAATTAATATATTATTCATTATTCACAACATTAGCATATATAATTACCCAAAGTCCATAGCTTACCATAGGTCTGCTTCTAGTGTTGTCTATTCCATCGGTCTGGGCACGTATTTACCATAGCATTGCACAGAACATTTTCACTGCCCCAGATATGCTCTGTGCTCTACTTACTCATCCCCCACCCCTGAAACAATGGCAACAACTAGTCTTTTTACTGTCTTCATGGTTTTGTTTTTTCAAGAATATCATGTGGTTGGAATCATATGGTATATAGAATTTTCATTTAGATTTCTTTCACTTAGTAATATCCACTTCAAATTCCTCTATATCTTTTCATGGTTTAATCACTAATTTATTTCTTCTGCTGGATAATATTCTATTATCTAGATGTACCACAGTTAACTTATCCACTCACCTATTGAAGGATATCTTGATTATTTCCAAGTTCTTGTCAGTTATGAATACAGTTGCTCTAAGCATTCATGGGCAGGTGTTTTGTGATATAAGTTTTCAAATAACTTATATAAATAGCAAAGTGTATGATTTCTGGATTACATGGAAGAGTATGTTAATTTTTCAAGAAACCTCCGAATTGTCTTCCAAAATGGCTGTAATTTTACGTTTCCATGAGCGGTGAGTTACTGCTGTTTCACACCCTTGCCAGCATTTGGTGTTATCAGTGTTCTGAATTTTTGGCCATTCTAGTAGTGGCATCTCTTTAATTTGTATTTTTCTAGTAACTATAATTGGATATATTATTATATGCTTATTTCGCATCTACCTGTATATTTCTTTAGTGAGGTGTATGTTAAGGTCTTTGGTCCATTTTTCAATAGAGTTGTTTGATTTCTTATTGCTGAGTATTAAGAGGTATATATTTTGAGAGCAGTATTTTACCAGATATATGTTTTGAAAAAGAAGTGTTCTCCTACTCTGAGGTGTGTTCTCTTATTTCATTGACATTGTCTTGACAGACGTTTTAAATTTTAAAGAAATCCAGCTTATCAATTATTTCTTCCATGAATCATGACTTTTTGATGTTGTATCTAAAAAGTTATCACATACCCAGGGTCATCTAGGTTTCCTACTTTGTCATCTTGTTGTCTTCTAGGAGTTTTATAGTGTTGCGTTTTACACTGAGTTCTGTGATCTGTTTTGAGTTCATTTTTAGGAAGGGTGTAAGGTTCAGGGTGTGTTCAGGTTAGATTTTTAGTTTAATTTTATCTTTTAATTGAAATATAATTGTTTACAATATTGTATTAGCTTCTGCTGTACCGCTGTCTGAATCAGCTATGTTGTTGTTCACTTGCTCAGTCGTGTGCAACTCTTCTTGACCCCATGGACTGCAGCATGCCAGCTCATAACTACACATATATTCCCTTCCTTATCAGCTATAAGTATACATATTCCCTTTATTCTTGTCTCTCCCGCCCCCTCCTTCCCTAGATTCATTTTTACATGTGAATGCCCAATTGTTTCAACACCATTTATTGAAAAGGCTATCGTTGTTTCATTGTGTGGCCTTTGGTCTTTTGTTAAATATCTGTTGATTACATTTGTGTTGTTGTATTGGGATGATATTATATGATTTATGACAAGAAATACAAATTTGTTGCTTGTTCACTCTCCTGGTCCTTAATTCTTAAAATTCTTGTAGTTTTCTATGTAAGTCCTAAGGACAGGTGTTGTTATATTTAGTTTTATTCACTGTTCCTAGAATATCTCCAAAGTCATAGTCCTTTCAGCCACACCTGAGCTTATGTCATGAGGTGACTTTTAAAAAGAATCTTAGCATGGTAGTTGGTTGCCAGGGAGCCAACCATGTGATGAGAGGGTTGGAACTTTCAGTCTCATCTCAGACCTCAGGAAAGGGACGGGGGCTGGGAGTTGAATCAATCATCCAGGGATCAATGATTTAATCAGTCATGCCTACATAATATTGTTGTTGTTGTTCTGTCTCTAAATCATGTCTGACTCTGCAACCCCATGGACTACAGCACACCAGGCTCTTTCTTCCACTATCTCCTGGAGTTTGCTCAAATTCATGTTCCTTGTGTTGGTGGTGCTATCTAGCCATCTCATCCTCTGTTGCCCCCTTCTCCTCCTACCCTCGGTCTTTCCCGGCATCAGGGTCTTTTCCAAAGAGTCAGTTCTTTGCATCAGGTGGCCACAATATTGGAGCTTCAGCTTCAGCATCAGTCCTTCCAATGAATATTCAGGGTTTATTTCCTTTAAGATTGGATGATTTGATTTGTTTCATCTCCTTGCGATCCAAGGGACTCTGAAGAGTCTTCGCCTTGCTTTCTTCATGAGTCAACATAATGAAGCCTCCATAAAAACCAAAAAGATAATGATCAGAGATCTTCTAAGTTGGTGCACACATGGAGATGCAGGGAGAGTATCACATGCCCCAAAATCAAGGGAGTGCTAGTCCTTTCTCCCTTACCTTCCCTTGTGCATCTCTTCCCTCTGACTGTTCATGGGTCATATTCTTTTGATAATAAACCAGCAATCTAGTAAGCAAATGGTTACTTGAGTTCTCTGAGCCATGTTAGCAATTTAATCCAAGGAAGGGAGTCTTAGTAACCTCTGATTTATAACCAATTGGTTAGAAGTGCAAATAGCTCCTGGACTTGTAATTGGCATTTGAAGTGGAGAGGGTACAATCTTAGGGAATGAGCCTCTCACTTGAGATCTGATACTAACTCTAGGTAGATAATTTCAGAACTAAATTGAATTGTAGGATGCTAGCTGCAGTTGCAGAATTTCTTGGTGTGGAAAACTACTTTCAAAAACATTTGGTGTCCAGAAGTGTCAGAAATTTAGTAGTTGACAGTAGAAGAGACTCAGGAGAACTGTTATTTTCTCTTCAGTGGATCTACTTCTGGGATGTTTATTTTATTTCATTGGTCTATTTGACTCCTTTTCCCCCCAAGTCATACTGTCATGATTATTGTGGCTTCATAGTAAGTCTTAAAGTCAAATAGTGTCATTTCTCCAAATTTGTTCTCCTTCAATATTATGTTGACTGTTCTTTATCTTATGCCTCTCCATGTAACTCTTAGAATAAGTTTGTTGACATCCAAAAAATAGCTTTGGGATTTTCACTGAGATTATAATGAATCTATAGATCTTATTAGGAAGAACTGATGCTTTGATATTATAGCATATTCCTATCAATGAACATGGAGTATTTCTCAATTCACATTGTTTTCCTTTTCAGTAAGACATATGGTATTGGACAGGTTTGATACCTATACTAGTATTTAGATTTGGCATATGTTCTCTTTAACTGTTTTTTTTTTTTTTTTAAATTTTTACTAGAGTATAGTTATTTGCAATGTTATGTTAGATGTACAGCATAACAAATGTACAGCAAGGTGAATTAGTTATACATATACATATATCCAGGCTTCCCAGTGGTGCTAGTGGTAAAGAACCTACCTGCCAATGCAGAATAAGAGGTGGATTCAATCCCTGTGAAAGGAAGATCTACTGGAGAGGGGGATGAGAGCCCACTCCAGTATTCTCACCTGGATAATCCCATGGACAGAGAGCCTGGTGCTACATTCCACATGATTGGACACAACTAAAGTGATTTAGCACATACATGCATCCATATCCACTCTTTTTTAGATTCTTTTCCCATATAGGCCATTATAGAGTATTGAGTAGAGTTCCCTATGCTTTCCATAAGTCTTTATTAGTTAAATATTTTGTATATAGTAGTATGTATATGTCCCTGGAGTAGGAAATGACAACCCACTCTAGTATTCTTGCCTGGAAAATTCAATGGAAAGAGGAGCCTGGCAGGCTATGGTCCATGGGGTTACAAAGAGTTGGACACAACTGAGCAACTGAGTCTATGTACATGTCATTCCCAATCTTTCAATTTATCCCTTCCCGCCATCCTCTTGTAGTTATAAGTTTGCTTTCTACATCTGTAACTATTTCTCTCTTGTAGATAGGTTCATTTGTATCCTTTTTTTTTAGATTCCACATGCAAGAGATTCATGTGATATTTATCTTTCTCCGTCTGGTTTACTTCTCAGTGTGATAATCTCTACATCCATCCATATTGCTGCAAATTGTTGGGGTCCTTTAATGGACCAGAACCTGGTGGTACGGAGTCGATGATAAGAAAGTGAAAGAGAGAAAGAGGCTGATATCCCTTGGTTTACGCAGAGGACCAATAAAGTCCTTGATACAGGACTTGCATCACTCACTTCTAAGACCACCCTCTCGAGGGGGTCTTAGAAGCCCGGGCAGAAAAGTGAGCACGACAGGTCTCCACGCTCCAGAGAGTCAGTCAGAAAAAGAGAGAGAGAGAAAGAGAGAGAGAGAGAGACAAAAAAAGACCCGGGGACCTAAGCTCTGATGAAGCAAAGGTGCTTTAATGATTTTTCTATGAGTATATATAGGCTGCAGTACAAGAAACTTCTTTCGGGAATGATAGAGATCAGAAAACCAAACGTACAGCAACCATTACCAAGGGAACAAGGGGTAATGTTAGTCACAAGGTCGGGAGACAATCCATATCTCAAGAAAGGGGAAGGAGACTAAGCTGTTTTGTCCTAAGGAGAATGTTTACTAAAGGAGACTCATGTTTGCCTCACACAATGACCTCAGTCCCTGGGAGCAGCGTACTGTTCCACTTGAAGAGGGACAAAGGACTCATGAGAGACAGCATGTAGGAATCCTCCCGTCAAACATTCCCTGACAGCAAATGACATTATTTTGCTCTTTTTTTAACAGCTGAGTACTATTCCATTGTATGTATATACTGCATCTTTATCCATTTCTCTGTTCATGGACACTTAGGTTGCTTCCATGATATTTGCAAATGAAGAAACCAACAAGCAATTAATCTCCAAAATATACTAACAGCTCATGCAGCTCAATATCAATAAACAAACAAACAAACAAACAACCCAATTAAAAAATGGGCAGAAGACCTAAATGGACAATGTCTATTGGAGAAAGAAGACATACAGATGACTAAAAGATGCTCAGTCCACTGATTATTAGAGAAATGTATGTGAAAACTATAATGAGGTACCACATCACCAGTCAGAATGGCCATTATTGATGGTTTTATTTATTTATTTTTTCGGCTGGCCCCAAACAATTCAAATGTAGGACCAGATATTTTTTAAATTAAGTAACATTTATGTTGATTGTTTACTGTAATTCAGAGGCCTATTAACTTAGAACCTATGCTATTTGGCCAATTTCCATTACTTCCATTTGAAATTATTTACAATTGAGTGCAACTGCAATATATACTCTAGTGTGTAGCTTATTATTTCAGTGGATGCAAAATCAATATTTTCTGTAGTAAATCTGATCTAAATTAAATTGTTGGAGCTACTTGATTTGATAAATATCAGAATCATCTCAAATAATTTAAAAAATAAGTTGCCTTTTGTGTATATGTTGACTTACTATGTTTTATTTTTAAAGCCTTTTGGGGATGTTTATGAGTTAAAATGTTCTCTGGATATGATATTTTCAAGGTGACAAACTTTAGATGAAATACTCACTTTTCCTGATTGATCTATTCCTTCTTTGAGAGTGGTGATAATCTTTATTTTTTTAAATTGACCTTAGGATAAAGGTCAGGTTGGTCAGTCAGTCTTAAAAAATTTGGTTTCGATTAAAATATCCTACTGTTATTGAATGAAAATACTTTGCTTATGTCAGGTCAATTTCTATATTAAATTTCCAACATATCCTGCTCATTCCCTTTAATGTTATGTAAAATTAATTTAAATAATTTTTAAGTCTTTTTTATCTGAAGTAAGATTTTAAAATCATGCAATAAATAAAGGATATACATATAAAGTAATCTCAGGCATTTCTAGGTACATAGACTATATATTATATAATTCATATATTTAATATTATTGTTGTTTAGTCACTAAGTCCTGGTTGACTCTTTGTGACCCCATGGATTGTGGCCTGCCATGCTCCTCTGTCCATGGGATTTCCCAGACAAGAATACTGCTGCTGCTGCTAAGTCACTTCAGTCGTGTCCGACTCTGTGCGACCCCATAGACAGCAGCCCACCAGGCTCCCCCGTCCCTGGGATTCTCCAGGCGAGAACACTGGAGTGGAATGCCATTTCCTTCTCCAATGCATGAAAGTGAAAAGTGAAATTGAAGTCACTCAGTCATGTCTGACTCTTCGGGACCCCATGGACTGCAGCCTACCAGGCTCCTCCCTCCATGGGATTTTCCAGGCAAGAGTACTGGACTGGGGTGCCATTGCCTTCTCCGACTGAGCCACCTAGGAAGCCCATATTTAAGATAGTATGTTAAGTCTTTTTTTTTTTTTTAATTAAAATTTAAGTAGTAAATAAAGTTTTTCTAAAAGTTATTATGTAATGTATTTGGGAGGAATGCTGTCATGATTGCAAGTAGCAATAGCTTCTAGAAATAGTTCTGTTTCCCTAGCCACTTCTTACGCTCTCCATGGAAACTGTCAGGATATCTCCTTAAAAACTTGTTTCACTTCTCTGTCTACCTTTTTTTCCTCATCAGCAATGTTTCTTCCTATTTCACAGAGAAAACAGATATCTTGTGTAACTAAAACTTCCTTCCACTAACCTACTGCAGGAGATGTCCTAAATTGAAAAATCATTATGTAAATGACTCTGATTAAAACCCTTGAATTGTGACTCTTTATGGGTATAGGATTATTACATGTGCTGTGGATGGAATCATGCAAAACATGTTCCAACTACCTTGCTTGTCTTTATTGAAGAAGCTGCGTCATTGAATGTTAAGATGCCATCTCTTTCTCAGGTAAATAGCAATGCCATGCTTTTCTGGCCCGTGAGATATAGGAAAATCCCGGGGTAGAAACAATGCTTCCTCCCTTCTAAATTGAAGATCAGATTTCTGGATAGAGGAGAATGTTTTCAGCCCGTCTCCCAGAGGTTTTAAAGTGTCCCTGGCATTGAGCTGGTGTACTTCTATGCTATATCACACTACAGTCACATTAACTACAGAAAGTTGAGATACTCTTACTTCAGGTTTACATTTGAGAAAGTATATATTTGAAAAGAAGCTAACTGGCTCAAGGACACTCAATTCATAAGTAATGAATTTGGCAACACATACTCATAACAATATGACTCTAAAATTCATATATATAAATATTCTTCAAGTCAATGATGGTTTACTAGTCATTTCATGACTTGTCCGTTTATACACTCCTCAGTATTCTTCTGACATCTCTCACTCTTACATTCTTTTTTTAAATTAATTAATTTATTTTAATTGGATGATAATTAGTTTACAATATTGTAGTGGTTTTTGCCATACATTGACATGAATCAGCCATGGGTGTACAAGTGTTCCCCATCCTGAACCCCCCTCTCACCTTCCTCCCCATCCCTTCCCTCAGGGTCGTCCCATTCTCTTACATTCTTAACATCTCTCTCTCCTCTATTTTTAAACAGTATTTGCATATCTCTTCTTTCCTTTAATAAACCTACACTCTCTTATTTTTTGATTTGCAGATAATCATTGTTCTTCCTCAACTCTTCCCTCTCCATCTGGTAAATATCCTGTTGGGTTGCAAAGTGCCTTTACAGTTGCTTACCTGCCTTTGCTTTGTACTCTCATATATTCTAGCACAGGGGCTTCCTGAATCATGCTTGTTGTTCAGTCACTTAATCATGTCTGATCTTTGTGAGACAATGTACTGCAGCAGGCCAGGCTTCCCTGTCCTTTACTATCTCCCAGAGTTGCTCAAACTCATATCCATTGAGTAGATGATGCCATCAAAGCATCTCATCCTCTCTCACCCCCTTCTCCCCCTGCCCTCAATGTTTCCCAGCAACAGGGTCTTTTCCAATGAGTTGATTCTTTGCATCAGGTGGCCAAAGTATTGGAGCTTCAGCTTTAGCATCAATCCTTCCAATGAATATTCAGGGTTGATTTCCTTCAGGATTGACTTTAGGTTGGATCCCTTAGATCGGATCTCCTTCCAGTCCAAGGGACTCTCAGAAGTCTTCTGCAACATCACAGTTTGAAAGCATCAATTTTCTGTGATCAGCTTTCTTTATGGTCCAAATCTCACATCCATACATGACTACTGGAAAAACTATAAATTTGACTAGATGGACCTTTGTTGGCAAACTGATGTATCTGCTTTTTAATATGCCGTCTAGGTTGGCCATAGCTTTTCTTTCCAGGAGCAGGCATCTTTTAATTTCATGGCTACAGTTACTGTCTGTGGTGATTTTGGAGCCTAAGAAAATAAAGCCTGTTACTGTTTCTATTTTTCCCCCATCTATTTACCATTAAGTGATGGGATCACATGCCATGATCTTAGTTTTGTTTTGTTTTGTTTTTTTTCCCTGAATGTTAAGTTTTAGGCCAGCTTTTTCACTCTCTTCTTCGACCTTCATCTAGAGGCTCTTTAGTTCCTCTGCCATAATAGTGGTGTCATCTGCATATATGAGGTTATTGATATTTCTCCCAGCAATCTTGATGTTTCATCCAGCCTGGCTTTTTGCATGATGTACTCTGCATATAAATTACATAAGCAGGATGACAACATACAGTCTTGATGTACTCCTTTCCCAGTTTAGAACCAATCCATTGTTCCATGTCCAGTTCTAACTGTTGCTTCTTGACCTGCATACAGGTTTCTCAGGGGGCAGGTAAGCTGGTCTGTTGTTCCCATCTGTTGAAGAATTTTCCACAGTTTGTTATAATCCACACTTTCAAAAACTTTAGCATATTCAATGAAGCAGAAGTAGATTTTTTTTTCTGGAATTCCCTTGCCTTTTCTATGATCCAATGGATCTCTGTTTCCTTTGCCTTTTCTAAATCAACCTTGTACATCTGGAAGTTCTTGGTTGACATACTGTTGAAGCCTAGCTTGAGGTATTTTGATCATTACCTTGCTAGTATGTGAAATGAATGCAATTGTGGAGTAGTTTGAACATTCTTTGACATTGCCCTTCTTTGGTATTGGAATGAAAATTTACATTATCCAGTACTGTGGCCACTGCTGAGTTTTATAAATTTGCTGGCATATTGAGTGCAGCATTTTCACAGCATCATCTTTTAGGAATTTAAATAGTTCAGCTGGAATTCCATAACCCCACTGGCTTTATTCATAGTGATGATTCCTAAGGCCCACTGAACTTCACACTCTGCGTGTCTGGCTCTAGGTAAGTGATCACTCCATCATAGTTACCCGGGCCATTAAGACTTTTTTTTTTTTTATAGCACCTCTGTATATTCTTGTCACCTCTCCTTAATATGTTCTGCTTCTGTTAAGTCCATATTATTTCTGTCCTTTATTTTGCCCATCTTTTCATGAAATATTCCCTTGGTATCTAATTTTCATGAAAAGATCTCTAGTCTTTTCCATTCTATTGTTTTCCTCTTTTTCTTTGCATTGTTCTCTTAAGGCATTCTTATCTCTCCTCGCTATTCTCTGGATCTCTGCATTCAGTTCAGTATATCTTTCCCTTTCTCCTTTGCCTTTCACTTCTCTTGCCTTCACCTCCTCAAACAACCATTTGCCTTCTTTCATTTCTTTTTCTTTGGGATGGTTTTGGTCACCACCTCCTGTGCAATGTTATAAACTTCCATCCATAGTTCTTCAAACACTAACATACATAATCCCTTGAATCTATTTGTCTTTTCCACTGTGTAATCTTTTTTTTTTTTTTAATTTTTTTATTAGTTGGAGGCTAATTACTTCACAACATTTCAGTGGGTTTTGTCATACATTGATATGAATCAGCCATAGATTTACACTTATTCCCCTTCCCGATCCCCCCTCCCACCTCCCTCTCCACCCGATTCCTCTGGGTCTTCCCAGTGCACCAGGCCCGAGCACTTGTCTCATGCATCCCACCTGGGCTGGTGATCTGTTTCACCATAGATAGTATACATGCTGTTCTTTTGAAATATCCCACCCTCACATTCTCCCACAGAGTTAATCTTAAAGGGCTTGATTTAGGTCAAACTTGAATGGTCCACTGGTTTTCCCTACTCTCTTGAAGTCTAAATTTTGCAATAAGGGGTTCATGATCTGAGCCACAGTCCAAGCAGAAACCAAGGCCAGTTGTGGGTGTGTCTGGTGGTGAAAGTAAAGTTCAATGTTGTAAAGAACAAAGTTGCATAGGAACCTAAAATATTAGGTCCATAAATCAGGTAAATTGAAAGTGGTCAAACAGGAGATGGCAAGAGTTAACATTGACATTTTAGAAATTAGTGAACTAAAATGGATGGGAATGGGCAAATTTAATCCGATGACCATTATATCTACCAAAGTAAGCAAGAATCCCTTAGAAGAAATGGAATAGCCTTCATAGTAAACAAGAGTCCAAAATGTAGTACTTGGGTACAATCTCAAAAATGCCAGGTGATGCCAGAGGTGAAGAATCTGCTTGCCAGTGCAGGAGCTGGAAGAGATCTGAGTTTGATCTGTGGGTTGGGAAGATCCCTGGATTAGGAAGTGGCACCCCAGAACAGTATTCTTTAGCATCTGAGCATAGCATAGCAATATTCTAATATGTCTCCTATCATTCTAATTATTATTGAAAAATTATTTTATGTCAAAATTTAAGATGCTGCCTCTGACACTATAGATTATGAGCTCTATATCACCATTGTTGTATCCCAAATTCTTGGCTCATAGGAGTGAAGAAAAATAGATTATCTCAGAGGGAAGAAAACTGCAATCTAGAAATTTAAGATTTAATCCCCAACTGAGATAGTAACAAGACATTTCTTCATTTTTCTCATGTATAAGTATATTAAATAGATTGGCTCAAATTTTCCATTTCCTTTCCAAAGTCCTGTATTGATAGCACTATTTAATTGAAAGTGAAAGTGAGTCACCCAGTCGTTTCCGATTCTTTGTGACCCTATGGACTGTATAAATAATAAAAGTACTATAATATTTAACATTGTCACACTGTTTGAAATAAAATTTATTTTAATACACTGACATCCAAAGCAAGTCAATGGGATATATCCAGAGTGATTGTCTTTCTCAAGAACATCATATATCTAGCTCTAAATCAATATAAATAGAGATAAGTAGAGAGATACATAGATACATATTAACGTATGTGTATATATATGTGTGTGTGTATAGTGTTAGCTATATAACAGCTCTGTAAAACTTGAACTACATAATTTGTAGGAACTATAAAATTAAAAATAAACTACATAAATTATTTGAATCTTTAATATTTATAAATTAAACGCAAACAAAATAAAAGCCAGCATGGCTTAAAGTTGAAAATACAATTAATACTTTTGTCATAGTACTACATTTAACCAAATGGAAAGTCTAAATAAAATGGGTTAATCACAGCTTTAAAAAACTCCTTTACAAAAACCAAAATTTAAAAAAAAAATAATTCCAGAGTTTTTAACTTTTTCAATTTAAACATTAATTAACATGAAGAAAATTTGTTTTTACATTCCCTAGAGTCAAGGTTAAGTTGAATTTCACCACCCAAATCATTATTTTTTAATTAAATGAGTAAAACTATTATAATATTTTTACATGTAGAAATTCATTTCTATATTAAGCTGATTGAAAACTAAGTGGGCCACATAAAATTACTTTTATGCAAAGGATTAGAGTATTTTGAGATATTAAAATAGTGTTAATTATAAAGTTAGATTTCAGTTTGTTAGAAATGTTTTACATTTATACAAAATTTAATAATTTTACTAGTATCACATGTTACTTGAAATGTCACTCTATGAAATTTAAGACATGGTGTGTGATTTAGGTGTATCCCATGCTTTGTGTAACATTACATGCCTCATAGAGACACTAGAAAGTAGTCTTAATGTACTTTTGTATCATGGTCCCTATAATACATCCTCAAGGAAATTATGAAAGTCATCATATTTTAGCAATAATAAAAGATGAAGCTTAATGACAAAAAGTATCTTAGAAGCCTATGTGATGAAAAATAACTATTTTGTAACTTTAATACAGGATAATTTGTTATCACTCAGGGGGAAAAAAGTGTAGTTTATTTATATTGTTTGGATATATCTCAGTTAAATTTCCAGGATTGCCATTTATTATTTAGGTGATCCTAAGCAGATTCTTAAAACTTTCTGATCATCAGCGTTTTTTGTTTAATTTTAATTTGTGTAGGGGGAGACTTTTAGGTGAAAGAATATATAGATAACGTTTACCACAGTAGAAAGCTTAAACTGAACCTTCACAACTAACACAGGGATACAAGCCAACAAAACAGACTAGACCACATGAATTTGATCAAATCACTTTTTTTTTTTTTTCCTACTTGGCTTTTGTTTCTGAGTCCTAAAAAAATGTCTACCACAGTATCTGTTGATAGCAGCAGACAAGTTTCTGAGTCCAAGCTTATACTACTTGCTGCATGCAGGAGAATTCAGCACTTTTAAATTATCTTATCACCATAATTTCTCCATTTAATGATTGCTTTGTGCATGTATTTGTGTAAGTTCCTTCAAATATTGTTAGAATGACAAAACATTTAACTTTAAAAATATTTTAACAGCAAATAAATGAAGCATTTTATTCTTGATAAAGCCCAGTATTACCACATAATATTCATAGTAATTATGATTCTTTAGGTCAAAAATACATGATATTAAAATTAAGTATTTTTTCTTTGTTTACATTCTTTTTTGAATGGTTTAATAAACAGATTGAAAAACCATTAAATTTAAAAAGTGTGGCATAACTCATAAAGCAAAAAATGTGATAAACAAATACTTGACAATATATGTGAGTACAAACAACCTGACAATATATATGAGTACAACATGTATGTGAGTACATGAACCGTGAACTTCCAGTTGTTCAAACTGGTTTTAGAAAAGGCAGAGGAACCAGAGATCAAATTGCCAACATCAGCTGGATCATCAAAAAAACTAGAGAGTTCCAGAAAAACATCTATTTCTGCTTTATTGACTATGACAAAGCCTTTGACTGTGTGGGTCACAATAAACTGTGGAAAATTCTGAAAGAGATGGGAATGCCATACCCCCTGACCTGCCTCTTGAGAAATCTGTATGAAGGTCAGGGGGCAATAGGTAGAACTGGACATGGAACAACAGACTGGTTCCCAATAGGAAAAGGAGTACGTCAAGGCTGTATATTGTCACCCTGCTTATTTAAATTATATGCAGAGTACATCATGAGATATGCTGGGCTGAAGGAAGCACAAGCTGGAATCAAGATTGCCAGGAGAAATATCAATAACCTCAGATATGAGATGACACCACCTTTATGACAGAAAGTGAAGAAGAACTAAATAGCCTCTTGATGAAAGTGAAAGAAGAGAGTGAAAAAGTTGGCTTAAAGCTCAACATTCAGAAACCCAAGATCATGGCATCTGGTCCCACCACTTCATGGCAAATAAATGGAGAAACAGTGGAAAGAGTGGCAGAATTTATTTTTTGGGGCTCCAAAATCATTGCAGATGGTGACTGCAGAAATGAAATTAAATGACACTTACTAGTTGGAAAATAAGTTATAACCAACATTTATAGCATATTAAAAAGCAGAGACATTACTTTGCCAACAAAGGTCCGTCGGGTCAAAGTTATGATTTTTCCAGTAGTCATGTATGGATGTGAGAGTTGAACTATAAAGAAAGCTGAGTGCTGAAAAATTGATGCTTTTGAACTGTGGTGTTGGAGAAGACTCTTGAGAGTCCCTTGGACTGCAAGGAGATCTAACCAGTCCATCCTAAAGGAAATCAGTCTTGTATATTCATTGAAAGGACTGATGTTGAAGCTGAAACTCCAATACTTTGGCCACCTGATGTGAAGAGCTTACTCATTGGAAAAGACCCTGATGCTGGAAAAGATTGAAGGCAGGAGAAAGGGACGACAGAGGGTGAGATGGTTGGATGGCGTCACCAACTCAGTGGGCATGAGTTTGAGTAAACTCTGGAAGTTGGTGATGGACAGGGAGGCCTGGCATGTTGTAGTCCATGGTGTTGCAAAGAGTTGGACATGACTGAGAGACTGAACTGAACTGAACTGAACAAACAACTTGGAAACAAAATTACATATAGGCCTCATATGAAGATAATCAGTTGTGGAACTGAGACCTAATTTCATTCCCTTACTAAATCAAGTTAGAACATTGGAAAGCAGCTTCAGCTTAATAGCTTAAAAATTATTCTGACAATATTATATAAACTTATTTTCAAATCTATAATAACCATGCTTCATAATAAGGACTGGCCCTTTATGACTGGCATAGAATGCAGGATGCATATATATATATATATATATATATATATATGAATTTCATCATATATGAATATCATCATTAATTTCATCAAACTACTTTTTTCTCTTTGGCTTCATTTCTGATGTTTAAAATGGTTTTATTTTACTTTTTATTTAAAAAACATTTTCTCTACTGAATTCCAAACTACTTCTGCTATCCTTATTTTGCAAATAAGAAACTTAAGAAACAGGGAAATTAAACAAAAGGGCATAATAGTAATGATGTTTATATTTTAGCTGTGAGTAAATATCATTTCTTACACCTTAAAGTTTTTTAAGCTTTCACATACTATGCTGTTTTTGTTACAAAGAGTCTCACTTATTTTACTCACTAACCACCTTACTGCTTTGTTTCAGTAAATATCATCTTTTGTCCATGCACCTGTATTCTCTATCCAGTGGAAGTATTTAATATACAAAAGCTGTCTTTTAATAATATGGAATATGAACTAAATATTGTGGTATGTTTAATTTTTTCATGTTCATAAAATCCAAGGCTACTAAACAAATATGTGGAGATTATTTAAATTGTTTTATTAGTAAACATCTGAAGATTCTCCAATTACTAGTTATGTATTATTAACTGAAAATTAAGAGCCTACATCAGTCTTCTGCACATTGTACTAGTATAAGTATCTATTGAGTACTACCAACTGTTAAAACATTTATTTTTTGCATTATATATTAACAGACTCCTTTATTAATAATAAGTATTGGTTTTCAAAAGAGAAAGCTCCTCCCAATTTAGATTGCTTTATTTTATCAGAAATAAATCTTCACTTTGGATAATAGAATAAAATTAAATTTGAAGCTTAAATTCAATAACTGTTTCATCTATATTTTTATTTTATTCATTTATATATATCATGGAATTTTTCTTTATGTTTTTACTGTATGACTCCTTGGTTTTCCTAAAGAAAAAAAAAAGTGTAAAAATTCTAAATGAAGAAGTAAACTAACAAGAAATCAATGTTTATGGTATACAAAGAATGTAAGTGGCTCATACTAAATCAGGTGCCCAAAGTATTGGAGCTTCAACATCAGTCCTTCCAATGAATATTCAGGACTAATTTCCTTTAGGATTAACTGGTTTGATCTCTTTGCCGTCCAAGGGATTCTCAAGAGTTTTCTCCAACACCACAACTCAAAAACATCAATTCTTTGGAATCAACTTTCTTTATGATCCAACTTTCACATTATATGTGACTACTGGAAAAACCATAGCTTTGACTTGAGGGATATTTGTCAGTAAAGTAATGTCTTTGCTTTTTAATATGCTGCCTAGATTGATCATAGCTTTCTTCAAAGGAGCAAGCATCTTTTAATTTCATGGCTATAGTTACCATCTACAGTGATTTTGGGTCCCAAGAAAATAAAGTCTGTCACTGTTCCATTATTTCTCCATCTATTTGCCATGAAGTGGTGTGACTGGATGCTATGATCTTCATTTTTTGAATGTTGGGCTTTAAGTCTTTAAAATTGCACCCATAATACAAACTAGTGACTCTGGGGGAAAAGTTTTAATATATAAATATTTTTACATGCATTGATTGATTACACAAGTTTCTATCAATCCAAAACCAATCACAATCTTGTAATGATATGGCTGAAACAATGAACCATAGATATGAGTGAATTTTAGTTGTTTTAAGATTCAACTGACTCAGTATAATTAATCATTTCAAGTTTCTGCAGGTACAGGTTTACAGTCAGAAAATAACTAGAAAGAATTCAGAGCCTTAAAGTGGGCAAAGAATAAATCATTTGGTCCAGAATTTGTGATAATTTTAAGAATTATATGTTTAATCTGTTATTAATGTTTCAATGAATATATTACTATCTATATTTTATGCATACATTTAAGTAAGGAAAAAATACTCTCACAGAGTTAAGACGTATTTTTTATTCTGAAAATATTTGGTGTTTGGATGAAAATAAATGCTTCATAAATTAAGTTTGGAGAGGTAAAGTTGAGATATTTTTATTTACTCTATTTTTCCTTTGGGTGTTTGTCCTTTATATAGAACCCAATATTTGTAAAGTAGTTATTTGAAGAAAATAAGCGTGTACTTTTACCTGAGTAACAAAGAATTTTTGGTAGTAGTTTTAGTAAAGGATATAAGAATTCTGATCTATTGGATAGCATAAGAAATATTGTGTTAGACCTCTAATTTCCCTGTATTTCTGGGAAATCATGTTTGTTATTTTAACTTTTAATAGAGTGATTGAATTAATTAAAATTCCTAGGTTTCTGATGAACTGATATTGGTACACTCATTTTTGCCCTTATTCAGCTCTACGACTTCATTTCTTCCATCTACTTTCTTTCCTTTTCTTCCAAAAGTAGCTAATTTAATGGAATACATCTTCGCAAATGTGCATATGTGCGTTTTTAATATAAAAGGACTATCTCCTCAAGCAGGTAGGTATGGGGGATTTTTTTTTTTAATTTAAAATATTGACTGCTGTTTTAAAATTCTTCCAAATTTGTGAAATAAATAAATTTATGTAATGTAAAATATTTAGCCCATTTTTCTAAGCTTGTTAGGAAATGGGATAATTTTTTAGTATGTGGTAATACATCTTTCTAAAGAATTTCGAAATCCATTTTCTACAGAATTGTTTTAGAGTGATGCTGTCTAATAAAATTTTCTCTAATGATTGAAATTTCTATAATAAATGCTAGCCGTACATGTGCATGTGAAATGTGACTTGTACAACTGAAAAGTGAATTTTTACTTAATTTAATTTTAATTTTAATAGTCATAGTTGAATAGAGCAGACATAATATAGGTTGCTTAAAATATATGTATATATTATTCACATTTAATTTCTGATAGATGCATTATGAAGGAAGAAGTACATAATGTAAAATATTAATTTTATGTCAGAAGTCCATCAGGATGCTGTGTATTGTGATAATAAACTAATCAGTAAGAGGAAGAGCTTGATATAAATTAATACCTGGCTAATTTTTCTTTGGACTATGTTCAGTAATACATTTTCAATCAAATATATTATACACTGCTTCATAGTCTATTAACCTGTGAACTGTTCAATATTCTTCATGTTTGACCAAGAAAACATTCCTATACATACATATACAAACAATGCACTAACTACAAAATGTGTTTATAAAATGCTTGAAAAATTTTGGCAATTCTCAGTTAGAGAAAGGTCAGTCTTAGTTTTCCATACCAGAAAAACTAGGAATGTCTATGCAACGGATCTGATTAATTCAATAGAATATTTTTACCTCCTGGAAGAAACTGGAAAAGTCTTTTCTGAACACCCTAAATCTTACGCCAAGCGTGCCAATCGGCACACTTCTGAACAAACATCAACATGGTTGATTCTGAGAAACACACTCTCAACTGATTAGTTACAAACAAGTTGAAAAATGATTTGGCCTTTTTGTATTTGGGGATTAGTTGTCAACATGTTTTTTTTCTTTTGTAAACACAAAGTTTTGGATGTTCTTTATAGAAAACCTGAAAAAGCAAAATAGCAGAAAGAAAATAAGCACACATACTTGTGTATATGAAATTTTCCTCTCCTTGTTTCAGGCTAACGCATATAAAAACTGAATATTAAAGGTAAATTATTCTGACCCAGGATTAGATGGGTTAAGCATAATTCTTTTGCTATATAGTCTTATGGGATACCATTTAGCATTATTAAATTTGCTGTGAACCTGTTTGAAGAACTATTTTCGTAAGTGGTTCAGGAATCTACAAATGGAAAAATGCTATACAGTAAATTATCATTGGAATTTAGGTTCTCACTGGCTGAAATTTGACACAAGTATCAGCATTTCTGGCAATTCTCATGAAATTTTTGTAATCTAAAATAAATTGAAAAAAATGCCATAAAATCACTTTCTAATATCTCATGAATAGCTCTGCATGCCTTGTTGAAAGTGAAAGTCACTCAGTCGTGTTGGACACCAGGGTTTCCTGCATTGCAGGCAGATTCTTTACCAACTGAGCTATCAGGGAAGTGTGCATGCCTTGTTAGTGAAGACATGTAAACTCCAATTTTCTAATAGTCCTGATAAAAAATATTATTTGTCATTCAAATATTAAGTTATCCTACCTATTTATATACCCTTGTTTACCAATCTCTCAGTGCAATGAGCAAATCACTGAAACAATGTTAAAAATATCTTCTCTAAGCAAATCTTCTTCAGAGGTTCTCATCACTGAGGAGTTATGGGAAAGGGGTAGGGAGCATCTCTACTTACTTGGTTAAAGTGAGAATTTTAAGTTTTTCCCTTCTTTGAGTATCAAATGTATCCATTCATCGTTTCTTTATCTGTCTAATAACACTTGATTATTTACTATGCAAGAGATGTTGTGACAGGTATTAGGAGGGCATAGTTAGCAAGCTATGGTACCACCTTAGGCAATTCAGTCTACTAGAGAAGAGAGCTGTAAAAATGTATAAAGTACCGAGTGTTACACGTTTAAGCCGTGTGTGTAGTGGAGGGTTGTAGAAAAGTTATATTGACTGGCAATGTTGAAGGTAGAGGAATATGTTTTATAATAGGCATCTTGAATGTATGGTGGCACATTTTTTTATCTATATTAGGTCACAATGATGGGTTTGTAGGGAGAAAGGAATCAGTGGGTGGTGAGATATCAGAGTGATTACTCTGAAGTGACTAGTGTGGAAGACTTTGATATTTTGTTAAAACCTTTTTGGATGTACTCTGCAGATGGATATGCCTATTGGGTGATTTTAATAAAATTGTTATGTTATGAAACTTGGGTTCTGGAAATATCTTTTCTAGTGTTTCATGGAAGATGAGAAAGGTCTTTATTAGGCTCTGTGAGAGGTGTGAAAGGGCAGTTGGTGACATAAAATTTTGTGTTGGGTGTGTTAACCAAACTCAGGTCTGGCTGCTCTCTGCTCAGAAGTCAATAACTATTGACTTCTGAGCAGAGCAGCACTTGCAGCCAACTATTGACTTCTGAGCAGAGAGCAGCCAGACCTGAGTTTGGCAGCCCATGTTGGTGGAAAGGGCTTCCTAGGTGGCGCTAGTGGTAAATAACCTGGCTGCTAATGCAGGAGACATAAGAGACATGGGTTTGATCAGGAAGGATTTGATGCTGGGTCAGGAAGATCCCTGGAGGAAGGCATGGCAACCCATTCCAGTATCCTTGCTTGGAGAAACTCATGGACAAAGGAGCCTGGTGGGCTACAGTCCATAGGGTCACAAAGAGACAGACATGACTCAACATTAGTAGAAAGGAAAACAACACTTTTAATCAGAAAGTGGGCAATCTGGGGAGAAGATGAACTAGCTGTCCCCAGGCCCCCCACCCCCAAACCAACTCCAAAGATTCTGCTTGGCTGTGAAAGTTTTTAAAGGAAAAAGAAATAATCCTAGTTAATCATTGAGGTAGGGGGGTGAGAGTCATAGCCGTTCCCCACTTTGTGCAGGCTTGTCGACTTCCTGTGATCTTTCTTTAGATGCTATCTTGTTCACACAGTTTGTGAGATTACTGAAGGGAGAACTGGGGAAGAGATCTGGTCCTCTGATAATTACTTATTCTTCATTTCTGCCTCTTTGATCTATGGGAAGAACCAACATGTTAGGCACAATATTACGCTGACATATATACACTACCAAGTGTAAAATGTTAATTGATAGCTAGTGGGAAGTTGTATAACTCAGGGAACTCAGCTTGGTGTTCGGTGTTGACCTAGAGGGGTGGGATGGGGGAATGTGAGGGAAGCTCAAGAGGGAAGGGATATATGTATACATAGAGCTGATTCACTTAGTTGTATAGCAGCAACGAACAACATGGTAAACCAATTATTCTCCAATTAATAAAACAAAAGATTTGAAAGGTGTTCTTGGGCCAGAGATGAGTAGAGCATGAAGACAGTTGATTTAAAAGTTTGCTGCTGTTTAGCTTTGTGAAATTGACAAGAAAAGGGGTTTCCTGCTGAGGGTGGTTTCCTGTAAAGAGCTGATTACAGTAGAAGGAAGAACAAGAAGAAGAGGTTTGAATTGGAGTATTAACAATGACATTGTGAATAGATGCAATGAACAATAACCAAAGCATTAATTCATACCATTCTCCTGCCTTATCTCTTTCTCTCTCTTTCTCCTTTGCTCTTTACAAAACTTTCCTCCAGAGCTATCAGGCACATTTACGCCTTTGGAGTGGCTTATTTGTTTTCCATTTATTCTCTGTTCTTATATAGCTGGAACAATAATGAAGTAGAAATAAACACAATTTGCAAGAATCTTTTTTTTTTTTTTACTTCGTTAACAATACCAGTATAACACAATTCTTCTGAGACACAAAGATCCCAACAGCAATCATATTACCTTCTCAAAAAGTCTAACTGATGTTTGCAATTGCTTGTTTGGTTTGATCTCTTTCTATCATGATGGCATAGCATCATATGATAGTTTTTAAGATGTCCACTGCATACCATTATCAAGGTAGCCAGTTACATTCTCTTATACCTTTTTCATGTTGTGGGAACATTCTACTAATTTGCTACGTTTTATTTCAATATCTGTATGAGTTATGATCCGCACACTTTACCAAAAAAGATTTTCTCAGCCAAGTTGTCAGTTAACAGCTTTCTGATTTTCTTGAGCTATATTTCTTTTTTTATTCCTCTTTTCCCCTTTATAGTTAATAACTAAGAAAAATACAAGTTGTTAAGTGATATTGATGTAGTAAAACCCCAACTTTCTATTCAAAATTTGTTTTCCCTCTTTATTGATGTGCTTCCCAGGTAGCTCAGCTGGTATAGAATCTGCCTGCAATGCAGGAGACCTGGGTTCAATCCCTGGGTTGGGAAGATCCCCTGGAGAAAGAAATGGCAACCTGCTCCAGTATTCTTGCCTGGAGAATCCCCATGGACAGAGGAGCCTGTGGGCTACACTCCATGGGGTTGCAAAGAGTCGGACACAATTCAAAATTGTTTTCCCTCTTTATTTGTAAATAAGAAAATTTCTGATATTAAAAAGAAATTACATTTAAAAGCAAAGCTCATTGTAAATATATGATATTAAATCTAGCATTTGCTTCTACCCATTTGTTTCCAGAAGTCTCTAGGGAAGAACTAGTATTTATTAGATATTACAGAAAATACTTTTTTGAATATTGAAATAATATATATCACATTTATTTTGTGTATATCAAGTCTAAGTTTAGAGGGTTAGAATGACCAGCACACCATGAAATAGTAACTATCAAAAAATGTTCCCTGAGTCTAAAGTCAGTTATATTTCATTAAAATATAATTTTCCAACATATTTCATTTCAATCAGCTGACTTGGAATTTCTAAGTTTTAGTACAGATATAGGATATTTACAGTCATATTGATTTAAGGTGTGATTCACCCACAGGAACTTATATTAAGAGGTAATAGATGAGTTTCCTATCACATTATATTATTGTTGGAAAATATTTAACAAGGAAATAACCAAAAGTGAATAATAATTTTATACTACATATTTTCAGAGTGGAATTAGGTAACTTGATGAGCAGAAAGTAGCAAAGAAAATATTTAATGTTAATTACAGCTACAAAATAAAAATACTTTGTGTTATTGCTTGGTAAGAATTTCATTCACTAAAGCTTTCCAAAAAAAGAATAATTCCCAGTAAAATGAGAGCTCATGATATTGGAAGAAGCATACTGGGAAATTACTGTGTGAAAGTATTAAAAGATAGATTTCAAAGTGGGTAGCTTGGAAATCAAACTATTCAGCTTAGAAATCAATTTAAGCAGATCTTGCTTAAATAGATTGATATGCCAAATCATCTCACCTTAAGGATGGGATAGTAGATTCTCAGAAATTTGAGGTGATGTTCTTGGCAATGAATCATCAGGATCCCAAAAGTAATTCATCTCTTACTTTGAATTAGTTTTATATTTCAGTGATGGAGAAATCTCTTTCTAAAGTTGAACCATTGTATTTTGGAGTCAGTTCTATAAAGATATGATCCAAGGGCATCTGCCAATATTTTTTCCTTGTAGCTTCCATTTAAGATCTTAATTCTGCCCTCTAAGTAAATGCAGGCTAATTTTAAACCCACACCCTCGGTATCAAAACTCATCAAAATTTGGAAATTCCAAGGATCCTGTAAAAGTCCTGATAATTTTAAACCATTTTATTGCAGCCCTTCCAAATTACTTCTTATTCAGGTTAAAGATCCTTAGATCTTTCAACTACTATTTTAAAATCTCTTTTCCATTCTGGATCTACTACTCTGAATAGATTTCAGTTTTTCTCTAAGCAGAGTTGCTGCATCCGGAATTTAAAACTATATCCATGGATTTGCATGTTCTTAGAGAGAGTAGGACTGTTTTCTTCCTATCATAAATTATCTAAGTCTACAGAGAAAGTGTTACATTTACCTGTTTATTTATAAAGAGACCACTCTCAAGTCCCCAGCAGAAGTAGTCACAGGAATTACATTGGTAAAGAACAAGTAAGTTATCAGATAAGGCTAAGGGACTCAAACTGTAAAACAGCTGTAATAAATGACAGAAAGAAAGTACATGCAATATTAAGAACTATGAATTATAACTCAGGATACCTGTGTTTTATTCTAAACTCTGTCACAAACTTATGTGCCCTTGGGCAAGTCACTTAACTTTCCAGCCTCTATAAAATGAGGTTTAGAAAGATCAGTAACTCCTAGTCAAATAAATACTGGTGAATCCCTGTGGGCAATGAAACATATTAATACTAAAGGGAAGATGTTTGCATTAGTGCCGCAGTAGAGCACTGTGATGGGAAATACCGGATTGGATAATCTTTAAACCCTTAACAATCCTGGCTTTTATTTAGAATTTTCTTTTCCAGATTCCTCATCAAACATTTTCAACCTACACTTCCCCGAACACCAGTATCTGGTGACAGATTAGTATGTATTTTTCAGATGATTTCAGTTTAAAAACAGTTTTGTTATGCTTCACATGCTCTACCCACCTCTTGGAATTTAGATGATCTGCATAAAGGAACCTCATCGCTAGTATTCTCAGTGGTGGTGTTCTCACAAAATTGTTTACATCACATCGTCACACAAGACACCACGTGTTTTGATTTCACCCCTTCTGTGCGGTCAGGCCACTCAAGATGGCTGTTCACCAGCTCTCTTGCTCCATCCCCTGCCCGAGCCGTGCCTACTTCAGCGAAATGCTAAGCACAGACGGACCTTCCTGCATCGTTGCCCCAGGCCCCGGCTGGTGCTTGTTCTCATCAAAGGGGCAGTGAGCTGCCCCATCCTCTGCTGGTTTCCCTGGTAACTAAAGAGCTCACGTGACATCAGTTCCCCTCTCGCTGGTATCCTCCCCTTACCCACTGACCCAGGGAGTGAAGGTGGCTACCGCATCCTGCCTGCAGTCCGTGGCACTCAGTCGGGTGTCTCTCTAGGACCCTGCTTCAGATGTGTGAAAGTGAAAGTCTGAAAGTCGCTCAGTCGTGCCCAACCTTCTGCGACCCCATGGACTATACAGTCCATGCAATTCTCCAGGCCAAAATACTGGAGTGGGTAGCCTTTCCCTTCGCCAGGGGATCTTCCCAACCCAGGGATCGAACTCAGGTCTCCCGTATTGCAGGTGGATTCTATACCAGCTGAGCCACAACGGAAGCCCAAGAATACTGGAGTGGGTAGCCTATCCTTTCTCCAGCGGATCTTCCCATCCCAGGAATCCAACCGAAGTCTCCCTCATTGCAGGCGGATTCTTTACCAACTGAGCCACCAGGGAAACTTCAGATGTGTAAGTTCCCCCATTCTTTAAACCACTGATGTCTGTGTTGCTGACTCCGAGGCTCTTTTTCAGTCTCAAGTCGGGGCCAACACAGGCCTTGTAGGTCTGCAGGGTGCAGCCCAACAATTGGCGGAGCAGTCAGGACGCCGAGGGAACCCCCATGAGTGTGGACAGGTGGGGAAATATAGGCTGGAAATGGAAAATTGCAGGTTCTGTCCAGTAGCGAGTGGGGCCCAAAAGCTTCAGGGGTGATCCCGAAAGTTGCTGGGGAAATCCTGGGATGGCTATCCACGAGTGTGGAAGTCTGCGGTGCCCTGTGGTGGCTGACCGTGGTTAACGGAGGCTGCCAGGAGATCCGAGAACAGTGGCTTCTAACGGCTCTGCTATTGTGTCAAAGAGAACCTTCTGTAATTGGCTAAGCTAGCTTTCTAGAAGGAATTGGTGTTTCTTTTGTGCCTTTGAGATGTGAATGACCTGGCTTCTCTGGAACTTTAATCTGTGATTTCTAAGTGTAAAGGAGGAAAAAAAAAAAAAAAGGAGCTTTTAAATAAACTTTATAGAAATAATTATGTCTATCTAAAAGAGTCTGTCCAGATTTTGGTAACTTGAGGTAAAATGGAGAGAATTCATGACTATCTGGGTCATTTCAAATAGGATACAGTACTGAAATATTGAGGCTTCCTTGATGGCTCAGTGGTAAAGAATTCACCTGCAATGTAGGAGACACATAATTGGGAAGTTCCCCTGGTGAAGGAAATGGCAACCCACTTCTTGCTTGAAGAATTCCATGGACAGAGGAGCCTGAAGGGCTACAGTCCATGGGGCTGAAAAGAGTCAGACATGACTGAGTACTAAGCACATACACATGTTGAAATATTAATTGCTGAGTGGGGTCTCACTTTACCTGCCTTTGCCTGCTTAGGACAGAAAGCCTGAAGCATTATGTTTCCCAATCAGGAAACACACAACTACTTGCTCCTTGGTTTTTGCCTAGGATTAAGGTTTTTAAGAGTTAAGATTTTAATACGTCATAGTTCTTGTAACCAAGTTTTTTTTTTTTTTTTTTTAATTATGTTGTGATTCGATGTCTAACCATGCCTTTTTAAGTCTGTCTGTCATTGAAAGAAAGCTATTGTACTCAGGGGCTTCTCTGTTAGCTCAGCTGGTAAAGAATCCACCAGCAATGCAGGAGACCCCAGTTTGACTTCTGGGTTGGGAAGATCCCCTGGAGGAGGGCATGGCAACCCACTCCAGTATTCTTGCCTGGAGAATCCCCACGGACAGAGGAGCCTGGCGGGCTACAGTTCATGGGGTCACAAAGAATCTGGCATGACTAAGCAACTAAGCATAGCACAGCATTTTAATCAGAGGCTCTTGCAAAAGGGCTTCATCTATAAGAAGATTCTTAGGAAGGGCATTTTGACAATAACAAAAAAGTTAACAAAAGGATTAGTTATTGAGTGAACCAGTGACTATGGTTGTAATCTCTATGGGTTTTGTCTGCAATGCTACCGGTTTTGATCTGTGGTCTCCAGGTATAGAGAAGCCCATCCTCTTAAGTCGATTTTGATTTATAGCAGTCTGGTAAACTCTACCTGTGGATGGAATTGAAGCATTTCCTTTTTCTTTCTCTCTGGTCCCTCTAGAAATTGGAAACTCTTGGGTTCTGAGCAACTTTATCAGGGGATTGGACAAGACTGTCTCCTGGCATGTGCTGGCATCTCAATGTTTTGGGGACTTCTAGAAGAGAAAAACCCACCAAGGCAGAGCCTTATGGCAC
Organism: Cervus canadensis; assembly: GCF_019320065.1. Lineage (NCBI taxonomy): Eukaryota > Metazoa > Chordata > Mammalia > Artiodactyla > Cervidae > Cervus > Cervus canadensis. Next base: position 63,946,350 of record NC_057398.1, on the reverse strand, counting down.
ACCTTTGGCCTGGCTTTCCTGGCCTTGAGGCCTTTTGGGAATTCAGTCTGAGACTCCTGAGGACTTACCCCTCAGCTAGTTTGGAGGCACATACATGGTCAATCCACCGGACCTGTTCTGCAAGCAAATTAGTTTTGATTGGCTGTGTTTGGTGGATTCGAGAGAACAATATTATGTTTCAATGGGTGTTAAATTCTAGTTCATTAATTGAGGTCTATATGTATGAAAATTCTTTTGTTAGCGATACTTTTGTCCAGGAAAAGAAAATTATCTAGTGCAGTTATCACAGAGTATAACTACTCATGGTGTGTGACATTGCTTGCTTTAAGTTGCTGCTAAAAGCACATGTACAAACTTGGGTGACAGTTGGGTATAAGTGATAAAATGTGTAGCCTACAGTGTATCACCCTTTACCATATCTGTCAGTAAACATTATTATGTAACTGCCTGCCACTGAGGCCCCCGGGCTCTGCTGTGTGGAGTGGAATAGGCAGTCTTCCCAACACACAAGTCCAGCTCATGGAATTAACTTTTTTTGTCTGTTTGTTTGGAAAGACCTAATGGGTCCACCCCTAAAGGCACCCAACATAACATGGGGTGGCAGATCTGTACTGTGACTGCTGACTCCTGGCTAGGCCACCAGAATGCTGCTTTTAAAGCCAAGCCTCCCTCACCCCGTGGGAGTGGCTCTGGCTTTGTGAAAACCTGGGGTGGCCTTACCTTCCTTAAAATGGACAGGTCACTGCTGCTATTGATTCCCTTTCCACTGGCCCAGCAAGCTCTTGGCTCTAAAATTTGCCCACATCCTGGCAAATAACTGTTCTGAGCAAACTGTGTGTCTTACCCTTGATGCCCTTTGGCGGCTGTTCTCTGTATTTTATCTGTGGTATCTGCTTGCAGCGCCCCCTTTCACCTGACCCCAGGGGTATGGAGGAGGGGCGGGCCGAAGTTGTCAGGGTTGTGCAGGGTATGTAGGGGTGGGGTGTAAGACCAGGCCACTCAACATGGCTGTCCTCAGCTTCTCTGTATGCTTCCTGCCTGACCAGTGCCTGCTTCACCTAAAAACCCCAGGCACATGGCTGATCTGCCTACGTACTTGCCCCAGGCCCCAGCTGGTGATATGCGTGTGCTCAGTAGTTCAGTCATGTCTGCCTTTTTGCGGCCCCATGGACTGCAGCCTACCAGGCTGCTCTCTCCATGGAATTCTCCAGGCAAGAATACTGGAGTGGGTTGCCATTTCCCCCTCCAGGGGATCCTCTAAACCCAGGGATCAAATCGGTGTCTCCTGAGTCTCCTGCATGGGCAGGTGGATTCTTTACCACTAGCACCACCTGGGAAGACCCCGGCTGGTGATTGTTCTTATCAAACGGGCAATGAGAAGCATGACCTTCTTCTGGTTCCCCTGGTAACTAGTGAGCCCACCTGACATCAACTCCCTGTAACTGGGTAATCTCCCCTGCCCCCAGGGAGTGAAGATGGGCATCCTGTCCCGGCCACTGCCCACAGCATACAGTGGACCCCGCTCAGATGTGTAAGCTCCCCCCATCCATTAAACCAGCAGTCTCTAAACTTTTTGGCATCAGGGACCTGTTTATGGAAGACAGTTTTTTCATGAGTGGGGGCAAGGGATGATTTCAGGATGATTCAGGCACATTTTATTTATTGTGCCCTTTGTTTCTTACATAAAGCTACCGCTGATCTGACAGGAGGTACAAGATCCCCGACCCAGAGTTTGGGAACCCCTGCATTAAACGACTGATGTCTCTGTTGCTGAATCTGGGTAAGTGCAGCCTTGTAGGCCTGTGGGGTGCAGCCCAACAACTCTACTACCAGACCGCTGAGAATAAAAAGATGGTAGCGCATACGTTAATGTAAGTGAACAATTTCAGTGCTTCCAGTGTTGGAAGATTTAAAAAGAAGATAAAATTAAAAAAAAAAAAACATATCCTCTGTATTTACACAGTGGAATAAGGTGTTTGGGATAACTATGGACACAGACGAAAGTACAAATGAAAGAACTAGGTAGTGTCTGCTAAGTGTCCGATGATTGATGGGTAGATAATAAATCCAGAGAAAAATTTTAAAGATATAGTGATTTTTCAACTGAAAAATAAGTAGGTTAGAAAAATTTCACATGTACTGTCGGTGTTCACTCACTCAGTCTGACTCTGCAGCCCCATTGTTCGCAGCTCATCAGGCTTCCCTGTCCTTCACTATCTCCTGGAGTTTGCCCAAATTCATGTCCACTGAGTCGTGATGCCATCCAGACGTCTCATCTTCTGTTGCCCCCTTCTCCTTCTGCCCTCAGTCTTTCCCAGCATCAAGGTCTTTTTGAATGCATTGGCCCTTTGCATCAAGGGGCCAAAGTATTGGAGCTTCAGCGTCAGTCCTTCCAATGAATATTCAGGGTTGATTTCCTTTAGGATTAACGGGTTTGATCAACTTGCTGCCAAAAAGTCTCAAAAGTCTTTTCCACCACCACAGTTCAAAAAGCATCAATTCTTTGGTGCTCAGCTTTCTTTATGGTCTAACTCTCATATCCACACGTGACTACTGGAAAACCCATAGGTTTGACTATATGGGCCTTTGTCGGCAAACTGATGTCTCTGCTTATTAATACGCTTTCTAGGTTTTAGCATCTTTTAATTTCGTGTATGATAATAGTTAAACCACATAAGAATGCTAAGAGAGTCATTGTGAAAGCATTCCAGGTGGAACAAATTATAAAACAAAAGAAAACTCATGGATTGTTGTGTTATTAGATTTGGGGGTTTTTGTTTGTTTGGGTTTTTTATTGTTTGTTTGTTTTCCCATTTTTTTCCATGCAGAGCCTTCCTCTGGGCTTTAAGCAGTCTCATTCTCCTGAAGTCAAATGTTTTAAATTCACATTACACTAAGGATTTAGGCAGAAGAGACAGTGCAAGGTAGCAAGATGTGTTGGTCCACACTTGTTAGATGTATAATTAGGAACATAATAGTTGTGAAAGGCAATGGATTGACCTTATAAAGTTACATAGGAGAGTCTGGCTCTTCCACAAAATATTCTTTTCACTGAAGCCTCCAAGTTGGATTCCTCATTCTTCTAAATCTTCCTAACTTCAAATTCAGGGCTTAGGTTCATTGTTTTATTTCCCCTGCTTCCCTAATCTTGTCATGCCTCCCCCTCAGGGACATTTTAGACTCATTGATGAATCAGTAAACCTTTGCTTCTGCTTTCTCCATGATCCAGTGAATGTTGACAGTTTGCAATATTGTTCTTTACAATATTGGACTTTACTTTCACCATCAGTACATCCACAACTGAGTGTTGTTTCCGTTTGGCCCAGCCACTTCATTCTTTCTAGAGCTATTAGTAATTGCCCTCTACTCTGCCCCAGTACATGTTGGACACCTTCTGACCTGGGGGGGCTTATCTTCCAGTGTCATATCTTTTTGCCTTTTCATGCTGTTTATGTGGGTTCTCACGGCAGGAATACTGGAGTGGTTTGCCATTCTTTTCTCCAATGGACCACGTTTTGTCAGAACTCTTCACTATGACCTGTCCTTCTTGGGTAGCCCTACACAGCATGGATCATGGCTTCATTGACTTATGCAAGCCTGGTCCCCATGTCAAAGCTGTACAGACAACATTTGATCTGTGTTTTCCCAGTCTTTCTTCTTGAGTTATAGAAATGATTAGCCATACCATAGAGGATATTCTCACTTGATATGTGCAAACAAATCAAAATTTAGAATATCTAAATTAGAGCCATCATCATACCTTCCAAGCTTCTTCTCTTTTAGTTCTGTGTCTCTCATAAAACAGCCACAACCAATACTCATTTTCTCAAGCCAGAAATCTGAGAGTTGTTTTGCTGCCTCCTACTGCTAATTATCATTAAGTCATATTTACTTTACCTCTTTCTGTAAACCATTTTCCATCCCACTGCTACTCTGCTGGTCCATAACACAATCATCTGTTTTCTGGATTATTGCAAACTGGTTCCTCCTGGTTAATCCCCAATCTACTCTTTCTATTTATAATGTGTTCCTCAAACTGCACCTTGACTTACATTTTTTAAGTGAATATATGATTATGTCCTTTCTCCTTACCAAGTTCTTTAGAAGCTTCCCATTCTCTTCTGGCTAAAAGTAAAAAGTCCTGAATCCTGCTTGCAATGCCCTGTGTGATTTGTTCTCTGCTCACTATTCTATTTTTATCTCCTGTCAGGTAGAAAACTGCCTCACACATTTATGATCGATTTTGAAATAAATGCATGTTCCCAGCTAGAGAGAGTTCAGTAATTTTATTTGAAGGAATTTTGCTCATTCCTGGAATGAATACTTTTTAACTTTTAGTCATTGAAAATGAGTTCGGCAAAGATAGCTAAGGAATGACTTCATTTTTAAAACATCACCTCAGCATGACATTTCTCTAAGATGGAATATAATAATTTAGTCCACTTATGACAAATGTTTTTTTAAAGATATTCATCACTGTAAAGGACATTCTAAATGGGTCCTTGTTTTGAAGAATGCTCTCTATTTAGATTCAGACTCTTTACTTAATCCATATTTAAAAGGAGCTCAAAACATGAACTCAAATATAATTCAATCACAAAAAAAAGGGAATTGGACAAAATTGGTTAATTGGTTAATATATGCTTGGAAATTTGTTTAGGTAGAAAAAATATCCCACATACTCAGTATAAATGAATGCATACTTCTGGCATGTTAGAAATAAGAAATTAAAAACAGAAAAACACTTCGGTTTTATAAATGTAAGCATTAACATAGATGGATTAATTTAATTCCAATAATTATGTATTTACTAACTTCTTTAATATTTACTTCTTTGTGGAAAAGTTATTTTATTATTTTACCTACAGTATTTAAGCTATCATATAAGGCATTTGCTAATAATATGCAATAGTATGTAAACTAAGAAATGTACATCAAGAACTTTCTTTTTTTAATATTTAATTCTTTTAAGAAGGTTTTTATTTCATACTGCAGTATAGTTAATTAAAAATGTTGTTTTAGTTTCAGGTGTATAGCAAAGTGATTTAGTTTTATATATATATATGTATCCTTTTTCAAATTCTTATCCCTTTTAGGTTATTACAGAATATTGAGCAGAGTCCCCTGTGCTATACAGTAGGTCCTTGTTGGCTATTTGTTTTATATATTTTTTAAATTAATTTTATTGGTATATTATGGCATCCAGTCTCCTCACACCATGGCAAATAGAAGAGAAAAAAAAGGAAAACAGTGACAGATTTTATTTCCTTGGCCTCCAAAATCACTTCAGACAGTGACTGCAGCCACAAAATTAAAAGATGTTTGTTTTTTGGAAGGAAACATATGGCAAACTTAGACGGGATATTAAAAAGCAGAACCTTCACTTCGCTGACAAAGGTTTATACAGTCAAAGCTCTAGTTTTCCCAGTAATAATGTATGGATGTGAAAGTTGGACCATAAAGAAGCCTGAGCACCAAAGATCTGGTGCTGGAGAAGACTCTTGAAAGTCCTTTGGACTGTGACGAGATCAGACCAATAAATCCTAAAGGAAGTCAAGCCTGAATATTCATTGAAAGGACTGATGATGAAGCTCCAATAATTTGGCCACCGGATGCAAAGATTTGACTCATTGGAGAATACCCTGATGCTGGGAAAGATTGAGGACCAGAGGAGAAGCGGGTAATAGAGGATGAGATGATTGGATGGCATCACTGACTCATGGCATCAATGGACATGAGTCTGAGCAAACTCTGGGAGACAGTGAAGGACAGGGAAGCCTGGATCCCTACAGTCCATGGGGTCCCAAAGAGTCGGACACAACTTGGCAACTGAACAGCCATTGGAGTATAGTTGATTTACATTAGTGTGTTGGTTTCTGCTTACAACAAGGTGAATCACACATATACCTATACCCACTCTCTTTTAGACTCTTATCCTATACAAACCTTTACAGAATATTAAGTAGCATTCCTTGTTCTATACAGATGGTTCTTATTAGTTATCTATTTTATGTAGAGTAGTGTGTGTGTTTCAACCCCAATCTCCTAATTTGTCCATCCTCCTCTTTCCTTCTTTTGTGTGTTAGTCGTGTCTGACTCTGCAACCCCATGGACTGTAGCCCACCAGGCCCCTCCATCCATGGGATTTTCCAGGCAAGAATACTGGGGTGGGTTGCCAGTTCCTTCTCCAGGGAATAGTCCTGACCCAGGGATTGAACCCGGGTCTCCTGCATTGCAGGCAGACTCTTTACCATCTGAGCAACCAGGGAAGCCCTTCCTCCTTATAATCGTAAGTTTATTTTCTATATGTGTCACTGTTTTTGTTTTGTAAATAAGTTCATTTGTATGATCTTTTTTAAATTTCACATGTAAGTGATATCATATATTTGTTCTTCTCTATCTCACTTCACTCATTATGACAATCTCTGGGTCCATCCATGTCCCTGCAAAGAGCAGTATTTCCTTCTTTTCCATGACTTAATAATATTCCATTGCATATATGTACCACATCTTTTTTTATCCACTCCTCTGTTGATGGACATTTAGGTTGCTTCCATGTCCTGCCTGTTGCAAATAGTACTGCATTGGGGTGCATGTATCTTTTCAAATTATGGTTTTCTCTGGATATATTCCCATGATTGGGATTGCAGTATCATACGGTAGCTCTCTTTTATTTTTTTAAGGAACCTCAGTATTGTTCTCCATAGTGGGTATACCACTGTGACATGTGATATGATCTAACTTGTGTATTAAAAATATCATAGTGGCTGTACTAATTTGCATCCCCAACAACACTGTAGGAAGGTTCACTTTTCTTCACTTCCCCTCCAGCATTTATTGTTTGTGGAGAATCAAAAAAATAAAAACAATTTTTGATGGTCACTGTTTGACTGATGTGAGGTGGTACCTCATTGTGGTTTTAATTTGTATTTCTCTAATAATTTGTGGAGTTGGGGGTCTTTTTATGTGCCTTTTGGTCATCTGTATATCTTCTTTGGAGAAATGTCTATTTAGATCTTCCTATTTTTTAAAGGGATTTTGTTGTTGTTATTGAACTGCATGAGCTATTTGTATATTTTGGAGATGAATACCTTGTCAGTTAGTTGCTTTGTTGCAAATATTTTCTCCTATTCAGTGGGCTATCTTTTCATTTTATTTATTTCTTCCATTGCTGTGCAAAAGCTTTTAAGTACAATTAGGTCCCATTGGTTTATTTTTGTTTCATTTTCATTACTCTAGGAGGTGAATCAAATCTTGCTATAATTTATGTCAGAGGGCTTCTTCTTATGTTTTCCTCTAAGAGTTTTATAGTACCTTGACCTACATTTAAGTCTTTAATTCACTTCAAGTTTATTTTTGTGTATGGTGTTCAAGCTTCCTTTGTGGCTCAGCTGGTAAAGAATCTGCCTGCAATGCAGGAGACCTGGGTTCTATTCCCAAGTTGGGAAGATCCCCTGAAAAGTGAAAGGCTACCCACTCCAGTATTCTGGGCTTAGAGAATTCCGTGGACAGTATAGGCCACAGGATTACAAAGAGTTGGACATGACTGAGTGAATTTCACATGGTGTTCTAATTTCATTCTTTATATGTAGCTGTCCAGCTTTCTTAGCACCACCACTTACTAAAGACAGTGTCTTTTCTCCATTGTATATTCTTTCCTCCTTTTTATAGATTAGGTGACCATAGGTGCATGGGTTTACCTCTGGACTTTCTATCATACTCTGTTGATCAAGATTTCTTTTTTATGTTCCAGTGCCACAGTTGTGATTATTGTAGCTTTGTAGTATGGTCTGAAGTCAGGGAAAGTGATTCCCTTAATTTTGGGGAAAGAAAAAAAAAACTTTAAAAAATTAAGGGAAGTTATCAAAATGAAATAAGTCATGATTGCTTAGAGAAAATTAAAATCACATTCACCATAAGTGGTGCATGGTCTTCCCTGGTGGTGCAGACAGTAAAGAATCTGCCTGCAATGTGGAAGACCTGGGTTCAATCCCTGGGTTGGAAAGATCCCCTGGAGGAGGACATGGTAACCCACTCAGTTTTTGTGCCTGGAGAATCGCTAAGGACAAAGGAGCCTGGCAGGCTGCGGTCCATGGGGTTGCAAAGGGTCAGACAAGAGTGACTTAGTGACTAGGTGACTAAGTGACTAAGCACACAGCACATAGGTGGTGCATGGTTTCAGGAGAGTAGATGTTATGGGGGGCATTTGTTTCAAGACAGTAGTAGCTATGTGGACAAAAAGCCATATAACTGATTTCTGTAATGCATGGAAGTTTTGTTGTTGTTAAGTCTCCCAGTCATGTCCGACTCTTTGAGACGCCATGGACTACAGCATACCAGGCCTACCTGTCCATCACCATCTCCTGGAGTTTGCCCAAGTTCGTATTCATTGCATCGGTGATGATGTCCAGCCATCTCATCTTTTGACACCTCTTCACCCTCTGCCCTCAATCCTTCCCAGCATCAGGGACTTTTCCAGTGAGTCGTATATTCACATCTGATGATCTAAACACTGAAGTTTCACCTTCAGCATCAGTTCTTGCTGTGAGTATTCAGGGTTGATCTCCCTTAAGATTGACTGGTTTGATCTCCTTGCTATCCAAGGGACTTTCAGGAGTCTTCTCCAGTACTACAGTTCGAAGGCATCAATTCTTTGGCGTTCTGCCTTCTTTACAGTCCAGCTCTCACAACCATACATGACCACTGGGAAAACCATATCCTTGACTATATAGACTTTTGTCAGCAGAGTCATGTCTGTTTTTTCAACACACTGTCTAGGTTTGTCATTGCTTTCCTGCCAAGAAGCAATCATCTAATTTCATGGCTGCAGTCATCATCCACGGTGACTTTGGAGCCAAGGAAGAGAAAATCTGTCGCTACTTCCACTTTTTCCCCTTCTATTTGCATGCTGTAATGGGGCTGGATGCCATGATCTTAGTTTTTTAAATATTAAGTCTTAAGCCAGCACTTTCGCTCTCCTCCTTCACCTTCATCAAGAGTCTCTTTAGTTCCTCTTTGCTTTCTGTCATTAGAGTGGTATCATCCACGTATCTGAGGTTGTTAATGTCTTTCCATGTTGATGCATGGAAGTAGGCCTTTCCAAATGACAACTTTCCAGGCTAAGAGCTAAAGGAGGAGGATGAAATGAATGTGAAGTTTTGGTTTAGAAGATACGGAAAAGTTCCTCTTTAGAACTCATATATTGTATGAGTCTTTTGACCTGTCTCCACTTGCTTAGCCATATGTCTAACAGGATAAAACTCCCGTAGTTCTCTGCCATAATGAAATGGTTTTTATATTTATGCCTCTTGCTAAGGAAGGAGAAACAAAGGAGTGTAACAATCACTCCTTGATTTTCATGCTTGGAATGTTGAAATAAAAATTTCTCTTTTTTTGAACTATCATTATGTCTCATTTCTGTTCATGGCAATCCAAATAAATAGGATGTGTGATTATTTCAAATATTTGATTTCTTTAGTGTCTGTGTGAAAATAGATTTTCTTTGGGAGTTTTCATTAAATAAAGTGTATGTGATTATTCCAAAGTTTAAGAAAGCAGTGTGTTTGAATTGCAAAGACAATATTTCCTCCAATTATTTAATCAAGAAAAATGCCTGTAAATTACTTTTGAGTAATAAGCCATTTGTTTTTTTTAGTGTCCTTATTGTAGGTTTGTGTTTTTTTAAATGCATTTGCTAATTTTAGGTTTTTATTCTAATGGCAAAAATAAATGGTTTAGTTAAAATGTTAAATTCTTTTTAACTATCTCTTTAATTTTTTTCTCATGTTATAAAATATATATATATATTTTATAGCATGAGTATATTATAACATGAGAAAAAAATTAAAGTGAAAGTTAAAGAATTTAGCATTTTAATTAAACCATTTATTTTTACATTGTAGTGTATAATAGTTTATCTTCATTGAAAAACATGACAGGTTTGATTATGTTCACATATTGCATTGAAAAAATTGCGCACAAGGTATATAATAAAAACAAACATATTTACAATATATCCCAAGCACTTTGCTAAGTACCTGACATATATTAACTCCTGTAATTCTAGTGATAATCCTTCAAGATAGAAACTAGTTACAATAGCCCCCATAGGGACATGAGTAAACTGAAGACCAAAGATCCTGTTCCTGGCCCAACGCCACTCAGCTGCATGTTAGCAGAACTGGAATTTGAAATTATGCATTTAGGCCTCAGAATCTTGACTTTTAACTGCCATTCTCTGACTCCCCCCACCCCGCCCCACCCCTCACCTTTTTAGTTCAGTCTGCAGAAATGCTTCTTTAACAGGCCCTTACTTATAACATAGCTTGCCGCCTGCCCATGGCTCATGGTTTAGGTAATACAAGCATTGCTGAGTAGCTCCAGAAGTAACTTAAGATTTAATTTATGACAATATGAGTAACTCCTTATTAATATCCAGTAAGTACTGACCAGTTTGCAAGGTAATCCAAGTGAATATGTCACTAGAAAATTTCCCCACACGTTTAAAAACAAATGGACTGAAACTGTATGTAGTCATGTCTCTAATACTATAAAAAAAAAATATTTTTACCTCTCCTTCAGTTTCACTCATTAGCTTTTTGTTTGTATTTTAGTGATCACATAGTAAACAAGATTATTTTTAGGAAGGCAGCAGCTACAATTACGAATATTATAGAGGAGGTAGAAACCAAAGAAAAAGATCGCCTATCTTCAAATTATGATTATATTCAATAGTTTTTATTACCATGTATTTGTAGATGGTTCAGAAGATCTTTTTCTTCCTTTGTTTACTATTTGTATTGAAGTGTAGTTGATTTAAAATATTTCAAGTGTACAACATAGTTTTCCAATATTATTGATTAATGCAATCTATAAATAAATGAAATATTCATTTAAATTTATTACAAAATAATGACTATATTCTTGTGATGTACAACATATCCTTGTAGCTTATACCTCTTAATCCCCTTCCTCTGTCTTGCCCACCCCCCCCCCCCACTGGTAACCACTAGTGTGTTCTCTGTGTCTGTGTCTATTTTTGTTATATTCATGTTTGTTTTAATTTTTAGATTCTACCTATAAGTGATAACACTGAGTATTTGCCTTTCTCTCTCTGATTTGTTTTATTAAACACAATACTGTTTGAGTCCATTGATGTTGTCTTAAATGGCAAAATTTCATTCTTTTTTATGGCTGAGTAATATTCTGTTTTGTGTATGTGCATGTATATATAGATATATACAAAACACCCAGAATTGCCACAGTGCTCAAGAAAAAAGAACAAAACTATAGCTATCACATTCCTTGACTTCACAAGATACTACAAACTGCAGTAATCAAAATAGCATCATATATATGGATATATGCACACATATATATCACATAGTCTTTATCCATCCATTCATTTATTTGTGGATACTTAGGTTGCTTCCTTATCCTGGCTACTGTAAGTAATGCTGCTATTAACATCGGGGTCCACGTTTAAGCTAGTGTTTTCATTTTCTTCTGATATATACCCAGATGTGGAACTGCTAGATAATGTGGTAGCTCTATTTTTAATTTTATGAGGAACCACCATACTATCCCAAGTTACATTTCCACCAGCACTGTGCTAGGGTTCCCTTTCCTCCACATCCTCTTCAACATTTGATACTTTCGGACTTTATGATAGTAGTCATTATGGTAGGCATGAGATTTTGTCTTATTGTGGTTTTGATTTGGATTTCTCTGATGACTAGCAATTTTGAGAATATATTCACGTGCCTGTTGGTCATTTACATACCTTGTTTGAAAAAAAATTTTTATTCAGGTTCTTTGCCCATTTTTAAAAATCAGTTTGTTTGTTCTGATATTGAGTTGTACTAGTTGATTATATATTTTGCATATTAACCCCTAATTGGTTATATCATTTGCAAATATTGTCTCCTATTCACTAAGCTGTCTTTTCATTTTGGAAACGTTTCCCTTTGCTGTGTGAAAGCTTTTGTTTAATTAGGTCCCATTTGGCTTTTGTTTTGGTTTGCTTGCTTTTGTTTCTTTTGCTTTGGGAACAGATGTAAAAATATATTGCTATGATTTATATGAAAATGTTCTGACTGTTGTTTTCTAGGATTTCTATGGTTTCAGATCTTACATTCAGGTCTTTAATTTGAGTTTATTGTATATAGTGTGATACAATGTTCTAATGTCATTCTTTTACATGTAGCTTTTCAATTTACCCAGAAACACTTATTGAGGTTACTGCCTTTTCTCTGTTTTATATTCTTGACTACTTATTGGCAGGTTAATTGACCATAAATGCAGGGGTTTATTCCTAGGCTCTCTGTTCTGTTCCACTGATTTATGTCCAGTTTTTGTGATGGTATGAGGCTGTTTTGATTACTGTAGCATTGTAATATTCTGTGACGTCAAGGACTGTGATATCTCCAATTTTGTTCTTTTTTTCCTCAAGATTGATTTAGCAATTTTGAGTCTTTCGTGGTTCCATGTAAATTTTAGGATTATTTATTCTAGTTCTGTGTAAAATGTCATGGGTAATGACATTTAATTCAATCCCTATCAAAAAGAGGGACTGCACTAAATCTGTAGATTGCTTTGGGTAGCAAAGACATTTTAACAATAATCCTTCCAATTCATGAACTTAGGATATTGTTCTATTACTTTGTTTCATCTTTAAACTCCCTCATCAGTGTTTTATAATGTTCAGAGTATAGGTTTTTACCTTCTTGGTTAAGTTTATTTCTAACTATTCTATTCTATTTCATGCAATTTTCATCTGGATTGTTTTCTTGCTTTCTCTTTTTGATAGTTCATGATTAGTGTATAGAAAAAACAGTATATTTCTTTATATTAATTGTGTTTCCTGCAACTTGAATGAATTTATTAGTTCTGAGAATTTTCTTCATAGAGATGTTAGAGTTATCTGTATACAGTATCATGACATCTCCATTTAGTGACAGATTTAATTCTTCCCTTCTGATTTGGATGACTTTTACTTCTTCTTTTTTTTTTTTCGTCTGAATGCTGTGACTAGGATTTGCAATACTAAGTCAAGTAGAAGTGCTGGGAGTAATGGTCTTATTCCTGATTTTTGAGGAAAAACTAAATATTTTCCATGGTTGAGTATGATGTTAGCTGTAGGTTTGCTATAACCACCTTCATCATGTTGAGATATGTTCCCTCTATACTAATTTGGATGAGAATTTTTATTGAATCATTGTTGAATTTTTGTCAAATGCTTTTTCTTTGTCTATTGAAATGATTATGTGATTTTAATTCTTTTTTATGAATGAGGTATGTCACATTGATCTATGGATATTGACCAATACTTGCATCCCTGGAATAAATTCCACATGATCATGAATTCAGTTTGCTAATATTTTATTGAGGGTTACTGTGTCTATTTTCATCAGAGGTATCGGTATGTAATTTTCTTTTATTATTCTATCTTTGTCTGGCTTCACTATCAGGGTAATGCTAGCCCTGTGGAATCAACTTCATTCCATACACTTTAATTTTTTGAAATAGTTTGAGAGGTATAGTTTTTGGCTCTTCTTTATATGTTTGGTAGAAGTCCTCTATGAAGCTCTCTGGTCCTGGACGTTTGTTTGTCGGGAGTTTTTTGATTCCTAACTCAATTCCTCCACCAGTGATCAGTATGTTCAGATTGTCTATTTCTGCCTGATTCAGTCTTGCACAGTATCATTCCTTGTCAGTAGTGGGGAGCTGCATCGCAGAGCAAGGAGGGCTGTTGCAGGTGCTCGGTGGCTCTGGGCAGGCTGTGGTGGGCTCAGCCTCGGAGTCCAAGACCACTACTGAGATGCTGCCTGAGAAACAAAAGTGGCTGGGGTAGGGGACTGACTCAGCAGGAGTACACATTAGAGAGGTCTTGGGAAACAGCCTCGAGTCCTGCGCAGTTTATTTTCTCTGCCTTGTTTCAGGAGTAAGCAAGTGTGCGCATCTTTCACAAACAGAGTCTAGGTTACTTATAGCCATCCTATTAGTCCCACTGGTTTTCTAACCAGCCAAGGGAATCGTCTTACTGGTGTTGGACCCTAGGGCTTCAGTGTCCAGTGTATGGTTCAAACTGATCACTCCCCAGGGAGAATCTCCACCTGTATAATCCTCCTCCTTTTCCGCAGCTCTTCCCATTGACACAGATCCTGACACCGTGTTTCTCTTCTCTTCATACCACATTCTGTGTGACTATTTCTTACAGTCCTACTTGTATAAAAGTTTTTCTGCCAGTCTGCAGTTAGCTTTCAGCAGGAGTCTCTCCATATATAGATGTATTTTTGATGCGTTCTTGGGGGAGGTGAGCTCCAAGTTCTCCTATTCCACCTTCTTGATCTGAATCCCTTGGTTTGGTTTGGTTTCTCCTTAAAAGAAATGACTGCATTAAGTTCTGTTCAAACCTTACTTTTCAAATGGATATATATATATATATATATATATATATATATATATATACACACATACACACTGTATGTATGTGTGTGTGTGTATATATATACATACATGTACATATGTGTATGTATATGTATATAACACTCTTGTGATACTGTGATTTACAGTAAATATATATTTAGCTTTTGTTCATGGTTTCTGACTCAGGACTCCCAAAACTCTTGGGATTTCCTCAGAGTTGAGAGTGATAAAGCTGTCTTTTGTTACAACCATGAGGTGACTTTGAGAAAGCACTTTAAGTGGGTGCTGGCTGCTGCTGGAACCAAACTCATAACTTAATTAGAGGATTGGAGATTTTAGTCCCATCCTCTCCACCATCTGAGGAGGAGAGTGGGGAAGCAGGTGGGAGTTAGGTCATTGGCTATTAGCAAGAGATTTATCAATTATGCCTGCATAATGAAGCCTCCATAAAGCCCAAAAGGACATGGTATGAAGATTTTTCATGGTGGTGAACAGGTGGCGATCTGGGGAGAGAGGCATGTTTGGATGTTCTGAGTCCTTTACCCCATAACGTGCCCTTTGCATCCCTTCCATCTGGCTTTTCCCAAGTTATAACTTTTTGTAATGAACGGTAATCTAGTAAGTAAAACGTTTTTTCTGAGTTGTGTGCCACTCTAGCAAACTTAACCGAAGGAGGATGTCATGGGAACCTCTGATTTATAATCAGTCAGAAGCATGGAACCAAGAACAAAGATGGCGGAGTAGAAGGACCTGTGCTCATCTTCTCCTGTGAGAACACCGAGGTCACAACTAACTGTTGAACAGCCATTGACAGGCAAATGTTGGATCCCCCCCACAAAGATACCCAACATCCAAGGGCAAAGGAGAAGCCCCAACAAGATGGTAGGAGGGGGAAAATTGCATTTAGCATTATACCTCAGACTGGCCAGACTCTTGGAGGGCGTAAACAAAACCTTGTGCGCACAGGATTGAGGTAAAAATGGCCCCCGTAAGGGACTGAGCCAGACCTGCCTTTGCGTGTTTGAGTGTCTCCTGCGGAGGCACAGGTCAGCAGTGAACTTCCACAGGGACTGGGGTTCTGGCTGCAACAGACTTGGAAGACATGACATAAGTTCTCTCGGAGGAGGTCGCCATTAGCTCCACTACAGAGCCACTGAGCAGATGACCCACAAACTGGAGAACAATTATACCAAAGAAGTTCTTGCACTGTTGCAAAATTCTAGGGCCCACAACAGATTTCCCAACCTGGGAATCAGGCAAAAGGATGAGAACCCAGAAGGAAACAGACTCTTGAAGGGTACAACAAAACCTTGTACATACAGGACCCAGGAGAAAGGAGCAGTGACCCCAGAAGAGACTGAACCAGATTTGCCTGTAAGTGTCCGGGAGTCTCCTGTGGAGGTGTGGGTCAACAGTGGCCTGTCATGGGGTCAGGGGCATGACTACAACAGTCCTGGAAGCTGCAGCATGCTGGGATAAGTCCTTTTGAAGGAGGTATTACTACCATTACTGCCATTACCCTTACCATAGTTTGGCCTCAGGCCAAACTCCGGGAAAGGAACACAGCCTCATCCATCAACAGAAAATTGGATTAAAGATTTACTGAGCATGGCCCTGCCCCCTAGAGCAGAGCAAGACCCAGTTTTACCCACATCCAGCCCCACCCACCAGAAAGCTTCCACAAGCCTCTTATCCTCATCCTTCGGAGGGTAGACAGAATGAAAACCAACATCACAGAAAATTAGCCAAACTGATCACATGGATCACAACCTTGTCTAACCCAATTAAACTATGGGTCATGTCATGTAGGGCCACCCAAGATGGACAGGTCATGGTGGAGAGTTCTGACAAAATATGGTCCACTGGAGAAGGGAATGACAAACCACTTCAGCATCCTTGCCTTGAGAACACCACAAACAGTATGAAAAGGCAAAAAGATATGACACTGAAAGAGGGACTCCCCAGGTTGGTAGGTGCCCAGTATGCTAATGGAAAAGAGCAGAGAAATAGCTCCAGAAGGGATGAAAAGTCTGAGTCAAAGCAGAAACAGTACCCAGGTGTGTATGCGTCTGGTGGTGAAAGTAAAGTCTGATGCAGTAAAGAAGCATAGGAACCTGGAATGTTAGGTCTATGAATCAAGATAAACTGGAAGTGGTCAAAATTCTCCAAGCCAGTCTTCAACAGTATGTGAACTGAGAACTTCCAGATGTGCAGAATTTAGAAAAGGCAGAGGAACCAGAGATCAAATTGCCAACATCCATTGGAGCATAGGAAAAACAAGAGAATTCAAAAGAAATATCTACTTCTGCTTCATTGAGTACACTATAGCCTTTGACTGTGTGGATCACAATGAACTGTGGAAAATTCTTCAAGAGATCGGAATACCAGACCACCTTATCAGCCTCCTGAGAAACCTGTATGCAGGTCAAGAAGCAACAGAATCAGACATGGAACAAAGGACTGGTTCAAAATTGGGAAAGGAGTACATCAAGGCTGTCTACTTTTACCCTGCTTATTTAACATATATCCTGAGCACATCATGCAGAATTCCAGGCTGGATGAAGCTCAAGCTGGAATCAAGATTTCCAGGAGAAATAGCAATACATTCAGATATGCAGATGACATCACCTTTATGTAAGAAAGCGAAGAGGATCTAAAGAGACTCTTGATGAAAGTGAAAGAGAAGAGTGAAAAAGCCAGATTAAGATTCAACATTCAGAAAAGTAAGATCATGGCATCTGGTGTCAACACTTCATAGCAAAGGAGAAACAAAGGAAACAGTGAGAGACTTTATTTTCTTGGGCTCCAAAATCACTGCAAATAGTGACTACAGTCATGAAATTAAAAGGCACTTGCTCCTTGGAAGAAAAGCTATGATCAATGTAGACAGCAAAGAGACATTGCTTTGCTGACAAAGTCCATATAGTCACAACTATGGTTTTTCAGTAGTCATGTATGTATGTGAGCATTGGACCATAAAGAAATATGAAAAATTAATGCTTTTGAGCTGTGGTGTTGGAGAAGACTCTTGAGAGTCCCTTGGGCTGCAAGGAGATCAAACTAGTCAATCCTAAATAAGTCCATCCTGAGTATTCATTAGAAGGACTGATGCTGAAGCTCCAAAACTTTGGCTACCTGGTGCAAAGAGCTGACTCATTAGAAAAGAGCCTGATGCTAGGAAAGACTGAAGGCAGGAGAAAGGGATGACAGAGGATGAGATGGTTGGGTGGCATCACTGACTCAATGGATGTGAGTTTGAGCAAGCTCCGGGAGATGGTGCAAGACAGGGAAGTCTGGTGTGCTGCAGTCCATGGGGTCACAAAGAGTCAGACATGACTGAGCGACTTCAAAGAGCAACAACAAACTCCGAAGCACAGGTAACAACCTAGAATTGAAACTTGCATCTGAAATATTTGTGGAGGTAAAGTCTTGTAGTGTTGTACCCTTCAACACTGGGATCTGATGCTATCTCTGGGTAGAGAGTATCAAAATTGAGTCAAATTATAGAACACCTGTCTGGTGACTGAGAATTGCTTGGTATTGGATAGGAAGCCCCAATCTCACCCCACCCTGTACCACACACGTTGAAATTAGATCCAGGAACTGAAAAGAAGTCCCTTCCTATGTAATTTTACTTTGATCACAATTGCCATTTTATCTAAGAAATGTGGCTACCTAATAATAAGTGTTCTAAATTAAAGCAAGGGATCCCCAAACCTATTCCTCCCCACTTATGCTACGTACAGTCAATTTTCAGGACACCATTTCAATATCATGTTAAGTTGGTGACAAATATAGGTAACAAACCTAAAAAATAAATTTTAGGTGATAAAATATTTTAAACATTTGTTTCACTTTCATTTTAAAAAGTAAATATTTCTAAAACTAAAGGTGCTTTAGCTTGATCGTGGCATCTAATAAAATCCTATACTCTGTTTATATAATATGTTTATGTTTCTATTGTTTATTTCAATGTAAGGTCCCTGGTGACTCAGACAGTAAAGAATACACCTGCATTGTAGGAGACCAGTTTTGAACTGTGGATCATGAAGATCCCCTGGAGGAGGGCATGGCAACCCCACTCCAGTATTTTTGCCTGGAGAATTCCATAGACAGAGCATCGTGGTGAGCTACAGTCCATGGGGTTGCAGAGTTGGACATGACTGAGTGACTAACACTTTCACTTTTTCAAGGTTATAGAAAGATAAAAAAAAAAAAAAGAAAGAAAGAAAGAAAGAAAAATTCATCATTTGCCATGCAGAAGCACTGAAATAGGAAGACATTTCACAATTGTTAGAGAAATCAAAAGATAAATAGCAACTTTGCAGACTTTAATGATGGTGTAGAAAATAAGTGTGTATTTGAAATTTCAGGTTGGCTCTCTCCAAATGCCTATATCCTCAGTGATTTTATAATTCAAGAATTGATGAGTGAAAAATACATTTCTAATAAGTAAAATAAAATAATTTATTCTTAGTTATTCAGTGGTAATATTTTATCATACAGAATTTTACAACAAGTAATCGTTAATGGAACTCATCTGTGTGGTACTGTTGGCAGTAACATTATTTTATGCTTTTGTCAAAGTCATAGAAATGTATGCTAAGGAGAACAAGCTTTACAAAAATACATTTTAAAATAAGGCTGTTGCAGAAACAGTAATGAATGTACACTATGAAAAATGAAACTAATTTTATTACAAGTATTTAACAAACTCATGGAAGCTGATGGGAACAAGACCTGATTTTAACTTTTTTCTTTTAAAGGGATACTTTTTTAAAGGTTAAAAAAGCTGGATATCTTAAGTCAAAAGACAAAAATAACTGTCCATGAATGTAATACTTCAGTTGGTAAATTTGCTTCTTACACGTTTATTTTTTGCAATTCTGGAGTTACTTTGCATATATATAATGATTGAGCAGATAAGTGTATATATATATATATATATATATGCTTATATATATATATATAGAGAGAGAGAGAGAGAGAGAGAGACCATAATGATAATAAGGTTTCTCACTGTCAGACAGAAATTAAAAATAATCAAGAAGTGGAATGTTGGAATGAAACTTGTGGTTTCAGATTAGAATTAAAAATTACATATGGACACATTTAATTCAATATGTATATATGTATGTGTGTATATAAGCGTATGTATATGTAGAAAGATACAAACATAATGTAGATATAGGTATATACATGGATTTGTATATATATGCATGTGTTTCCTAGTTAGTCCACTGAGAAGACCTAGAACTAAGAATTTAGTTTCTAAAAACCATTCTCAGATAAAAGAAGAATTGGAGTATTAACATTAATATTTTAAAACATAACCATGAATCCAAACAGACATGAATAAATGATACAGTAAGCAAATATATCTAGCAGAAGGAAAAGACTCTCCTTACAGATAAATATATACTTGAAGAAACGAGAGAGTAGAAGATCACGTTAGGGCATTATAGTAATAATTGCTGGAAGCAAGATCCACCGATGGATGCTAAACAGTGAATCCATTGATGTGATGCAAAAACAAAGGGCCTTCACCTCTGTGGTCTCCTACAGAATCTATATTCCATCACCAACTCCCGGAGCTTACTCAAACTCACGCCCATTGAGTCAGTGATGCCATCCAACCATCTCATCCTATGTCATCCCATTCTCCTCCTGCCTTCAATCTTTGCCAGCATCACCTCTACGAATGAGTCAGTTCTACGAAACAGGTGGCTAAAGTATTGGAGTTTCATCTTTAGCATCAGTACTTAAAATGAATATTCAGGATTGCTTTCCTTTAGGATGGAATGGTTGGATCTCCTTGCTGTTCAAGGACTCTCAAGAGTCTTCTCCAACACCACAGTCCAAAAGCATCCATTCATCGGCACTCAGGTTTCTTTATAGTCCAACTCTCCCATGCATACATGGCTACTGAAAACAACCACAGCTTTGACTAGATGGACCTTTGTTGGCAAAGTAATGTCTCTGATTTTTAATATGCTGTCTAAGTTGGTCATAACTTTTCTTCTAAGGAGCAAACATCTTTTATTTTCATGGCTGTAGTCACCATCTGCAGTGATTTTTGGAGCCACCAAAAATAAAATCTGTCACTGTTTCCATTATTTCTCTATTTGCCATGAAGTCATGGGACCAGATGCCATGATCTTAGTTTTCTGAATGTTGGGTTTTAAGCCAACTTTTTCACTCTGCTCTTTCACTTTCATCAAGAGGCTCTTTAGTTCTTCTTTGCTTTCTGCCATAAGTGTGGTCTCCTCTGCATATCTCAGGTTATTGATATTTTTTCCCAGCAATCTTGATTCCAGCTTGTGCTTCATCCAGTCCAGAATTTCTCATGATGTTGTCTGCATATAAGTTACAGAGGAAAACACATTCATAATTATTTCTCTGACATTAACTTTAAAATCTCTAGATGTAGTCTACATTGTTAATGATGAAAACCCTTATTAGAAATTATTTCTAATTTTTAAAAATGTGTACATGAAATGTTTAGGAACACATTATTCTGTCTACAAGTACTAGTTTTAGCTCAGTTTCATATGATAGACTTCCACATTATCCTAGTGTGTTCCTGTGAAACCTTACATAAGCTGTAAGTAGATAGAGCAAAGAAGCAGTTACCTTAGGCTACATATTGCCAACATTCCTTGGATAATCAAAAAAGCAAGAGAGTCCCAGAAAAAAAATATCTACTTCTGTCTTATTGACTATACCAGAGCCTATGATGTGTGGATCACAACAAACTGGAAAATTTTTAAAGAGATGGGAATACCAGACCACTTAACCTGCCTGCTACAAATCTGTATACGGGTCAAGAAGCAACAGTTAGAACTGGACATGGAACAACAGACTGGTTCCAAATCCGAAAAGGAGTATGTCAAGGCTGTATCTTGTCACCCTGCTTATTTAACTTATATACAGAGTACATCATGAGAAATGCCAGTCTGGATGAAGCATAAGCTGGAAGCAAGATTGCCAGGAGAAATGCAAATAACCTCAGATATGCAGATGACATTACACTTATGGCAGAAAGTAAAGAAGAACTAAAGAGCCTCTTGATGAAAGTGAAAGAAGAGAGTGAAAAAGTTGGTTTAAAACTCAACATTCAGAAAACTAAGATCATGGCACCTGATACGATCACTTCATGGCAAATAGATGGAGAAATAATGGAAACAGTGACAGGTCTTATTTTTGGGGGGCTCCAAAATCACTGCAGATGGTGACCGCAGCCATAAAGTTAAAAGACGCTTGCTCCTTAGGAGAAAAACTATGACCAACTTAGACAGCATATTAAAAATCAGAGACATTACTTTGCCAACAAGGTCCATCTAGTCAAAGCTGTGGTTTTTCCAGTAGTCATGTATAGATGTGAGAGTTGGACTACAAAGACAGCTGAGTGTCAAAGAATGGATGCTTTTGAACTGTGGTGTTGGAGAAGACTCTTGAGAGTCCGTTGGACAGCAAAGAGATCCAACCATTCCATCCTAAAGGAAATCAGTCCTGAATATTCATTTGAAGGACTGATGCTGAAGTTGAAACTCCAATACTTTGGCCCCCTGTTTTGAAGAACTGACTCTTTTGAAAAGCCCCTGATGCTGGGAAAGATTGAAGGCAGGAGGAGAAGGGGATGACAGAACATGAGATGGTTCGATGGCATCACGGACCCAATGGGCATGAGTTTGAGTAGGCTCGGGGAATTGGTAATGGACAGAGAAACCTGGTGTGCTGTAGTCCATGGGCTCACAAATTGCTGGACAGGACTGAGAGACTGAGGTGACCTGAACTGAACATCTGGCTAATGGATGCACACAGTCAATGTAGATGAAGCACAGATGCTCATAGACACAGTTCAAAGCTGTGGGGCTCTACTGAGTGTGGTTCCCCTGAAGGAGCTGGGTGGTGGCACTCTCAGTGCCCTGGGTGTGCTTCCTCCATGAGGGCTCCTGCAAAACAAATGCTGAGTGCCGTCTTCACTTTTTGCCTTTTTCCATAACAGGATCGTCTTTGGATTTATGTTTATTAGCAAAAACAGGTGCTGACATAGACCTTTCCTAAAAGTGAAGATTTTTGTTTGATTGTTTTGTGTTCCTTGCTCAGTCGTGTCCGACTCAACTCTCTGTGATCCCATGGACTGTAGCCCTCCAGACTTCTCTGTCCATGGAATTCTCCAGGCAAGAATACTGGAGTGGGTTGCCATTTCTTTCTCCAGGGGATCTTTCTGATCCATAGATTAAACTCACATCTCCTGCATTGGTAGGCAGATTCTTTACCATTGAACCATCTGGGAAGCCTGTCAGAGGAGGATATCTACACTTGGAATCTTGGGTTCATTGAACGTAAAGAAACACATTGAAGGTAATGTGTTCCGTTCATGACTTGCTGAGTAAAACGGTGTCAATTCCCTATGGACTTTAGTAGTATTTCTTTAATAAGATATTTAATACTATAATTAAACATGGTACAAAAAGGTTCAGCTCAGTTGCTCATTCATGTCTGACTCTTTGCAACTCCATTGACTGCAGCATGCCAGGCCTCCCTGTCCATCACCAGCTCCCGGAGTTTACTCAAATTCATGTCCATTGAGCTGCAGGTGCCATCCAACCACCTCATCCTCTGTCATCCCCTTCTCCCACCTTCAATCTTTCCCAGCATCAGGGTATTTTCCAATGAGCCAACACTTCCCAACAGGTGACCAAAGTATTGAAGTTTCAGCTTCAACATCAGCCTTTCCAATGAATATTCAGGACTGATTTCCTTTAGGATGGACTGGTTGGATCTCCTTGCAGTCCAAGGGACTCTCAAGAGTCCTCTCCAACACCACAGTTCAAAAGCATCAATTCTTCAGTACTCAGCTTTCTTTACGGTCCAACTCTCAGATCCATACATGACTACTGGACAAACTGACTAAATGGACCTTCGTCAGCAAAGTAATGTCTTTGTTTTTTAATATGCTGTCTAGGTTGGTCATAACTTTCCTTCGAAGGAGCAAGTGTCTTTTAATTTCATGGCTGCAATCACCATCTGTAGTGATTTTGGGGCCCCGAAAAATTAAGTCAGCCACTGTTTCCACTGTTTCCCCATCTATTTGCTGTGAAGTGATCGTATCAGGTGCCATGATCTTAGTTTTCTGAATGTTGAGTTTTAAGCCAACTTTTTCATTCTCCTCTTTCACTTTCATCAAGAGGCTCTTTAGTTCTTCTTCACTTTCTGCCATAAGGGTGGTGTCATCTGCATATCTGAGGTTATTGATATTTCTCCTGGCGATCTTGATTCCAACTTGTGCTTCATCCAGGGCAACATTTTTTATGATGTACTCTGCATATAAGTTAAATAAGTAGGGTGACAATATACAGCCTTGGTGTACTCCTTTCCTGATTTGGAACCAATCTGTTGTTCCATGTCCAGTTCAAATTGTTACTTCCTGACCTGCATACAGATTTCTCAAGGGGCAGGTCAGGTGGTCTGGTATTCCCATCTCTTTCAGAATTTTCCACAGTTTGTGGTGATCCACACAGTCAAAAGCTTTGGCATAGTCAATAAAGCAGAAATTGACGTTTTTTCTGGAACTCTCTTGCTTTTTCAATAATCCAGTGGATGTTAGCAATTTGATCTCTAGTTCCTCTGCCTTTTCTAAAACCAGCTTGAACATCTGACATTTCATGGTTCACATACTGTTGAAGCCTGGCTTGGAGGATTTTGAGCACTACTTACTAGTGTGTGAGATGAGTGCACTCGTGTGGTATTTGAGCATTATTTGTCATTGACTTTCTTTGGGATTGGAATGAAAACTAACCTTTTCCAGTCCTGGGGCCACTGCTGACATATTGATGCAGCACTTTCACAGCATCATCTTTAAGGGTTCGAAATAAGTCATTTGGCATTCTGTCACCTCCACTAGCTTTGTTCATAGTTATGCCTCCTAAGGCCCACTTGACTTTGCATTCCAGGATGTCTGGCTCTAGGTGGGTGTTCATTCCATCGTGATTATCTGGATCATGAATGTCTTTTTTGTATAGTTTTTCTGTGTATTTTATGCCACCTCTTCTTACTATCTTCTGCTTCTGTTAGGGCCATACAATTTCTATCCTTTATTTAGTCCATCTTTGCATGAAATATTCCCTTGGTAACTCTAATTTTCTTGAAGAGATCTCGTCTATCCCATTCTGTTGTTTTCCTCTATTTTTTTTTTGCACTGATCACTGAGGAAGGCTTTCTTATCTCTCCTTGCTATTCTTTGGAACTCTGCATTCAAATAGGTACAGCTTTCCTTTCTCCTTTGATTTTCACTTCTTTTCTTTTCACAGATATTTGTAAGGCCTCCTCAGACAACCATTTTGCTTTATTGCATTTCTTTTCTTGGGGATGCTCTTGATCCCTGTCTCCTGTACAATGTCACGAACCTCCATCCATAGTTCATCAGGCACTCTATCAGATCTAATCCCTTAAATCTATTTCTCACTTCCACTGTACAATCGTAAGGGATTTGATTCAGGTCATACCTGAATGGTCTAGTGGTTTTCCTGACTTTCTTCAAGGTAAGTCTGAATTTGGCAATAAGGAGTTCATGATCTGAGCCACAGTCAGCTCCCGGTCTTGTTTTTGCTGACTGTATAGAGCTTCTCCATCTTTGGCTGCAAAGAATATAATCAATCTGATTTCAGTGTTGAGCATCTGTGATGTCCATGTGTAGAGTCTTCTCTTGTGTTGTTGGAAGAGTGTGTTTGCTATGGTCAATTTGTTCTCTTGGCAAAACTCTATTAGCCTTTGCCCTGCTTCATTCTGTACTTCAAGGCCAAATTTGCCTGTTACTCCAGGTGTTTCTTGACTTCCTACTTTTACATTCCAGTCCCCTATAATGAAAAAGACATCTTTTTTGGGTGTCCTTTTTTGACATTGAATAGTATAATTTCACATGGTACAAAAGGATAGTTTTCTCCTAAAATAGCATGTGTCAGATTATGTTTCTCAATCAAAATTATAACAAGTAAATAATGAAAAGAAAGGAGTGTGATTACCTATACAAAAATATTATGATATGTACAGTTATTTTTGCTATGTAACTCCACTGATAATCCCTCCGGCACATTTATGTTTGGGTGCAAATAAGGGAAAATCCAGAGAAGTTTAAATATAAATAAGATTTCTTTCATAAATAGTTTAGCATGCTCTTGAATAGAAACATGCCATATGTAAATATTCATGCACATATGTATCTATATACAAGAGAAATGTTTGATAAGTACATATGTATCTGTGTGTGTTTGTGTATATAGGTGTGTGTGTGTGTGTGTGTGTGTGTGTGTGTGTGTATGTATGTGGCTCCTCTGTCCATGGGATTTTCCTGGCAAGGATACTGGAGTCAGTTCCCATGACCTCCTCCAGTGGATCTTCCTGACCCAGGGAGTGAACCCATGTCTCCTGCATTTCCTGCATTGCAGGCAGATTCTTTACCTGCTGAGTCATCAGGGAAATGTGTGTGTGTGTGTCTGTCTGTCTGTGTCTGTGTCTGTGTTTATATATAAATGCATGTTCCAAGCAATAAATTGCAGAGTCAACTTTCTTATGTCTTGATTAATTAATTAAGTTCTTATGTCTTGATAATGCAAGGTATTAAGTTCATACAAGCTAGCTTATAGTTTAAAAAAATATATGATGTCTTCTTAATCAAAGGCTTAAGGGATTTTTAGCAATTATTTAGAGTTCATCAGTTTTGAGGAAAATTAAGTAACATCTGAATAGCAAGCAATTTGTCTTCAATCTCTGATATCTATAGTCTAGCTAGAAATAAGACCTTGTCCTCTTGTGCAAAATATTGTTCACCACAGATTATTTACCACAGCGCTGAAGAATTAATGCTTTTGATCTGTGGTGTTGGAGAAGACTCTTGAGAGTCCCTTGGACTGCAAGGAGATAAAACCAGTCAATCTTAAAGGAAATCAGCCCTGAATATTCATTGGAAGGACTGATGCTGAAGCTGAAGCTCCAATACTTTCGTGAGAAGAACTGACTCACTGGAAAAGACCCTCATTTTGGAAAAGATCAAAGGCGGGAGAAGGGGGTGACAGAGGATGAGATGGTTGGATGGACATGAGTTTTGAATGAGCTCTGGGGTTGGTGATGGACTGGAAAGCTTGGTGTGCTGCACTCCGTGGGGTCACAAAGAGTCGAATATGACTGAGTGACTGAACTGAACTCACAGATCCAGAGACCAGGACAGCTTTCCAGATTACCAATTCTCAGCCTTCCATTATTATTCAGAAAGAAACTATTTTCTCTGCCATATCTTGAAATTGGTGAACAATCTCAAAAATTGTGTTATATAAGGGCAATAATTAAGTCATAAACAAGTTTTGAGAAGAAGCTTTCCAAGTATATTTAATATTACTTGACTGTTTACTAGGTGTCACTAGTGGTAAAGAACCCATCTGCCAGAGCAGAAGTAAGAGACTGAGGTTCAATCCCTTGGTCAGGAGGATCCCCTGGAGAAGGAAATGGCAACATGCTCCAGTATTCTTGCTTGGGAAATCCCATGGACAGAGGAGCCTGATGGACTATAGTCCATGGGGTTGCAAAGAGTCAGACACAACTGAAGTGACTTAGCACATGCTACTGTTTACTAACATGTGATTCATTTATATATAAATTGGCTTTTCAAGATTATCAAAGAGTATCTGGACTTCCCTTGGTCCAATGGTTAAGACTCCAGGTTTCTACTATATGGGGCATGGATTTAATCCCTGGTCGGGGACTAAGATCCCCAGATACCACGGCCAGAAAAGTAAGATATTCAAGAGTATCTGTAAAGACTAAATTCTAGACAGTATGGAAAGCAGTATATTGAGGTCAAGCATTATTCTATATATTTATTCTATAGCTGTCTCTCCAGGTGTATATATCAGATTTTTTTTTACAAAGTATGTGAAAGAATTGTTCATTTCAGTTAGCATAGGATTTAGAAATTCATATGAATTGTACCGGTGAAGAATTTTACCATTTTGAATGTTGCTAACAACTCTATTTTAGGATTTTTAAAAATATTAAATAAAAATTAGGTTCTAAAATGACTTTAAAATCATAGCAGAATTTGAGAAGTATGAAAAAGAAACATGAATTATATGGATTAGCAAAGGGTCAAATAATGGTGGTAAAGAAGTGGGTGGCCATCTTTCATCTCTTGACTGGTCTGTTTCCTAGGAAACAAAGACTGAATGATTGTACAAATGACCCTGTGCCTGTGGATTTAAATTGATGAAATTATATAGGACTGTACTCTATGCAGAACAAGAATGGTAATTGTTAGGAAGACTGTGTATTAGGTAAAATAGAAAAGTTTATAATACTTATGTTACTTTCCAAGAGCTTTAAAAAAATAAATTGTTAAAAAATCTTTTGTCTCTATATCTAAAGTCTTTATCCTGTGAAATCACAAGTTTGTAATACAATCAGTCAACAGCATGCTGATTAAACCCTTGTTTAAACGTAACTGTACAGGAAGCTATTCACTGACTCAACTCTGGCTCCTACCGGTAGAGCTAAACTTGACTCCAGCCGACATCCAGATGGTCTCAGTAGGATATCATTTTGACTAGCAGCAAAGAGTTGATTAAATGGCCTCTGTCTGCTGGACTTCCAGCAAAACTAATCCTGCATAAGCAACCACAGAGTGCCTTCACAGAGTTTGACAAATACATCTCTCTCATAAATTTTACAGCATATAAGAGCCTGGTGATGCATTACCTATGATCATTATAACCCTCTGTGAAAATATCAAGCAGTCACTAAAAGAATAAAAGCATTTGTCTCCTCTTGAGAAAATCACCTTGGACTCCTCAAAGAAATTCTTGTAGCAATTTAAAGAGCATATCTTCTCACAGAGAAGATTTCCGTTGCAGGTTTGTTTCTACAAGAATCGTTATGTTTCTAGTATATTGCTTCCTCTTTGAACTCTATTTGTGTCATTATAAGATAATTGAACAAAACATTGTGAATTAATTATGATGAGGATGATAAAAGCTAGATGATAAAAGCTAGATGATGAAAGACCTTATATCTATCAATAGAATCTTTAGAAATGTTAATAGGTATATGTTTAAAAGTAATGAAAGTAATAAAATTTAATAATAATTAGTACAAAAAAAGAATGTCATTTATTCATTCAAAAGTATTTATATGAAAAACAGTGTTCTGGGTTCTGCAAGAATATATCGATATATCCATATCTCTATGTATCTATCTTCCCTGGTGTCTCAGATGGTAAAGAATCTGCCTGCAATGCAGGAGACCTAGGTTCAATCCCTGGGTCAGGAAGACCCTCTAGAGAAGTGAATCCACTTCAGTATTCTTGCCTAGAGCATTCCATGGACAGAGGAGCCTCAGGGCCTATAGTCCTCGGGATTGCAAAGAGTCGGACAGAACTGAGCGGCTATCATTTACTTACTTATACATATATATTTGGGCTTCCCTGGTGGCTGAGTTGGTAAAGAATCTGCCTGCAATGTGGGAGACCTGGGTTTGACCCCCGGGTTGGGAAGATCCCCTGGATGAGGGCATGGCAACCCACTCCAGTATTCTCGCCTGGAGAATCCCCATGGACAGAGGAGCCTGGCGGGCTACAGTCCATGGAGTCACAAAGAGTGGAACATGACTGAGCAACTCAGCACAGCATAGCACATGTATATTTATTATCTGTGACAGATTTAGAGCTGAATATTGAAGTTATATAGGTGAATGAAAACATATAGGAATAATTAGTTGTATGGATACATGTACATGTATGGCTGAGTCCCTTCACTGTTCTCCTGAAACTATCACAACATAGTTTGCTAATTGGCTGTACCCCAATACAAAATAAAAAGCCAAGAAAAAAATTTAAAAAGGAAAGAAATGATCTGATTAATTATATCAATTGCTATTGTGAGATAGCAGTTAAATACTTGATGTGATTCTTAAATGAATATGTTTTATCACACTCTGTGTAGCTTGAAACACCCAGTATCAATATACCTGGTGATCTTCCCTCTCTCTTCCTTTTCCACCTTGTATGTAAGAAATCACAGCAAAATACTTGGTGGTGAGAATAACTGAAGAGAAGAAAGGAAATATATTCACCTGTTATGATGAAAAATTACAGTGTAAAAAAATTGTTTAAAGGAAGATTCGGACATACAGACAATTGCAAAAATAGTGCAGAGAGTTTCCATGCACCTTGTACTCACTTTTCTCTATTATTAATCTTTTGTCTTACCATGATACATCTGTGACAATCAGGTAGTATCCATACATTGTTATCAACTAACATCCATATCTTATATTTCCTAAAAAGCTGCCTGTTCAGTTGTGGCTGATACTTTGCAACCCTATGGACAAAAATTTCCATAGTTTCTAGCTAATGTTCTTTTTCTGCCCCAGGATCCTATCTAGTAAACCACATTATACTTAATTGTCATGTTTCTTTAGGCTCCTCTTGGCTGTGGCAGCTTCTCAGAATGCTTTTTTTTTTCTTTTTGTAACCTTGACAGTTTTGAGCATTACTGATCAGATTTTTTTTATTTAATGCCACTCAATTGGAATTTGATATTTTCTCTCTAATTAGAATGGGGTTTTGAATTTTTTATAAGGAGATCAGAGAGGTAAAGTTCCAGTCTCATTTAATTATTTCAAGGATACTAGTAAGCGCTGTTTCCACTTAACACCCACACTTCTGATGCTAAATATGTGATGGTCTTCAACACTGAGCTAGTTTTTCCTTCATTAAGGACATAAAGTGTTCACAGTTCAGTCGGACACTAAGTACTTGGAGTTAGCTCAGACTGTTAAGGGCTCGATGTTAGTTAAGGGCTCGATGGTTAAGAGTACCCTCAACTGCAGACATCAGTTTCAAGTCATGGGTCCCTAGGTTCCCTACACTCTTGTGTCTGATTTCATGACACATCTCCCTCCTCAGGCTTGATAATTTGCTGAAACATCTCACGGGACCCAGGGAAACACTTAGATGTTTGCTGGTTTATTGTAAAGGATATTATAAATGCTTCAGATGAAGAGTCAGGTGAAGAGGTGCATAAGGTGAGGTCCATTAGAGAGGCCTCTATTCCGTTAGAGTTGGGGTATGTTACCCTCCTGGCACAAGGGTTCATTTACCACCTGGAAACGCATCAGGTCTCCTTGTTCAAGAGTGTTTTTTTTTTTTTTTTTTTTAATAGAGCTTAATCCCTCCCCAGAGGTCAGTGGGCAAGACTCAAAGTTTCAATCCCCTAATCACTTGGTCTCTCTGGTGATCATTTCCATTGGTTCCACCCTTAGCATAAAGTCCAGTGTGATTAAAAAAAAAAAAAAAAAAAAGGGATCCATATGAATATAAAAAAAAAAAAAAAACAGTCTTATTGCTTAGAAAATTCTAAGTGTTTTAGGAGCACTATGTCAGGAGCCAGGAGAAAGACCAAATATATTTCTCATTGTACATAGATACTTAATTTCAGTGCGACATCACTGTTGTTATCTTTGATCTGCTAACTGAGAATTTGTTGTGTCTCTCCACGGTAAAGTTCTCTCTTTTTCTTCTTTTGTGTATTAGTCACTTTGGAAAGAAGACACTTTGCCCAGCCCATATCCATCGAGTAGGAATTTTTGTTTCTTCTCCTTAAGAGTGGAGTGTCTACTTGTGGTTATTCAAGAATGTTGTTCATAGAATATTTGCCTATTTCCCACATTTATTTATTCAGCATTTTAAAAGTATCAGTATTGTAGCTCTTTCCATTGGATACTGTGTCTTACTGAAACACCTCCATTTTGTACTAACCATCCACTTACTTTCTGGGACTCCCAGATGCCCCAGGCCCATATTGTACCATTTTTTATCTTACTATAAATGTTTTGTTTTGTTTTTTCTCCTTTTAAATTTCAAATTCAATTGTCCATTACTGGTATAAAAAAATAATTACTTTTTGCTTATTAATCTTGATTTCTGTGAACTTGCTATATTCTCTCACTATTTCAAGGAGTTCATGTGTTGGGAGATTGTTTTACATGGCCAAATATGCTATCTGTTAGAAAAATTTCAACCAAGGAAATTTAAAGATCTAATTGGCTTTATTAAACAATTAATAAATCAGGCAGCAGCCCATCTTGCACTGTAGAGTAGAAAAGGTTTTTAAAGAGGGAAAAGAGATTGGGAAAAAGGAAGCTATTAGTAGAAAATGAATTCTATGAGCAACAGGGGGCCTCTGAGGTGGATCATCTCACTAGTGCTGGCTAGGTAATTCTAGGCTTACTGGTTGAAGGTTCCATTCCTGCGGGGTTGAGACTGCAGTTGGTTTGGTCTTAAGTCTTGTTTCCTGGACCTGAGGTTTGGTACGGTAACTCCATTTTGGGCCTGTTGTCTCTTCTGTTTTAACTATTTGCCCCTTTTGATCAGGCTCTCAGCCTAACATGAGAGACGTGATCAAAGTTTAAGGCATTAGCACCACTCTCAGCTATCTCTGAAATTTTCACAATTTCTGTGGATCCTTTTATGACGTTTCCACTTAATTTGACCTTCTCAAGTCTTGTTTTCAAGTTCATAATCTTTAAGTAGGTCATTCCCTTCTTTCCTTTCTGACATTCCAGTCTTGGGGAGATCATTTGCTAGGTGGTTAAGGGCATGCAAGCTAAGTCACTTCAGTCATGTCGGACTCTCTGCAATCCTATGGACCGTAGCCTGCCAAGCTACTCTGTCCATGGGATTCTCCAGGCAAGAATCCTGGAGTGGGCTGCCATTCCCTTCTCCAGGAGATCTTCCTAACCCAGGGATTGAATCAAAGTCTCTTAAATTTCCTGTATTGACAGGTGAGTTCTTTACCACTAGGGCCACCTGGGGAGCCTAGTTAAGGGTTGTGGCCACATACTTGAAACTGTTGACAGAATACAACATACCAAGGAGATTATTGCAGTTACTATAAGCAGGATAGTCCCCAGTGTCTGGAATGCACATAAAGTCAGAGCCATGCTTCTTAAGATCCAAACCAATTAAAATTACACATGTTAAAGAAAGGCCCCTCTAGGAGTCACTTTTTCTTAAGGCAAGTGGCGTGCTCAGTAGTCTTTTCAATTTCTCCAGGAGTGTTCTTCCAGGGGTAGCAGGTGGTATGGACCACAGCACAGACACCTCCTTGCTCAGCTAAAAGATAATTGAAATCTCTCCTATTATTAAGAATGACTTTGACCAGAGAGTCTAAGGGTTTTGTGTGTTAACTATTGTCTTAACAAAGGGTTCACAGTATTTTTGAGAGTTAAAGAGAGGTTTCTGATCATATTCTCATTTACCTTTATTCCTAACTAGGAAACAGAGGAAGTGATTCAGAGTTATAATTGCCTCCTGGTCATTTCTTTCTCACCCAAGGAGGGACATACAGGGGAGTAAACTGGTGAGGGGTTTCAGTTTGTTTGTGAGACGTTAGGAGTACAGTAAGATAACTTAAGAGACATTGTTCAGTTATTTACCAGGTATCTCAACATTCATTGGTACAGAGGGAATGATAACCACCGCAAAGACAAATCCTGTCAGGGCAAAAGCATTTCCTTTAATGTGGCCTTGCTAATGGAGTCCTTCACAGGAATTGCTATATTTGTCCATTCAAGCTAGGGGTCTTTAGGTTTTCAGTGCATTTGAGAAGTAAATCTTCCTAGCCTGAAATAAAGAATTGTTCTAAATTCCAGAGGTTACCCTCTTAGTTTTCTCTTATATTTCTTCAATTCATATAAGCACTTATTTCTTAAGCCAATGCAATAGAACAGTTTTATAAATTATTTTTGGCAATACTATTTGGAGGTAAAAAAAATGCTGCATACCACATATCTACAATGCATATATAGACACACATGTGAACAGATGAAACCAGTGACCTTACAGTTTTGCTTTAAAGTAGTAGCCATAAGGGCTTCCCTGCCAATGCCAGAGATGTAAGAGATGCAGTTTGGATCCCTGGGTAGGGAAGATCCCCCAGAGAGGGAAATGGCAACCTACTCCAGTATCCTTGCCTGTAGAATCCTATGGGCAGAGGAGTCTGGCGGGCTATGGTCCATAGGATCCCAAAGAGTCAGACATGACTGAAGTGACTTAGCACTAGTAGCCATGAGACAGGTACAATTATGTAAAACTCACTAGTTAATGAAGAAGTTTGATCTCAGTGGTTTTTCTGATGGATGGAATCAGTTAAGGTTACCTGCTTAAATAGCTGAAGCCCTTCACTAATATCTGTGGAGAAACTCTTTAATTATTTTCCATCTGCCCAAGTTTCAGATGACCTTTCCCCTTGTTTGTTGTTCTGATAAGAAAGTTCTCCCTAAAATTTGTACTTTAGCTTTCATATCTCAAAGTCACTGAGAAAGAATGCAAGTTACATGTTTTTTGTGTGTGTGTGTGTGTGATAAATAAGGAAAGTTTGAGATTAGTAAAAGGAACTGCCTCTAGAGCTGCATTTCTAATTCTAAACAGATTTATCAGATTAAGATGGTTGTTTTTAATTCCTCAAGGAATTGGATTATAGCCTGAAGATGAAATACTGGCATACCCATCCATCCATGTTGGATTGTTTCTTTTCCTCTGACTTCATCTAGCTTAGAGGAGAAAGCCTAAACATTTTTTGTTTTAATTAAGCTTCCAGTTTGAGCACATTTCTGATTGTGAAGTTATTAAATCCTTTCATATTTATTTATTTATATTATTAATAATAAATAAGTTATATTTACTTATTCATTAATCCTTTCATATTTATTTCATATATATTTATGAAAGGATTTATTAAATCCTTTCATATTTCAAAGTATCAAATTTCAGCCAGGACAAGCAGTAAATATTCTGGCCATATTATACACCTCCATGGACTCAACAGGTGTCCTCAGAGAGGGTGCAGAAGTTATTTCCCTTACAAGATCCAGAGTCATTCCCAAAAAGAGCCAAAAGAAATAACCAAAAGCCAAACCAAACTCATGACGCAAACCAAAGCACTCAAGAAGGCAATAGCTATCTCTGGGAGAGAAATAGATAATAACAAATTGGTTTGAATTTGGAAAGGAAGGAACAATATTACATTTTATTTTCTTCTCTCAACAGGGCACTACAGACAAAGATTCAGAAAGCCTGACTCTGGTAAGAGTTCTTATACTTTGCAGACTTCTGCTAGTTCTAGGATCTCACCTACTGGCTCTGAGTGAGGTCTAAAATGTAGAGAATAGCTCTGATATTTATCAAAACTTGACAAGGTTTTATTTTATTATTATAATTATTAATTTTACTTTTAGTTTCTCCTTGGCTAGTAAGTGGAATAATGCAGTCATTTACCAGAAAATCCCTCAGAGGTTAATCAACTCTGGGAGGAACCCATTAGGAGACCCTCCTTTGAAGGCAGAGATGGAGATGCTAGAGTTGATATTGAAAAATTTGCATAGGCCATTTGAAGATAATTCCTTTTCCAGAGTCCCTGTTGATTACAAATGAGACATCAATTTCTGGAAAAGTCTTTTGATGATGGATTGTTTGGAGGGTGTAACAGAGGAGGCTTTGTTGTTGTTTTGAGGTGTCTGGCCTTGAAGCTGTTGTAGCTGCAAGGCTAATTGGCAGACTTTGATTTTGATCTTGTGTCTTTAAATTGTCATTAGCATTTTGCAATAAGGTTTTTAATAAAGCCATTTTGTAATTTTTGAGCCTTTTGGAAGTTTCTGTGTATCGATAAAAATAGGTATCCCATTCTGCTTGTGTGATACCTATTTTCAAGTGCACTTAAAGGAATGATCTTTTCTAAATGGTTTCTCATAATGGCTATTGTAATTCTAGGTTGTATAAGACTTTTTGTTATCTTTGTATAGAGCTATAGCTTCTGGAATTACAGTTCTTAGAAAATAGGCAGGTTTGCCAGAAGATGGCACTTCACTCTTTGAATTTTAAGGATCTCATTTATTATTATTATTATTTTGATTGATTGATCAATTTTAGCTAAGCCTTTGGGTTTCTCAAAGCCAAACTAATATATAAAAGGGATGTGCCACTAGATTGAAAATGGCATGATGTTTTATAGAGTACCTCATTGCAAGAAAGTTTTCTTGAGGTTGGTAGGTGACATACTGTTTTGAGGGCAGGAGGAGAAGGGGACGACAGAGGGTGAGATGGCTGGATGGCATCACCGACTCAATAGACATGAGTTTGGGTAAACTCCAGGAGTTGGTGATGGACAGGGAGGCCTGGCGCGCTGCGTTTCATGGGGTTGCAGAGTCAGACACGATTGAGCGACTGAACTGAACTGATTATTGTAAAAGAGAAATGTAATAGGGATAATGGAATAACTGCAGGAGGATGATTCAGACTGAAATATGTAAAAGTCTCAAAGGTCAAGCAGGAAATTCTCCTGTACAGTGAGTCAGTAAAGAAGGCTAGAAAGAGCCTGATGTGGGGAAGTGGTGTGACCAAGGATGTAAGATCAGACAGAGGTCAGCTAATGCTGAGGAGTCATTAGGAATGTCTTGTCTGCTGGCTCAGCTTGACAGTGAGTCAAAGTTTAGGATCCTGGTGAATGGAGAAAAACAACCAAATTTTTGTTAAGCAGCATTTTGTTCAGATTGATGAGTGGGTATAATGGGTCCAGGTAAGTATGTGGCAAAGGTGAAAATTTGAAGGGTCGTTTTCTGGCTTTGTCATAAATTTAAAAAAAGGGACAAGGGGCATCCATCAATCTTATCTGAGTCATATGGGTAATGCTATATTTTATAATAAGGGATATTTCCAATAAGCTATTTCCTGCAACAGAAAATGACAGAGGTGGTGGGGCGATTTATTAATTGTCACTATTTTCTGATAGCACAGGGCTTAGGAAGAATTCAGCCTTGTCAGCTTCTACACTTTTAATTTGGTCAACTGTGTGAGTTTTATTGCCCACAAGGTGGTCTGTCTTGCAGAAAACCCCATGTAAGCTTGAGACAAATGTGCTTTCAGCTGTCATCATGTGGAGCATTCTGTAAATTTCTATTAGATTAACCTGACTGATAGTGTCATTCAAATCAACTAAATTCTTATTAGCTCACTGACTGTTGATTTGTCAGTTATTTTTAGAGGGGTCTCCAGCTGTAATAGTTTTGCTTATTTATATTTTCAGTTTTCCGCATCTTTGTCCCATGCATTTGATACTCTCATGTGCATATAACTCAACAACTGTTACATCTTCTTGGAGAATTGACTCTTAAATCTTCATGTAATGTCTTCTTTATCCTTGAACGTTTTTCCTTTTTCTGAAGCTAGCTTTGTGTGAATTTAATATAGCATTTCCAAATCTCTTTTCATAAGCATTAGCATGGCATATGTTCCTCTATCTCTTTACTTATAACTTGTTTGTGCCTTTATATTTGAAATATTACAGAAAATATATATCTTAGTGTCTTTACCTTTTCTAAAAATTGCTATATTTTATTGATGTATATAGATCTGAACATATGAAAAGGTTTAAAATGCATTTTAATTAATATCCACCATGTTTTTAAATCTTTTCTAATCATTGCAGTTATTTATTTTCTCTCTTTTCTTTCTTCTTTGGATTTAAATGAGCCTTTTATTTGATCTCCTTTTTTCTCCTCTCTTAGGATATCAATTATACATTTAAAAAACAATTATACATTTGAGTGTGAAATCTACATTTATAACGAATCTATGTTTCAATAGTACTAAACCACTTTATGTTTAGCCCAGATCCTTGTAGCAGTATATACATAACACCTTCCTCCTGTCCTTTGTGATCCATTAAAAATAAGGGAAATAAAATGTTCTATTTTACCTTCATTTTTTCCTTCTCCAGTGTTCTTTCTTTCATGATGTAGATTCAAGTTTCTGACCTGGATTATTTTTCTTTTCCCTAAAGAACTTCTATTAACATTTTTGCAAGTAGTTCTGTTGGTGATTTCTCTGTTTGTTTGTTTGTTTTTTTTTTAAGTCTTGGAGATTATTTTTCCTTCACTTTCATAGGGTGATTTTTCTGCATGTAGAATTCAGGTTCTGTAAGCAGTAATATTTTTCTGTCACATTATTCTGACTCATTACCTGGCATTAGCCAAACTACTAAGTCTACTCAAGACTTTTCATAGAAAAAAAATTTCAGAGGTTTCTCATAATTTGCTATAAAGATTCATAGTACTTACTGAAACACTATTTTTATGGATGCATTCATTACAGAGAAAGGGTACAAACTAGAATGTGCCAAAAAAAGAAATGCAAAGGGAAGAGATTTAAAAAGGACCAAACATGGAACTTCTGGTCATCCTCTTCCATGGAGTCATGGACAGCATCATGTACCTCTAGACATACTATGGGACTACATACACAGATTATTGCCAACCAGGGAAGCTCATCCTGTCTTTGAGGTTCAGAGTTTTTATTGAATTTTCTGTACAAAGCCATGGTTAACTGGTTGATTTGCCATGTGATTGAAATCAATCTCCCCATCTATAGAAATGATTATACATAACTGGGGAATCCACCTTGAGCCACCTCCTGTCACTATCAGGTGTGATCCATTAGTGAGAGACACTCATATCAGTGGGGAAATTCCAAGGGTTTAGAGGTTACCTCCCAGGACCTGGGACCAAGGCTAAACCTTTCTTTTTTGGTTGAGACCAAATTCTTCACAAGAAGTCTTCACAGGCTTCTCAATGTGGTTAATTTCATTATTGACAAATAAGTGTAGAGTATAAAAAGATGCATAGATCTGTTTAATAAATTAGTTAACTAATAACAGTGGCACAGGGAAATAATGAAAAAGCAGAAGGCAGTACTCTCTGGGTGGAGGAGAATATAGTTGTGGTTTGAATTGCTGAGGGCAAATTTCTAGAGAGCATAAAGCAGCAAAAAATACCTCAAAACCTACATTATTACTTCTATCAGTTCCATACATGTTCAGTGTTCCAAAAAGTATTTCAGAATACTTGTTTGTTAAGCTAGAGCTCTAATAAGAGATTACAGAACCCTCATGGTGACTGAGAGACAAAATTGGACTTTGAGCTCAACCAACATGAAGTGTACAAAATGAGAATAATGTGTCTTTAGTTTAGGCACTAAAATGACATGTCTGGGTTATAAATTCTCTGTTAGTCTATTTAGTCCAAATAAACAGAACTGGTAGGATAGATAATAAGTATTAAGAGATTTAATGTAAGAAACTGGCTCATCTGATTATACAGAGTAATATGTCTCAGCATCTACAGTCAGCAAGCTATAAACCCAGAGGAGCTGACAGTTTAGTTCCAGTCTGAATCAAACCCCTGAGAATCAGGAAAACAAATGGTATAAATTTTAGTCTACATCAGAATCCAGGATACAGGTTACAGAATACAGAATACAGATACCCAGGTTGAAGACACAGAGAGAAAGAATTCTTGTTTACTCAGCCTGTAATATTCAGGCCTTCTGTAGACTGGTTGAGGCTCATTTACATAGGAGAGAGCACTCTGCTTCACCCAATCTATGGGTTCAAATATTAATCTCATCCAGAAACATCCTGAAGGACACACCTAGATGTTTAGCCAAGTCCAGATAACCAAAGGCTCAATCAAGTTGACACATAGATTAACCAACCCAAGAAGCATATTTCAGGGACAAGGACTGTATCCTCTGAATGAGGGCAAAACTAAAACAGACCTACATTAACCAAGACTAACACCACCTGAGAACCCCATGAACAGTATGAAAAGGCAAAAAGATTTGACATTGAAAGACGAACTCCCCAGATCGGTAGGTGCCCAATATGCTACTGGAGATCAGTGGATGCTGGGAAGACCCTGATGCTGGGAAAGATTGAAGGCAGGAGGAGAAGAGGATGATGAAGGATGAGATG
This sequence comes from Cervus canadensis, assembly GCF_019320065.1. Classification (NCBI taxonomy): domain Eukaryota; kingdom Metazoa; phylum Chordata; class Mammalia; order Artiodactyla; family Cervidae; genus Cervus; species Cervus canadensis. Next base: position 63,907,069 of record NC_057398.1, on the reverse strand, counting down.
GTTGGATGGCATCACCAACCTGATGGACATGAGTTTGAGCAAGCTCCCACAGTTGGTGATGGACAGGGAAGCCTGGTGTGCTGCAGTCCATGGGGTCACAAAGAGTTGGACACGACTGAGAGCTGAACTGAACACCCCCTAAACTTGACAATGTCAAGATGATCTATAAACAACTTACCTACTTGCTTAAAAACAAGTAAGTTTTAGAGTAATGTGACATAATTAAAAAAAGAAAAATACAGTGATCTTCTATAAGAGCCAGGATACAATAACAACCTAATGTGAAAAAAAGGTAGATCTGACCTTAGTATAAAAACACTCAGCAATAAAAGCATACCCAGACATCATCAAAGTTAACAGCATAATTATGATTAATATTTTAAAAAGATAAAGAAAATATTAGAGGTAAAAATATAGAATTTTAACACTTGATTTAAATCTTTAAAATATAAACTCAGCACTCTATCTGAAGGACAATATTACCAATTAATTAGATGAACAGCACTCAGAATACAACAGAAAACCAAATTTGAGACACTGAAGACAGAGAACAGAGTACAAGAGAAAAAGAATAGCAGGGGGGAGGAAAAAACACTGAAGGAGACAGGCAGTATCTGGTCAAAATGTCTAATATGTGAGAAATTTTAGTACCACAAGAGGATAGAGAGAAGAGATCAGAATGAATATTCAAAGTAATGGTAACTGAGCGTTTCCAAGCTGAAGAGACTCGGCGAGCTAGATAAATGCCTCCAGTGCACAAGAAGAAGAAACATTGGAAGAACTGCTTGGCCTGTCTACTAAAGTGTAATAAATTATAACATATTACTGTTTTGAGCCATCAGGTATGGGGTAACTTATTACACAACAAGCTGCCACTAGAAATAGATAAATAATAAAACTGATGTTGGCACCAAGTAGTTACACGAATCTGAAAGGGTGGTGAGGGGACACTTAAGGAATAAAGAAATTGCAATTAGAGACTGAAAAATCTAGTGAGTATTCTGCAGTGGCAGAACCAAATTGCCGGTAATTTGAAAGATAGTTTATCCCAATGAAATTGTGAATCTGATTAAGATGATTTCCAGGTAGAATATGGAAAACACCCATTGGTTTTTGTTTTGTTTTCTCATTTACTGGCATGTGGTAGAATATGGAAAAATTGAACAAAGAAAGGCAGGAGTCTTGGTCAGGGAACTAGATCCCACGTGCTGCAACTAAGAAGCTGTCCATGGCAGTGAAGACCTCACGCGTTGTAACCAAGACCCTTTGGAGCCAAATTTTTAAAAGAGAAGAAGTGTTTTGTTAACAAGCAGAATTTAGAAAATGTGTTGAGAAACTAGAGCATGATCTGTTGTAAAATCAAGCTATCCTAATGCCCAGGTTCTCAAGCCAGCAAAATATTCAGGGCTCCCCTGGCGACTCAGACAGTGAAGAATCTACCTGCAGTATAGGAGACCTGGATTTGATCCCTGGGTCAGGAAGACCCCCTGGAGGAAGTCATGGCCAACCACTCCAGTATCCTTGCCTGGAGAATCCCATGGATAGAGGAGCCTGGCAGGCTATAGTCCATGGGGTCACGAAGAGTCAGACACAACCGAATGACTAACACACTTAACAGAGCATAATTTGCTGTAAAATCAAGCTATTCTAATTCCCAGGCTCTCAAGCTAGCAAAAGACTCAGGTATGAAAACCCCTTAAAGTTCAGATCAAATTAAGGTTATGGTTGTAAGACTTGTGCTAATATCTCAGAAAAATTTAAGATGATGCCCAAGACCCTCTGTCAATTAGACACAAATGATTTCAAGACCAATAAGGGCGTTTTGTAGCAATCTGACACTCCACCCAAAGCAGCCAGTCTGTGCTGAGAAGAATTATTAATGTGACTGTAAGGGTCATGTAGTAAACAGTCACATTTCTAAGAAAAACACATCTTATTAAGAGACTTGAATCAGGTTTAACTTAAAGATCTCCTATTTTTTATAGACAGGAAGCAGTCTTAGTTAGATTTTCAAATGCAAACCTGGGTCATTTTTCACGATATAGGAAAGACATTTCCAAGGTGGAATTGAGAAAACAAATTGTTATGAAACCACACTCAGAGAACAGAATTGGACCCAATCACAGGATAGTTGTTACGCCCAGAATGAGAGGTCTGGTGGCATTTGACTGATGGGATTCCAGGGCTGCTTATTAATATCATCCAGTGGGTGCTGTATGCTTTCTTTTCTTCTCATCATGCAAATGAATATGGAGAAGGAAGAGGGATATAAATTGTTTTTCTGTTTTTAAGACTAGGAGTCAAGATGAGCCATTAAGAGGGTATTCTCTGTATTTCATGCAGTGCTTAGCTGTTTAGTTGTGTCTGATTCTTTGTGACCCTTTAGACTGTGACTCCCCAGGCTCCCCTGTCCATGGGATTTTTCAGGTAAAAATACTGGAGTGGCTTGCCAGTTTTCTCCTCCAGGGGATCTTCCCAACCCAGGGATCAGACCCATGTATTCCTGTGTCTCCTGCATTGCAAGAAGATTCTTTGCCCGCTGAACCCTCAGGGAAGCTCCATGCAAATCACAAGATCCTAGCTTTGAGCGAGATACCATAATGAATAAAGTCTTGTGTGAGTCTTGGTGAAATTTGAATGAATTTTACATATAAATTACAAATTGTGATCAAAGAGGAGACGGTAATAAAACATAAATACAGCCACTTCCCTGGTGGTTCAGATGGTAAAGAATCTGCCTGCAATGAAGGAGACCCAGGTTTAATCCCTGGGTCAGGAAGATCCCTTGGAGAAGGAAATGGCAACCCATTCCAGTATTCTTGCCTGGAAAATTCCATGAACACGGGATCCTGGTGGATTACAATCCATGGGTTCGCAAAAAGACGGACACAACTGAAGTGACTGAGTACTTACTTTGCAGAATCCCCTCACCACCCCCCACATCAAGGTGGAGAGTCTATTTTTCCTCTCTTTAAATGTGGTTAGGTCTTGTGCATGCTTTTCCCCTATTGAATGCACAGATATGAGTTTATATGACTTGATTCTAAACATCAAAAAACTTGAAAGCTTTTGCTGTCATTCTATTGAAATCCTGCGATCATTATGCTGTGAAGAAACCCTAGATGACAGACCACTTGAAGAGAGAGCCCAGTCTTTTCAAACGTACAGCCATAGCTATATGGCCACAAATTTGTGAGTGAGATATAATAGATCAATCAGTCCTAACTGAGCCACCAGCTGAAGACAGCTGTTAGGAAATTTGAATAGTCCTATACATACTAAAGAAATAGAATTTTAAATGTAAAAACATCCCCCAAAGAAAAGTGTAGGTGCAGATATCTTCAGTGTTGAATTCTGAAAAACATTTAAAGATGTATTTTCAATGCTACATACATTCTTTTCCATGTAGAGGAGGAAGGACTTCCATATTCATTTCATGAGCCCAGCATTTTCTAGCTTCCAAAAACAAAGAATGACATTAAAAGAAAAGTAAAATTTGTATCACTGTGCCTCATTAACATAGACACAAAAATGACATACAGTGCTGTCATGTTGATTTCAGCAGTAAATAAACTAGCAATACCTCATGACCAATATACTTATGCAAAAATACAAGGCTTGTTTTCACATTTTAAAGTCAATCAAAGTAATTCAATGTGTAATATACTAAAAATAACTGTATAACCACATTAATAGTTGAAGAAAAGGCATTTAAAAATTCCACACATTTTCATGTCAAAAAACCCAACCATTTTCAAAAATAGAATAGGATGCAGTTTCTTCAACTGGAAAAAATGTTTATCTGTGCAAGTCCTACAACCCAACTCCTCCTTAATGATGAAAAAGTGGAATTATCTCCCTTAGTGCAAAAAAAAAAAAAAGGCAAAAATATCTCCTCTCTTCATTTCTATTCAACATTTTTCAAAAGGATCCAGGCAATACAATAACTCAAAAAAAAAAAAAAAAAAAAGGCATATGCGTTTGAGAGAGATATTCACAGATGAAACAAACACATTTGTAGAAATCCTAAGAAGTCTACAAAATATCTATTAAAACTAGCATTTGTAACAAGGTTATGTAATTTGTGGTCTATATTTTTGGCTGCACCATGGGGCATGAGAGATCTTTATTCCCCAAATTGTAATCAACTTGTACCCCTTATAGTGGGAGCATGGAGTGTTAACCATGGCCCACCAAGGATGTTCTGTGGTCTGTTTTTAAAAAGCAGCCTTATTTCTATATTCTGACATCAAAATTTGGAAAATGAAATTAAATACACAAGAAAAAATTGATTATTTAATTTCTGCTTGAAAATGTACTTAATCCACATGGGCAAAAAAAATAGCTACTACCTCTTTAGATTCTAAATAGAAGACCTATATTGTTTTCTCTGAAAAGGAAGAAGATTAACTCAATTGTCAACTATCTGATGAAATAACTTGTATTTGTAAATTACTGCATTAGTTCCTGAGAAGCGCAAAACATAATTGCTTGTAATTTCATGCCCTAGGGAACTTGCTTCAGTGAGCGAAGACACATGTAATGATCTATGACATGTAGGAAGTGGCATCATTGTGTCATTAATTCCCTGAGGCAGCAGAAGCTGTAGGGCTCTATGTGAGGTTATTGGTGGCCCTTGCATAGAAGATTAAATCTTAGGGGTCATGATGGTATGAGACCAGTTAATCAAAGCAGGCTGGAGGGAGAGTAGGGAGAAGTGTTGGAGCATTAGATGAGGTACGTTCTGTCTAACAGGTATAAGTTATTGTCCCACTAGCTAGGTAAAAGCTACTTGGTTTTATGAACCAGTTTGATTAAATGGCTACCTATAACCTTATTAAAAGATGCTTGCTCCCTGGAAGAAAAAGTATTACAAACCTAGACAGCATATTAAAAAGCAGAGACATCACTTTGCCAACAAAGGTCCACATAGTCAAATCTATGGTTTTTCCAATAGTCATGTACCGATGAGTTGGACCATAAGGAAGCTGAGTGTTGAAGAATTGATGCTTTTGAACTGTGGTGCTGGAGAAGTCTTGAGATTCCCTTGGACATCAGGGAGATCAAACCAGTCAATCCTAAAGGAAATCAACCCTGACTATTCATCGGAAGGACTTATACTGCAGCTAAAACTCCAGTACACTGATGTGAAGAGCCGACTCATTGGAAAAGACCCTGATGTTGGTAAAGGTTGAAGGCAGGAGGAAAAGGGGACAACAGAAGGTAAGATGATTGAACGGACCAAATCAGTGGACATGAGTTTGAGCAAACTCCAGGAGATAGGAAAGGGTAGGGAAGCCTGGAGTGCTGCAGTCCATGGGGTTTCAGAGTTAGGCACAACTGAGCGACTAAACAACAACAACAAATAATCTTATGTGATTGTGCTTTCTCAGCAAAATCTCTTTCTTTCTCTTCAGTGGTTTGTTCTTTGTAAAGTTAAATTATCCTCCCTTGGCTTCGTCTTAGAGATTTGAGCTTGATAGCTCAGCTACCTGAGGTAACTGATGATCCTTGTGGCCTATACCCATGCTATAATTTAATGTATATCCTCCCATTTCCATAAAAGAAAAAAAAAATATCGTGAACAGGAAAAGAAAACTGGATGGATGATGTATCCAGTTGAGGATATTTTATCAAAAGTAAGCACTCACTCTAATTTATCTACATTACCTGTTACTAACTTTAAAATAATTGGTGAGGTTTCTTGTACTGTCAAGCTATCTTTACATCTGATTTTTCCTCTTAAAGGGCAAGATTGATATGTCTCTCACAGAAGAAATTATGCCCCATAATCATTCCTATTCTTTCTTGTATTCCTGAAGTAATTAATGAGAACTATATTTAGAAGGCAATTTAAAACACACACACACACACACACACACACACACACACACACACTTATCCTGAAATTTAAGAAGTCTATTTTCACATTTCATTAATTAGACAAAAGAACAGAAAGGATGAAAAAAGCCACTGACTGCTCATTTCATGTCTAAAATAATTGCTCTAACCAGAGAAAATGTTACTCAGTTAACTCATTTTTTGTCTTTAACAAATAATGGTATGTAAATAATACCCATTTATTTAAACTTTTACTGAAGGTAATCTTTAATTATATTAATGTTGGTTAATTTTGATAAACCATAGTAATAAATTTTTATAAATAATTTTAACAAACACAAATCACAATAATCCATTGCTAATATTGAAATCAAATATTATGTCAGAAATGAAAAAGTGAATTAAATGTAAGGGCTGGGGAAACACACATGATGTATGCCTTGGGATTTGATAACCTTTTTTATTTAAATGAATCAAGATGACATGCAAAACAGATACCTGTGCCTCTGAAACTGCATATAAAGGACAGAAAATGATGACATGTTGATGATGAAGTATTGAACAGTCTCTCCTCAACTGCTGAGAATCATAACCTAAAAGAGAACATGCACATCTTGTTATACTCCAGATTCTGGAAAAAGTGCCCACATTTATAATAGCAAGGTGGTAAAGACTGGAATCAGAGATTTCAGTAGGGTCATAGTAAAGCCAACTGCCAAATAAGAAGTCTTTCACAAACCAAGCATGACTAAGGGATCCATACAATATAAACTACAATATAAACTACACATATATAAATATACAGAAAAAAAAAAAAAGTAGGCATTTGTTGAAGTACAATTTAGTTCAGTTCAGCCACTCAGTCATGTCTGACTCTTTCCAACCCCATGGACCAGAGCACGCCAGGCCTCCCTGTCGATCACCAATTCGCAGAACCTACTCAAACCCATGTCCATTGAGTCAGTGATGCCATCCAACCATCTCATCCTCTGTTGTCCCCTTCTCCTCCTGCCCTCAATCTCTCCCAGCATCAGGGACTTTTCCAATGAGTCAGCTCTTTGCATCAGGCAGCCAAAGTATTGGAGTTTCAGCTTCAGCATCAGTTCTTCCAATGAACACCCAGGACTGATCTCCTTTAGGATGGACTGGTTGGATCTCCTTGCAGTCCAAGGGACTCTCAAGAGTCTTCTACAATACCACAGTTCAAAAGCATCAATTCTTCTGCACTCAGCTTTCTTTATAGTCCAACTCTCACATCCATACATGACCACTGGAAAAACCATAGCCTTGACTAGATGGACCTTTGTTGGCAAAGTAATGTCTTTGCTTTTTAATATGCTGTCTAGGTTGGTTATAAATTTCCTTCCAAGGAGTAAGTGTCTTTTAATTTCACGGCTGCAATCACTATCTTCAGTGATTTTGTAGCACAAAAAAGTAAAGTCAACCACCGTTTCCAGTTTCCCCATCTATTTGCCATGAAGTGACAGGACCGGATGCCATGATCTTAGTTTTCTGAATGTTGAGCTTTAAAACAACTTTCACTCTCCTCTTGCACTTTCATCAAGAGGTTGTTTAGTTCTTCTTCACTTTCTGCCATAAGGGTGATGTCATCTGCATATCTGAGGTTACTCATATTCTCCTGGCAATCTTGACTCCAGCTTGTGCTCCATCCAGCCCAGCGTTTCTCATGATGTACTCTGCATATAAGTTAAATAAGCAGAGTGACAATATACAGCCTTGACGTACTCCTTTTCCTATTTAGAACCAGTCTGTTGTTCATGTCCAGTTCTAACTGTTGCTTCCTGACCTGTATAGAGGTTTCTCAAGAGGCAGGTCAGGGGGTCAGGTATTCCTATCTCTTTCAGAATTTTCCACAGTTTATTGTGATCCACACAGTCAAAGGCTTTGGCATAGTCAATAAGCAGAAATAGATGTTTTTCTGGAACTCTCTTGCTTTTTCAAAGATCCAGCAGATGTTGGCAATTTGATCTCTGGTTCCTCTGCCTTTTCTAAAACCAGCTTGTAGTACAATTCAGGAAAAGAAATGAAACCTACTCAGTGCAAGAGAAAATATACTTATGATCATATAGAAAAATGGAGCAAATCTGTTCTTATAATGAGAGGTGTATGTGAAAAAATACTGAAAATAAGATTATAATTTAAATGAAATATATTTATTATAATAATGGCTCATTTTAGCAAGGAAGTTAAACAGTATGGTAGAAATTTCAAATTTTACTAGAAACTATGGTCACTGATATGTGTTGCACAACATCTTGGGAATTTACAAACAAACTCTCACATTTTTGGTTGTTGAATTTTGACAGTGCTGACCACACAGTTCAGTTGGAAGAAGGAAGGCTTTTACACAAATTGTTCTGTGACTACCAGATACACAAACATGCATTGTATACACACACACAACCTACAAAACAGATGATAGACCCAAATTTAAAATACCAAACTTTAAAACTCTTGGGCACAACATAGGAATAAATCTTTGTGACCTGGAGTTAGGTAGTGGTTTCTTAGACAAGACCGCAAAGCCTAGGTGAAAATATTAAAAAAAAAAAAAAAAAAGGTTTCATCAAATTTAAATCTTTTGTGCTGCAAACAATCTCAACTTAGATAATAGGAAAATATTCTATTTCCATATTTCTAAGAAGAGACACATATCCATAGTATATAAAGGACACTTTCAAATAAATAGTAAAATAACTCAATTGAAAATGAGCAAACAATTTGAATTCTTTCATCTAGTTTTTTTATACAAATGCTCAGTAAAAACTTATAAAAGATCTCAGCATTATTAGTTATTAAAGGAATGCAAAGTAAAAACAAAATGAGATACCACTTCACACTCACATATTTTTTTACTTTCCTATAATTTTTTAAAACAGGTATTGGTGTGTATGCAGGAAAACTGGAACCCTAATTTATTGCTGGTGGAAATGTAAAAAGGTACAGCCACTTAGGAAGATACGTTAAACATAAAGTAATCACATGACTCAGCCTTTCCATTCCTAGGAACATACCCAAGAGAAATGAGAATATGTCCACACAAAAACAAGAACATAAATATTTATATCAGCATTATTCATAGTAGTCTATATGTCAACCAACTGGTGAGTGGGTAGAAAATATTGTATATTTCTACAAGGAAATGTTATTTGGCAATAAAAAAAGAATGCTAGAACATGCTACAATATGGAAGAATCTCGAGCACATTATGTAAAAGAAAGAAGACCACATAATATAATATTTACATGAAATGTAAACACTAGATAAATCTGAAGAAACAGTAGGTAGTTTAGTTGTCTAAGGTTAGTGGTTGTGATATAAAGTGAACTCTGCTGGACATGAGGTTTCTTTTTTATGGAGATGTAAATGTTTTAGCATTAGGTCATGGTGATGGTTATAGAACCCTGCAAATATACTAAAAAACATTGAATTGTATTCTTCAAAGAAGTTAATTTTATATGTACATCATAACTAGATAAACTTAAAAAATATGTATACACAATTGGAGACAGAGTTAGCGAATGGACAGTTAGGTCTGAGAAAATCAGTTAGAATTAACTATAATGAGATAAAATAAAATTATGGAAGAGAAGTTAATTTACATGAAGCATAGTTTTTAAAAACCAAAAATACACAGAAGTATTGTCATAGTCAATGAATAAGTAAAAACTAAGATCAACTAATTAATATTTTAAGTGGTGAGAAATTTCCAAAAGTGCAGAATGACATGAGATTTTAGCTCCAGTCTAAAAAAATATCAAATTCACATCCATATATAACCTGTGTGTGTGTGTTCAGTCACTCAGTCGTGTCAGACTCTGCAAACCCATGGACTGTGGCCAGTCTTATTTGTCTTGTCCACGGGATTTCCAGTCAAGAATACTGGAGTGGGTTGCCATCCCCTCTTCCAAGGGATCTTCCCTACCCAGCTATCAAACCTATAGCTCCTGCATTGGCAGGCAGACTTCTTAAGAGTGAGCCATCTAGAAAGTCTCACTATATAGCCTAGAAATATTTAAATTAAATTCTTAAAATAACAGATAAAAAATGGTAAAATCGCAGAAAACAATACAGACAAGTGAGCAGAACACTTTTCATTCTCCCCACTGCTACAAAGATATAACAGAAAAAATAGAACAATATAAATCTGTATTGTTAAGAATAAATACCTACTAGATAATTCCTTCCATGGAAAGTAATAGTCTGGGATGTTTTTATGTCTAATCTCTTTACCTGTAAGCATTTATTACAATGACCTGTCTTTTATATCAAAATTACATTATGAATTATTTTTCTGTTTGTTGTTGTTTGGTTGCTAAGTCGTATCAACTCTTTGGGACTCCACAGACTGTAGTATGCTAGGCTTCACTATCCTTCATTTTCTCCCAGAGTTTGCTCAAACTCACGTCCATTGAATCAGTGATGCTATGTAACAGTCTCATCCTCTACGGACCCCTTCTCCTTTTGCCTTCAATCTTTCCCAGTGAGTCAGCTGTTCAAATCATGTAGTAGTAGTAGCAGTTAAGTCGCTAAGTTGTGTCCAACTCTTGCAACCCCATGGACTGTAGCCTTCCAGGCTCTTCTGTTCATGGGATTCTCCTGGCAAGATTACTGGAGTGGGTTGCCATTTCCTTCTCCAGAGGATTTTCCCGACCCAGGAATCAAACCTGGGTCTCCTGCATTGCAGGCAGATTCTTTACCAGTTGAGCTATGAGGGAGGTGGCCTAAGTACTGTAGCTTCAGTTTCAGCATCAGACCTTCCAAAGATTATTCAGGATTGATTTCTTTAGAACTAACTGGCTTGATTTCCTTGCTGTCCAAGGGACTCTCAAGAGTCTTCTCCAGCACCACAGTTCAAAAGCGTAAATTTTTCCATGCTTAGCCTTCCTTATTGTCCAATTCTCACATCTGTACATGACTACTGCAAAAACCATGCTTTGACTATATGGACCTGTATAGGCAAAGTAGTGTCTCTGCTTTTTAATATGCTGTCTGTTGTTTAGTCATTAAGTCATGTCCAACTTTTTGCCCCCCACCCAGAGACGGCAGCAAGCAGGCTTCCCTGTCCTTCACTATCTCCCAGAGTTTGCTCAAACTCATGTCCATGGAGGCAGTGATTCCATCCAACCATCTCATCTTCTGGCACCCCCTTCTCCTCCTGCCCTCAATGTTTCCCAGCATCAGGATCTTTTCCAATGAGTCAGTTCTCTGCATCAGGTGGCCATAGGAGCTTCAGCGCCAGCATCAGTCCTTCCAATCAGTATTCAGGGTTGATTTCTGTTAGGATTGATTGGTTTGATCTCCTTGCTGTCCAAGGGACTCTAGAGAGTCTTCTCAAGCACCACAGTGCAAAAGCATCAATTCTTTGGTGCTCAGCCTTCTTTATGGTTCACTTCTCACAACTGTACATGGCTATTGGAGAAACCACAGCTTTGACTATACAGATTTTTGTCAGCAAGTGATGTCTCTGCTTTTTAACAGGCTGTTTAAGTTTGTCATAGCTTCCCTTTCAAGGAGCAAATGTCTTTTAATTTCATGACTGCAGTCACAGTCTGCAGTAATTTTGGAGTACAAGAAAATAAAATCTGTCACTGCTTCCACTTTTCCCTCTTCTATTTGTCATGAATGATGGAACTGGATGCCATGATATTAGTTTTTTGATTGTGAGTTTTTAGCCAGCCTTTTCACTCTCCTCTTTTACCTTCATCAGGGTACTCTTTGGTTTTTCTTTAATTTCTGCCAACAGAGTGGTATCATCTCATATCTGAGGTTGTTGATACTTTTCCTGACAATCTTGATTCCAACTTGTGATTCATCCAGCCTGGCATTTCTTATGATGTATTCTGCATAAAAGTTACATACACAGGGTGATGGTATATAGCCTTGTCATACTCCCTTCCCAATTTTGAACCAGTTTGTAGTTTCACATCCAGTTTTAACTGTTGCTTCTTGTCTTACATACAGGCTTCTTAGGAGATAGGTAAGGTGGTCTGGTATTCCCATCTCTTTAAGAATTTTCAACATTTTGTTCAGATCCAAATAGTCAAAGGCTTTAGTGTAGTCAATGAAGCAGAAGTAGATGTTTTCTTGAAATTCCCTTGCTTTCTCTATTACCATGTAATATGAAAATAAGGAAAGTGAAGTCACTCAGTCATGTCCAACTTTTTGCAACCCCAAGGACTGTAGCCTACCAGGCTTCTTGGTCCATGGGATTTTCCAGGCAAGAATACTGGAGTGGGTTGCCATTTCCTTCTCCAGGGGATCTTCCTGACCCAGGGAATCTTCCTGACCCAGGGATCAAACCCAGGTCTCTCACGTTGCAGGCAGATGCTTTACCGTCTAAGCCACCAGGGAAGTCATGCAATATAGTACCCCACAATCTAGTGTCTTAAAACAATAAACAGTTTTACAATCTCAGTTTCTGTGGGTCAGAAATTTAGGTAATACTCAGCTTAATCATTAGGCTTGCTATCTCCCACAAGTATGCAGTTTGAGTGTTGACTGTGAATGTACATATTTCAAGATTCAAGTAAAGGAAAATTTGCTTCCCAAATCAAACATATTGTTGGAAGAATTTGATTCTTCACTCTTTTCAGAAGTTAAACCTGGAAGGTGGATTCCATCACAGCAAGTAAGAGCAAAAGAGAAAGAGGATAAAAGAAGTTCATCTTTTTATTATGATTTTTTCTTATAATCTATTCCTTCAATTGAGTCAGTTTTCACATGCAAGGGGGAGGTTACACAGTGGTATGAACAGAAAGTAGTGGTCACTGAAAGGCATTTTAGAGGCTGCCTACCACTTGATCATTTGCTATCCGTCTGCTTTCCTATTGTCTGTCTACCTTCTCAGCATATAAAGTAGCTGAGGCCATTCAGTTTCCAGTCTCATGTCCATGTAATTCCAAATTATCAAGTGGGAATATTGGATGATATTCCTGGGAGTGATGAGAACTTGGCCACACTCTTGCTGTGCACACTCTCTGGTATATCTTGTCTTCTAGTTGGTGTTAGATGAAGTTTAGTTTCATTTAATGAAACTGAGGAGATGAAGTGGCTCCTTAGTTTCATTTTGATCTGAATTGGAATTACTGTCAAGTGGAGCAGACATTTACATCACATCAGCTTTCATTTCCTTTTTTCCCCACTGCTTTTGGAATTCATTATTTATTTCTTCCTCAATATGTCACTTCCATAAAAACATAAATTTTCAAATCTTAATTAAATTGGAAGTTTAAAAATTTTCTTCTTTTTCTTGGAGAAGGATAATTTTTCATGATAAGGAATGGAAAGAAATCAGAGCAGCTTCTCTAAAATATATTTTTTGAGCATTCCTGAAAAGAAAATTTGAGAAAAGGAAAAAGGAAAACAAACTAATAAATCAAAACTAACTTGAACCTTATATATTTGTCTTCAAGGTGTGTGGCCACATGACATTTCATTGCCAATTTCACGTCTTCCTAAATATGCACACTTTTAAAATAAGTTATTAGGTATGTGTTTATTGAGAGGACCCTCCTGATCAGACACATATGTGTCTCTTGTATTCCTGTTTTCTTTGTGCTGGTTGTACATCTGCACACTACATCAAAACCACACTAGATTTTTAAGAGTCTTTTTATGAAATTTTAAAGTTAATTGTCTTACCCACATCAGCCCCCATCCAGAAATTAATTTATGCTTCCCTTACTTTTGTAAATGAATTTTCTCCTTCTCCTGTCACTAACCATAGATCCACAGGCCTTGTGAAACTAACAGCTACTAATCATTCATATCTTAAATTAAATGTTTCCTTGCCAAGAAAATTACTCTTTGACATCCTTAGACCAGCAAATTACCTTTAATAATAAAACCTAGTAATATCGTATATTTATACATGTACATATATATCCTTTTTGTTGAAGTAAGTTAATTTACAATATTGAATTAGTTTCACATGTACAGCAAAGTGATTAGTTATATACATATATATATATATCAGATTATCTTTCACTCTAGGTTATTGAAAGATACTGAATATAGTTCTCTGTGTTATACAACAAATTCTTGTTGCTTGCCTATTTTATATATGGTATATTTTATCTGTTAACCCCATACTCCTAATTTATCCCTCCCTCCAACATCTTATATTTTTGCTAGTTCATCTTACAGTCTCTAATTAAATAGTTTTCTGTAATTTTGGGATTGATTTTATCTACTTACTAACCTGTGCATCCCTTGAGGACAAAGAGTGTACTTCTTCTTTTTTACTTTCTCAACCATGGCAAACGGAGTGTTAGGTCAGTGTCTACAAAGAGTAGATTCTCCACAAGATTGGTGGAGTGTATGAATAAACAAATGGAGGAGATATAACTGAAATTTAGTAGAAATATATATAAATGTACACTTGTGTTTTTGCCATTCGGCAGAGTTGTGAGAGACTCCACCCAAAATTTAATTTGAAGTTTGAGGCTGATAGAGCCACACACACAATCAGTTCAGTTCAGTTGCTCAGTTGTGTCCGACTCTTTGTGACCCCATGAACCAAAGCACGCCAGGCCTCCCTGTCCATCACCAACTCCCGGAGTCTACCCAAACTCACGTCCATTGAGTTGGTGATGCCATCCAGCCATCTCAGCCTCTGTCGCCCCCTTCTCCTCATGCCTTCAATCTTTTGCAGCATCAGGGTCTTTTCCAGTGAGTCAGGTTTTTCCCATCAGGGGGCCAAAGTATTGGAGTTTCAGCTTCAACATCAGTCTTTCCAATGAACACCCAGGTCTGATCTCCTTTAGGATGGACTGGTTGGATCTCCTTGCAGTCCAAGGGACTCTCAAGAGTCTTCTCCAACATCACAGTTCAAAAACATCAATTCTTCGGTGCTCAGCTTTCTTTATAGTCCAACTCTCACATCCATACATGACCACTGGAAAAACCGTAGCCTTGACTAAACAGACCTTTGTTGACAAAGTAATGTCTCTGCTTTTTAATATGCTGTCTAGGTTGGTCATAACTTTCCTCCCAAGGAGTAAGCGTCTTTTAATTTCATGGCTGCAGTCACCATTTGCAGTGATTTTGGAACCCAGAAAAATAAAGTCAGCCACTGTTGCCACTGTTTCCCCATCTATTTGCCATGAAGTGATGGGACCGGATGCCATGATCTTAGTTTTCTGAATATTGAACTTTAAGCCAACTTTTTCACTTTCCTCTTTCACTGTCATCAATAGGCTCTTTAATTCTTGACTTTCTACCGTTAAGGGTGGTGTCATCTGCATATTTGAGGTTACTGATATTTCTCCCAGCAATCTTGATTCCAGCTTGTGCTTCCTCCAGCCCAGCGTTTCTTATGATGTACTCTGCATAGAAGTTAAATAAGCAGGGTGACAATATATAGCTTTGACGTACTCCTTTTCCTATTTGGAACAAGTCTGTTGTTTCATATCCAATTCTAACTGTTGCTTTCTGACCTGCCTACAGGTTTCTCAAGAGGCAGGTCAGGTGGTCTGGTATTCCCATCTCTTTCAGAATTTTCCACACACACAATTGGGTATGAATGATTTACTAGCTACACAAGGAAGTTTCCAAGGATAGCTGGCATACTTCCCAAGCTGTCCTGAAATGACTTGAGAAAGAAGAGAGACTGGCTTGTGGTTAGAGTGTAGGACTGGGGGGCAAGATTTTGTGTCTGAGCAAGAGATGGTGTTCTCTGGAACTTAGGGTAGAGCCCAAATGGGGAGCATCCTGCTTCCTTATAAACTGAGCCAGACAATAAGCAGAAGGGGATGAAGGAGGGATGAAGCATAAAAGGTGTCCGCAGTCAAACATCCAAAAAATAGGTTCTGTGTATTTACTAATTTATTTGTCACTGTGTTGTGTTCTTTTTATTCATTTAATCCTCATAACAAACTTAAAGTGCCAATAATACTACTGTATTATACAGATGAGTAAACAAGACAGGAAAATCAATTCAGTGGATCACACTTAATCTCAGCAGAACTATGAGTAACGGACAGGTATGTCTGATTCAAAAACCTATTATCTTAAACATAATTTAATCTTCTGTCTCCTGACCTGAATGTTTTACCCTCTTCCTTATTTTTCTATGGGTTTCTCTCATAGCTCAGTCAGTAAAGAATCTGCCTGCAGTGCAGGAATCCTGGAGAAGGAAATGGCAAGCCACTTCATTATTCTTTCCTGGAAAATCCCATGGACAGAGGAACCTGGTGGGCTACAATCCACGGGGTCACAAGAGTAGGACATGACTTAGCAGCTAAACTACCATAATGATTACATATCTGATGCCTTATTTTTCAAGACATACATACATATGAATATATAAAAGAAGAGGTTACTGGGGTTGGATATTTTCATGCATAAATCACACTGAGATTGAAAAAGTCACATTAAGATAATTACACTTTTAACATGGCCCCTGTGTAATGTCTATAGGCTCTGTCTATCAAAACAAATTTGTAAAATGATTTAAAGCTAGTATACACATGGTCCTATGACACTGGTAGTGGAATTTAGTATTTGTAATATATTTTTCATCTCTCAAAAGTTACTTTTTCTTTTTATTATTCTAATACCATGTACACATGTCTACCTGTACATAACATATAGAAAAAATAATAATCCCTACCTTTACCCATCATTTATTTTTTTTGCATAGGTTGTGGAATCAGAGATAACTGAATTTAAATCTTGGCTCTGCCATTTACAACTTGTGTTGCAAAACCAATCTGAATAATTTTTTCCTACCTGATAGACATATTTTGAGGATTGAGAAAAATTAAAAAAAAAAAAAAAAACAACAGCATAGCAACTGTCAGAACCATATGATCAATAGTTCTCTTTCTTTTCTTTCTTTTTAAGCTTTCTCTTTAATTGTCTCCATTGAATTTTTAATTTACTTATTTAGATTTCAGAGTTTTTTTAATAAATTAAAAACAATATATAAAAAATTGTTCTGGCAACATATTTTCAGACAAAATCATGTTATGTTGATACATTTGAATGTAAATATTATCAGACTAATAGCCTGTTAGTTATTATTTAGTTCTTTAACAATTTAAAATGCATCTTTATTGTATGGAAGATGAATTATTTTAATAATACCTGTAACATCTTATCTTTTAGTTTCTATTTGAATAACTTCTATAACAAGTGCATGGATTTAGATGCTCTGCTGTGTAGTGTTTATGGTAGGAAAGTGCTTCATGACATCTGACATAAAATGGATTTTGTCTAATGTTCCATAATAAACTCTTCCTAAATTTCTTCTTGCATGCATGCATACTAAGTCACTTCAGTCATATATGACTCTTTAAGACCCCATGGACTGTACCCTGCCAAGCTCCTCTGCCCGTGGGATTCTCCAGTAGGAATACTGAAATGGGTTGCCACGCCCTCCTCCCAGGATTTCCCTGACTCAGGGATTGAACCCACATGTCAAGTTTCCTGTTTGGCAGGGGGATTCTTTACCACCAGCACCCCCTGGGAAGCCCCAACTTTCACATTAAGCCCTAGGAAAAGAGTAATTATAACTTAAGCGTTTCTAAAATTTACTGAGAGCAACCACTAAGATTTAGAGAGGCATTTCAAGTACTTTGGGGCTTTCCTGATAGCTCAGATGGTTAAAAGTTGGCCTGCAATGTGGGAGACCTGGGTTGGGAAGATCCTCTGGACGAGGGCATGGCAACCCACTCCAGTATCCTGCCTGGACAATCCCATGAACAGAGGAGCTTGCAGCTCTATAGTCCATGGGGTTGAAAGGAGTCCAACAGGACTGAGCAAATAACACTTTCAATTAATTTGGGGGAGATTTCAATTAATGACATTGACGCTATATAGGATACAGAAATATAATGCTGGGTAATGACAAATTTATCTTCTGACACTGTATAATAATACAGAATTCTCTCAATTTTTTTTTTAAACTAAGAGGTGCATGCTACGTACTACAAAGAATACCAAGCAGCCTCACTTTAAACACAAATCTTGCTTTTGGAGAAAATCAACTTTATCCCCATTACATCTATATGCCTCTTCTTTTTTTTTAATTTCAATCATTACTATTCTGTGTTTGTGTACTTCTGTTTCCCACTGGTCTAATTGATATTCTCAGTATCATCAATTCTCAAATATCTCAAAGTGATGTTAAAATATAAATATGTTTACTATTTCAACCACTTGAATAAATGATTGTAATTTCCTATTTCCTTGAGTAAAAAATTAAAAAAAAAATGTCTTTAGTGGCATATTGTGATCAAATGTACATGCATTTATTAATGAAATTTTATTATATTGTTTATATATGTTTTTAAATACAATTATTTTATCAAGTCCTTCCTATGTGACAGGAACATTGCTAAACACTTTAATATTTTAATTGCATTATCTCACTGAACATCATAATAACCAACAAAGTACATGTTGTTGTTATAGTTGCCATTATAAATATGGTGGAATTAAAGTTTATAGAAGTTAAACAAATTACCCAAAGAGATATATATATATATATATATATATATATATATATACTCTTTAGCAATAAAGCAATAAAATTGGTGTTTAAACCAAGATGGATATACAGATACATACAGACTGATTTCCTATATAACCCTAGTATGAAATACTTGTTGAGAAAAGTGAAAATGGCCTATGTGTATAATTATGGCTAGCAGAATTAGATAATTGCTCAGAATTATGGGTAGGCAATCAACAGAACAAATGTATTTATTTATTTATTTATTTTCATTTATTTTTATTAGTTGGAGGCTAATTACTTTACAATATTGTATTGTTTTTTGCCATACATTGACATGAATCAGCCATGGATTTACATGTGTTTCCCATCTCAATCCCCCCTCCCAGAACAAATTTAAATGCATGGGTAACTCTTTCAAGGTAGGACTTGCTACCTTTTGAGTGGAATGATCACTTTAATACAGATAATAATATCTGAAAATTAGAAATAAGTATAGAATGTTGACAAAATTTACCAGGCTAATGTGAATTTGTCTTTTAATGAAAGTGAATTAATGTACTAGTGCCAATGCTGCATTCTATGGGCAGACAGTTTGTTATAATCCATTATCAGCTCTATTAGTATTGCATTTCATAGTGTGATAAGAAATTATCTCTTTTCACCTTGAGGAATATAGACATCCTCACTTCAGGATAGTGTAAATGAGTCTGCACCAGCAAGTTCTGCCATCTGTATATCCCCGTCCCAGAAAAAGTGAAAATTGTCTTAGAAAATAGTAATAACCACCAGGATGCACATGTAAGGAACTCAGAAGTCACTACCAGAAAATCACTACAAGTGAAAATCTGAACAGCTCGTTGACTCTTTGAGACAGTGAGATTACAGGGAAAACCCCCAAGGTTGCAGAGACAGGCAATTTGGAGAAACTGAGGAGTGAATGCAGGGAGCCCCAGTTTATTTGAACAGAGATTCATGAGCAGAAGCCACCAGGAGAATAAGCCTTGTGTGAGGAGAGCAAACCCTGAACTCGACTTGATGAATGGCTGGAGGTCCAGTGTGGACAACTTGGACAGCAAATGCTACATGGAGGCTGAGTTATGGGGGTGGGGACCCCACAGTATTGTAACATTTATCTCCAGAATCTCAACCACACTCCCACAGTATCACAGAAAACAAACAAACAAACAAACAAAAAAAAACATACCCTCAGGCTTCTGGTAGGGGGAGGGAAAAGAGGTAAACATTTTGAAATACACGAGTGCCCTCTTCTTTTTTTTTGTCCTGCTCTTAGCAAGACCTGTCTTATAAAAAGTTAATTTGAGTCTGAAATGGATGGAGTATTTTCAAACCTAACAGACCTGGGGAAGGGAAATAACCAACTTCAGGACCAGTCTAGCCATCCTGCCCCACCTACAGGAAAGAGGAGAAAAAAAAGAGAGAGAGAGAAATTCTCATGAAATTCAGTCCAGAGGCACAAGCTTACTAACAGCAAGACCTAATTAAAGATGACAGAACATTTCCCTTTCCCCCATAACTCACTACTACACCACCAAGACCTGTCTACAGCAAGATCTGTTTACATCAGTTCCTTTACTCAATACATTATGTTGTCCTGTCACCAAAAAAAAAAAAAAAAAAAAAAAATTAAAATGCCTACCAAATAGCAAAAACACAATTTGAATAGAAAGAATAAAAATCAGACCAGAAACTGCAGGCATGTTGGAAGTATTATTTACTAAGAATATAAAACAGCTATGATTAAAATACTAAAGCTGTGATTGAATACTTCGTCTCTAAATGCTGAGGATGCTAAAGGGTACAGTGATAGCATTCAAGAACAGATAGGCGATATAAGCAGACAGATGGACATTCTAAGAACTAAAAAGAAATGCTAGATTTCCAAACTGTTGCAACAGAAATGAAGAATGTCTTGAATGCGCTTATCAGTGGACTGGACGTGGTTGAGGAAAGGATCTTTGAGCCAGAGAATATAATTGATAGAAACCTGGAAAAACAAAATGTAAAGAAACAGGCTGAAAAAAGCAAAACAATATTTAAGGACTGTAGGACAACTACTAAAGATATAACAGATGTGTAATGGGAATAGCGGAAGAAAAAGAAGACAGAGAAGAGATAAAAAAGGAACAGAAGAAATATTTGAAACAATAATGACTGAGAACTTACTCAAATTCATGTCAGACACCAAATAACATATACAGCTAATTCAAAATATAAGCTCCCTCGCAAAAAAGAGCCCCACGCCTGGGTATATCTCTTTAAAACTACAGAAAAATCAAAGATAAAGTATAATATAAAATATAAAAATCAAAGAAAAAATATTCTGAAAGAAGCCAGAGGAAAATAAAGCACCTTATCTATAGAGGGAAAAAGATAAAATTATATCCAACTTCTCAGAAACCATGCAAGCAAGAAGAGAGTAAAGCAAAATAAAGTATTGGGAGAAAAAACTACCAACCTAGAAAATTCTGTACCCAGTGAAATTATCCTAAAAAAAAAAAAAATGAAGAAGAAATAATATTTCTTCTTCTCATAATGTTTCTCAGAAAGAAATATTTGGATAATTTTTTGCCAGTACACCTGCCTTTGCAAAAATGTCAAAATAAGTTCTTAAGGTAAAAAGGAAATAATAAAGGCAGAATAAAGTGAGTAAGATCATGGAAGAAGGAATTATACCTTGTACATTATACCTCATTTGCTATATTTCATAAGTTTAAAATTGTTTTGAAACAAAAATTTTAAATCTCAAATTTTTAATCCTTGTTTCTTCTTCTCAATCCAACCCTTCTCCCAGGGTGATCTCAACCAGTTTTATGGTAGAAAATACACCAAAACTTTTAAAAAATTTTATCTTTGGCACTGCCCTCATTCTGCTGGTATATTTAAATAAAAAATAAATACCTTAGGGTAAATAATCATAATAAACACTATTTTCAACTCTTAAATTTTGATCAAAAACTTCTCCTTCCACAATTATTTTCTTCTCAATAAATAGCAGTACTACAGACACAAAGCTGCTGCTAAGTCTCCTCAGTTGTGTCCAACTCTGTGCGACCCCATAGACGGCAGCCCACCAGGCTCCTCCGTCCAGGGCATTTTCCAGGCAAGAGTACTGGAGTGGGGTGCCGTTGCCTTCTCCAACACTCCCAATAGTTCATTACTAAACACTTTGGTTCCTGCTGCCCTCATCACCCAGTTTACCCTGCTGGTACCGCCTTACAATGCTTCTCAACTTCTCCATTTTGACTCCTATTTCTCTAACTTTCATCCCTGTCATCTCCAGGCTATTTTAACACAGTAGCCTCTTGTCTCCTACTTTCAGTCTTGTTCACCTAAAATTATTTCCCCACATAGCAATCACAGATTGTAGTTTGTATCATAGCCTTACCCCACTTATACGCTTTTGAAGTTTAACATCCACTGGCCGGTAAGTTTCAATTTGGTCTAGCTCTTGCCCACATCTTCATCACTATGCCCTTTAATTCTCCCTTCCTCGCAGTCTACCGTCAGCTCTCTTAGCTTCCCTTCTGTTCTATTCTGCCAAACTTTCACTAAATTTAATCCTTTATTTTAGGTAGCAACTCCCCATTCCTTAGTTAAACATTATCATGTCACAATTATTTCTTTTACAGATTGTGACCCAGTTAGAAATGATCTTGTTTACTTTCTGACTGCTTCTTTTTTGTTCATATCTACCCACTCAAATTTGAAGATCCCTGGTAGCTCAGATGGTAATGAATCTGCTTGTAATGCAGTAGGCCTGGGTTGAGTCCCTGGGTTGGGAAAATCCCCTGGAGAAGGGAATGGCAACCCAAAGGGAATGGCCACCCACTCTAGTATTCCTGCCTGGAGATTCCATGGACAGAGGAGCCTGGCGGGCTACAGTCCATGGGATTGCAAAGAGTCAGACACGACTGAGTGACTAACACCCACTCAAATTAAGCTCCCTGATGGCAACAAATTGTTTGCCACCTCTCCACTCAAAATAATTAACGAACTCCAAAATGATCTTAGGAAAGTATAAATTAGGATGGATATATGAACCTGTATCTCTCTGAAATTAATTCCAGCTTTCTCTTGTAATGTTTTTGTACATCAGTTGGTGAATCATTAAAATGACAGACACACTGTTACATTTCTTTGTGAAGAATGTGAGGCTATTATTGATACATTCAGAAGAGACAGAAAAAAAGAAATTAGCTGGTTGTCTAGTTGACTGACTCCAATTACCTGGCATAAGTCAGAACACAGCAAAGGGATCCTGCCAAGAAAAGAGAGAAAGGCTCAGTCTTATCATTTCTTTGCAGGTGGCCATCATTCAGAGCTCACTGTGACTTTCTCGTGCCTTCAGTGTGGATAGTTTCAGAGTAGTAGATATTGATGCACTGTAGAAAAAAATTCATTGTTTTCAGTTAAAGAAATAAAAAATCAAGCTTAAGCATTCAGTTGCAAACCACAGGTAAATGTTATTGTCCTTTAATGTAAAAAAGAGGAAAAAAAAAAAGCTCATCTACCAAGAACAAGAGAAATATTATTACTAGGACTGGTAATGATAGTGGCAGACACATTTAAAGATATTTAACTTACACTTCTCTTTTTTAAGCACCCTTTCTTTCCGAGGCCAAGGACAGACTGCTTGAAACAGCAGACCCAAGTAAATACTTCAACACCTTCTGTCAGGGCAAATGTAGCAACACAGAACTGCCTTTCAGCTGCTATTTTGTAACTAGTCTTTTTCCTCAACAAACTATGTTGATTTGTAGCATATGTTTTACTATAGGAATGTAGCACTTGAATACCCCTGAAACTGTTGTTTGCTGGGCTAGACAATATTTGTTCCTTAGGTTGTTTCAAAACAAGTGCATCTACTGTTTTATTCCTGTTGAAAGGGAGAAAAGGGAGATCACATTTTTTTATTTTTCTATTTGTTGGAAAGCTGTCATAGCACTTTGTAATAAGTTAACTTCATTTATTCATTCTTAAATTTGATCACTGAGTCATAGATAAGATGTTTATTGATGTTCTCATACTCTCCAGTTCTCTAAAGATGTCATGAATAAAACTGTGAGTAAAGTGGTGTTACCCTCATGAAGCATAGAGTTTAGCGTGGAGACACACATTGATCAGATGATCACTGAAACTGAAATGCTTGGAAATGTTAAAGGGCACATAATTGCTGTGATTGACCCAGACAGTTTTATCATGGTGGCCATAGTTAGAAAAATTTATGCTGCCATAAAATGTACCAGTAGGGAATCTGGATAAAGAATGAGGTTTATGGTTGCATCCAGTTTTTTAGACGCACCGAAACAAGACTCTAATATTTTAATACAATAAGAGGTAGACAATGTGTAGATAAGAGGTCATGATATGAGGACAAATTCATGGTTCTTGCCAGGTCATCACTGTCATGTCTTATAATGCAAAATCATAAGAAAATCAAGCTACATTAAGTTGCTCACTTTGCTTTTTGTGTTTGCTTCATTGTATCTAGCATTATTTCATTCATTAATTCTACTGCAAGCCAGGAAATATTTCACCTCTGAGGATGTCATAAAGAAGTAAAAGCTTATAGCCTCTGTCCTCAGAGATCTTACGGGCTACATCAGTATATCTTAAAGGAGAAATTTTCTATTTATACTAATACCTTACTTGTCCTTTTTCTTTAAAGGAAAGAAATAACAAATATCCATGCAATAATTTAGAGAGGAGTATCTCTATTGTATTTTCTCATAAATTAGTTTTAAGTAAAACAGAGCATAATATCCTTTTGGTTTTGTTTCTGTTGTTATCCCATTAAGTAACTTTAAATGTTAGAAAAAAAGGAGAATCTTGTAAAAAGACATATCTTTTTGATTGACCAAATTAAATAATTTGACTGGCCAAATTAAAATCGATATCAGAGGCATCCAAAATTGTAAACTGCTCTCTTTATTACTGGAGTTATTGATGAGGACACTGCTGCTGATAATACAAATATTTCTTCTATAAATTTGTTTGGGAGTTTATAGGTTTGGGCAAGGAGCATTTACCTATTTTTAAAATAATTTTATTTATTTACTTTTGGCTCTGCTGGATCTTTGTGCTCTTCATTGTGTTACATGGGCTTCTCATTGCAGTGGCTTCTCCTGATGTGGATCATGGGCTCTAGGGCATGCAGGCTTCATAGTTGCGGCATATGAGCTCAGTAGTTGCAGCCCCCAGCCCCTAGCACGCAGGCTCAGTTGTTGCAGGGCATGGGTCAGTTGCTCTACTGCATGTGGGATCTTCCCAGACCAGAGATCGAACCCCTGTGTGTCTCCTGCATTGCAGGCAGATTCTTTACTGCTGAGCCACCGAGAAGCCCCATGTTTACTTCTTTTTGACTGAAGAATAGTTTTTTTTTTTAAATTTGGTTTTCTTGACTGGATAGAAGGGAATGTTTATGGAGTAGTGAAAGGCAGCTCCTAGACAGCCAAATTACTTCAATCTGGAAATAAATTGGGTAACAGATGTTATAGCCTCATATCCTACATTTCTATACATGCTTATATCCTGCATTTGACTATTTACAAAGACATTTTCTTTGTTTGACATTTTTCATCCAAAACAACAAAGCTATTATGATGCATATATGTGCCCACATTTTATAGATTAAAAAAAGTAAGATTGAGAGTTTCCTTTCCTTGCCCAAGTTCACAGTGCTTACAAATAACGGAGGTAATAAAAAAGCCAAGTTTTATGGATTCAAGTCTGAGGCTGTATGGATTAAGTCACTCGGCAAGATATGAAATCCAATGTGATCACTGCTAATTTAAATCTTCTAAAACTGTGACAATTATAGTAGAGAAGGAAAAAGCTCTTAAGCCAATAAACCTTTTTGAAATGTATGCAGTACAAAGTGCTTATATTTGTTACTTTGGAGAAGATATGATTATGTCGATAAGTCTGAGGGAAATATAAAACGAAGCAAAAGGTCCCCTTCATAATTGTTATGATGTATGCTCACTTATGTGGATTCAGATTTTCCACTTTCCTGTGGAGTTACTCATAAAAGCATTACAGTGTACTCTGAAAGATTACTTTTCAGTTTCTCTCTGTGATACCTGTGGTCATATAGTACTTCAATCCCTGCTGCTATTCTGAAAACTCACATTTTCTGAGGTAGTTAGTAGATTATCCACTACATGGAATGATTTGTGCCAACAGATAGATTGACACAGACCTAATTTACTCTCAGCTACGTGAAACCTCTCATTTTCTTCAGCATGTGCTTCGAATCAGGTACCTCTGGCCATCTCTTCTGGTCATTACTACTGAGTAAGTGCAGTGGCGGAATTGCCATCAACCTGATGGGTGCTCTGACGTCGCTCAGACTGTAGTTCACAGAGTCCGTCAGTGAACTGGAACGCTTTCAGAGTTGGAAGTCTTGTGTCTATTGATGTGTTTCAGCGTGGTGCCTCAGATACACAGCATTCACCAGCTTACCGTTTTAGAGATGACTGCCTCTGAGTAGCAAAAGTAATGATTCA
Source organism: Cervus canadensis (assembly GCF_019320065.1). Classification (NCBI taxonomy): domain Eukaryota; kingdom Metazoa; phylum Chordata; class Mammalia; order Artiodactyla; family Cervidae; genus Cervus; species Cervus canadensis. The sequence continues at coordinate 63,881,215 of NC_057398.1, read as the reverse complement.
ACTCTTCAGATGAAAGTTTGAAACCCATTTTGAATGAAGTTGGTTGTGCATCTCTTGGTGATAGATTAAATAAGTCATCTAAAGTGAACTGAGAAAATATGCCCAACTGTGAACAACTACTTCACTCTATGGGCTTCCCATGTGGCCCAGCAGTGAAGAATCTGTCTGCCAAAGCAGGAGACATTGGATCCATCCCTGGGTGGGGAAGATCCTCTAGAGGAGGAAATGGCAGCTCACTCCACTATTCTTGCCTGCAGAATCCAATAGACAGAGGAGCGTGGAGGGCTACAGTACATAGTGTTGCAGAGTAGGACATGACTAAACACGCAGGCAAACACTTCACTTTTTAATAGGAATCATACAGAAATCCTTTGAGCTTGAAGTAAGAAGCACTAAGGATGGTGTTACATGTAAAATTTTTAAAGATATTCTGTAAGCCATTAAGAGAGCATTCATCAAGCTAGTTTAAAATCTGGAGATTCAAACTTATTTTCTCTTTTTATTTCTTGATATATTTAAATGTACCTCCCCCCCCCACTCTGCACATTTGTAAACCAATAAGCTTTATTAAATAACTTGAAGCTGTCTCTGCCACGTGATTTAGAACTTTATGGAAATTTTACTGTTATTGTTGTAGTTTCTATGTTTTTCCTTTTAACACATAAAACTGTTCATAAGTGATTGAGTTTTCTCCATCCCTTTTATCCATAATAATTAAAAAATTGTTTTCTTTAAGTATTCATTTTCTTACTGATTGAATGAACTACTTTTCAAAATTCACCATGTGATTAAATTTGGAGGGGGAAGAAATTCTCAAATTGCCTGGAAGACTGTGTTATGGTAAATATAAAATGACATTTATAATAGCTGTTGTAGAAACTGATATATTCTATCAAGTTTCATTCAGCATGTCATTCATTTCATTGTATGTTACTTATGACACTCAACATGTCAGTAATAATTGTACACAGGAAAAATAATTTTCTATTAGACTTCTTTCTAAAATAACATAAGACCATATATTCCATATCGTAGCACTGAGAAAGGCCTTAGACTTAAAATAGTCCTATTCCCTTTATTCTGTGAGAAAGAAAATGAAAAAATAGAGACTGTTAAACCATTTGTTTGAAGTCACATCTTATTAACAGGAAATGGAGTAAGAATAATTTTATATTTATTTTTCTATTGAAGTATAGCTGATTTACAATGTTGAGTTACATTCTGCTGTGCAGCAAAGTGGTTCAGCTTATATATATATAAAAATTATATATAGTATGTTGTCAGGAAGCATTTAACAGGAGGCTTCCTGTGTGCTATTTTGGATCTGTCACGAATCCTCTGTTCCTTATTAATTCCTGAATATTCAGGAATTTAGAGGAGTGGCACGCTGCTCCCTGGGCTGAGGAATGCATGCATTACCTTCTTTAGTTTCTCCATATGGTGATAAGTAACTATTTACGACCCTCTTCCTTTAACTATTTATGACCCTCTTCCTTTTTATGACCCATATAGTAAAAGTGATTATTTACAATGCTCTCTCTTTGATATGGATCACCTTATGTTTCCTTGATAATGTGTAAGACTGGACTTTTTATCTTCGCTTAAAATAGCTACATTGTAAGACAGTATATACAGCCACACTATGTTGAATAAAACACCTTTGCTCCATCAGGGCTTGGGTCACCGTGTCTTTCTTTCCTTCTCTCTCTCAGGCTAATTCTTTGCAGCACGGAAGCCCTCTGAGCGCACTTTCTTGCCCGGGCTTCTAAGACCCTCTCGAGAAGGCGCACTGTGCCTTCACCCCCTCGAGAGGGTGCCTGGTGCCTACGTGCAGCAGTGTAAGCTCTGGGTCAAGAGCTTTATTGGTTTTCTGTGTAAATTAAGGAATATCAGCCTCTTTCTCTCTTTTACCTTATCGTCGATCCTGGACCACCAGGTTCCGGTTCATTAAAGGACCCCAACAGTATATGTATAGTTTACGATTGTTGTTCAGTCACTTAATTGTGTCTGACTTTATATATGTATATTTCATATATGTTATATAAATTCAGTTATCTATGTATAATTATTTTAAATATTTTTCCATTGTGGTTTATCACAGAATATTGAATCAAGTTCCCTATCTATACCTTGTTGTTTATTTATTCTATATATAATAGTTTACATCTGCTGAACCCAAACTCCCATTCCATCCCTCCCTCCACCTACTTAGCAACCACATGTATATTTTCCATATCTGAGAACCTGTTTCTGTTTTGAAGATAAAGTCATTTATGTCATATTTTAGAATCCACATATAACTGAAATCAGACATCCTGGAATGTGAAGTCAAATGGGCCTTAGAAAGCATCACTATGAACAAAGCTAGTGGAGGTGATGGAATTCCAGTTGAGCTATTTCAAATCCTGAAAGATGATGCTGTGAAAGTGCTGCACTCAATATGCCAGCAAATTTGGAAAACTCAGCAGTGGCCACAGGACTGGAAAAGGTCAGTTTTCATTCCAATCCCTAAGAAAGGCAATGCCAAAGAATGCTCAAACTACCTCACCATATTGCACTCATCTCACACGCTAGTAAAGTAATGCTCAAAATCTCCAAGCCCAGGTTTCAGCAATAACGTGAACCGGACTTCCAGATGTTCAAGCTGGTTTTAGAAAAGGCAGAGGAACCAGAGATCAAAATTGCCAATATCTCGCTTGGGTCATTGAAAAGCAAGAGTTCCAGAAAAACATCTATTTCTGCTTTATTGACTACACCAAAGCCTTCGACGTGTGGATCACCACAAACTGTGGAAAATTCTGAAGGAGATGGGAATACCAGCCACCTGACCTGCCTTTGAGAAACTGTATGCAGGTCAGGAAGCAACAGTTAGAACTGGACATGGACAACAGGCTGGTTCCAAATAGGAAAAGGAGTACATCAAGGCTGTATATTGTCACCCTGCTTATTTAACTTATATGCAGAGTACATCATGAGAAATGCTGGGCTGGAAGAAGCACAAGCTGGAATCAAGATTGCTGGGAGAAATATCAATAACCTCAGATATGCAGATGACACCCCCCTTATGGCAGAAAGTGAAGAATACTAAAAGCCTCTTGATGAAAGTGAAAGAGGAGAGTGAAAAAGTTGGCTTAAAGCTCAACATTCAGAAACGAAGGACATGGCATCTGGTCCATCACTTCATGGCAAATAGATGGGAAGACAGTGGAAACAGGGTCAGACTTTATTTTGGGGGCTCCAAAATCACTGCAGATGGTGACTGCAGCCATGAAATTTAAAAGACACTTACTCCTTGGAAGGAAAGTTGATGACCAATATAGATAGCATATTAAAAAGCAGAGACATTACTTTGCCAACAAACGTTCTGTCTGGTCAGGGCTATGGGTTTTCTATGGTCATGTATGGATGTAAAGGTTGGACTGTGAAGAGAAAGCTGAGCACCGAAAAATTGAGATGCTTTTGAACTGTGTGGTTTGGAGAGACTCTTGAGAGTCCTTGGACTGCAAGGAGATCCAACCAGTCCATCCTGAAGGAGATAAGTCCTGTGTGTTCATTGGAAGGACTGATGCTGAAGCTGAAACTCCAATACTTTGGCCACCTCATGCGAAGAGTTGACTCGTTGGAAAAGACCCTGATGCTGGGAGGGATTGGGGGCAGGAGGAGAAGGGGACAACAGAGGATGAGATGGTTGGATGGCATCACCGACTCGATGGGCATGAGTTTGAGTGAACTCTTGGAGTTTGTGATGGACAGGGAGGCCTGGCGTGCTGTGATTCATGGCATCGCAAAAAGTCAGACACGACTGAGCGACTGAACTAACTAACTAATTATAATCTATTATATGGTATTTGTCTTTCTCTTCCTGACTTCACTTAGTATGGTAATCTGGGTCCATCCATGTTTCTGCAAATGACATTATTTTGTTCCTTTTTATAGCTGAGTAGTATTCCATTGTATATATGTACCACATCTTCTTTATCCATTCATCTATTGATGGACATTTAGGTGGTTTCCATGTCTTGGCTATTATGAAGAGTGCTGCTATGACCATAGGGGTGCATATATCTTTTTGAATTATAGTTTTCCTGATATATGCCCAGGAGTGGAATTGCTGGATCATATGGCAACTCTTTTTAGCTTTTTGAGGAACCTCTGTACTGTTTTCCATAGTGGCTACACCAGTTTATGTTTACACCAACAATGTCAGAAAGTTCCCCTTTTCTCCACAACCTCTCCAGCATTTGTTATTTGTACAGGTTTTAATGATTGTCATTATGACCAGGGTCAGGCAGTGCCTCATTGTAGTTTTGACTTGGATTTCTTTAATAATTAGCAACGATGTGCATTTTTTCATGTGCCTATTGGCCATCTGTATGTCTTTTTTGGAGAGATGTCTATTTCATTCTGCCCCATTATTCAGTTGGATTGTTTTATTGTTATTGAGTTGTGTGAGCTGTTTGGTTACTTTTGAAATTAAGCTTTTGTTGGTTACATTGTTTGCAAATGTTTTCTTTCAATTCTTATGTTGTCTATTTTTTGTTTGTTTGTTTATGATTTCCTTTGCTATGCAAAAACTTATAAGTCTGATTTTGCCTTGGGAGGCAAACCTAAGAACATATTGGTGTTATATATGTCATAGATTGTTTTGCCTACTTTCTCTTTAGGAGTTTTATGATGTGATGTCTTATATTTGTCTTTAAGCCATTTTCAGTTTATTTGTGTGCGTATGTGTTGTGAGGGTGTGTTCTAACTTCATTGGCTGTCCAGTTTTCCCAACATCAATTGCTGAAGTGACTGCCTTTATGGAAGATTAATTGACCAGAGGTGTATGGGTTTATTTCTAGACTCCCTATTCTGCTCCATTGATCATTTGTTTCTGTGCCAATACCTCACCATTTTGATTACTGTAGCTTTGTAGTATTGTTTGAAATCAGTGGGGAGGGGTTACGCCTCCTGCTTTGCTCTTTGTTCTTTTTCATCAGGACTTTTCTGGAAATTCTGGATCTTTTATGTTTTCATACAATTTTAGGATTGTTCTAGTTCAGTTAAAAAATGTAATGGGTGATTTGATAGGGACTGCTTAAATCTATTGGAGAAGGCAATGGCAACCCATTCCAGTACTCCTGCCTGGAAAATCCCATGGATGGAGGAGCCGTGTAGGCTGTAGTCCATGGGGTTGCGGAGAGTTGGACACGACTGAGCGACTTCACTTTCACTTTTCACTTTCATGCATTGGAGGAGGAAATGGCAACCCACTCCAGTGTTCTTGCCTGGAGAATCCCAGGGACGGAGGAGCCTGGTGGGCTGCCATCTGTGGGGTCGCACAGAGTCGGACACGACTGAAGTGACTTAGCAGCAGCAGCAGTAGCAGCAGCTTAAATCTATAAATTGCTTTGAGTAAATATAAATATTGACTTATTTTATATGCTTTTTCAACTCTTCCAAACAGTCCTATTTAGGGAAATTTATAAAAACTATGTAACCTAGTCCTATTGAAATAATTGTGAACACCAGAAGGCTTAGAGGTGCTGTTTTGCTCAGACTGAGAGTTTCTCAGTGGCTCTCTAAGTGTTATATGTGGCTATTTAAATTCATTTTGCCAATATATTTAGTGAATATTAGTGAGAATGGACTTTTGACCAGAGCATAAATTTCTGTAGCAAAGGAAATACAGGGAAAAGAAGCCATATGCACATATTCCTAATACCAATTGATAAAACTAATTAAAAACTAAAACATAGAGACCAAAAGCATATGTGCATCATTTCATCCCAATATTTTTTACTTCAGTTAATTTTCCCATAGTTCTTAAATGTCATCACTAAAGAAAATGAACGATGGTCTTACTAAATTTCTTTTACTATATCTCATTCACCTATATCATTTAAAACTCAGTTTTCATCAACCAACCAACAAATAAATAATCTAAAATAAAAATCTATTTAGAGCTTCCTCCTTTTGGATAATGTCAATCTCTTATTTCTCTTTGTTACAAAAAGATAATAAAATCTGCCTCTCAACTTGGCCATGATAATTAAATGGCTTATAACAGGAACTCAGGGTACCTCCCTCCCCACTTCTCTCTTTGTATCTCTCTCTCTCTCAGCACTTCCACCTTCCAAATTTTTTTTTACCTTAGAAAACATTTCACTTAATACAGCATACTTGGAGTGAGGTATTTTCATTAATTCCAAGTATACACCAGAAATTGTAAATGTAATCCTTATTAAACTCTAGACTATGTGCAGCACAAGCCTGTGTTGTTCCGTTTCTTCACCATATTCCTCTATCTGTCCTCTTTGTTCTTCCCCACCAAAACCATCTGAACACTGATTTTCAAGCCATCCCATTATACTTTCTGAAATGTAGTTGCCTTTACTGTAAATTGCTTGTAGTATGTAAACCATCAGAGATTTTAAGCATTCTGAGTCACAACTTGTAACCATAAGTGAGAACTTATTCTTTCACATCTATCTAAATCCTTTGCATGTTAAAAGCATTACTAAATATTCCATCTCCTTGTGTAAAATGTGTCAATTATAAATGCCAGACAAAGCAGTCTCTCTATATATTTTCCTTGCTTTGCCATTTGTCAGTATCTTTGACATTTCCTCAAATTGTAATTAATTTCATAATCCACTGATATTGGGTCATTCCTCCTCATTTCAAAAGTATTTTGGCTCCTGGTTCATTTTAGCTTGAATACTAATCTGTCTTAATTTTTTTTGTCATTTCAGTGTGGATGCATATAAAGGATTTTCCCTTTCCTTGAATCAATAGTTTTGTCTCATTAATTAATTATTTTTATCAGTGTAATTTCATGCCGGTATTTCTCTCATCTTAAAACCAACCAGCAAACTAATAAGCAACTAGTCAATGCCTCATTTCTGCCTCCCCTTTGGTTCTTCTTTTCAAAAGCAAACAAACACAAAAGAATTATCTATAGCCTTTTTCCCATTCTTCTCTTTTACTATCTCTTTCCAAATCAAGATTCATGCACTTCACCAGTTAATGCCATTGTTCTTACAAAATTTGATAACGATGTGATGTTCACTTTGCTAATTTCAACAACCTGTTATCAGTTTTTATTTCAGTTAATGTATATCCTTCCTCCTTGATATGTTTTGTCCCATCTGGTTTCCAATCTCTCACATTTGTCCTTTCGCTCTCAGGGCTCTTCAGTCTCTATCACTTCCTTCTCTCTTCCTGCTCCATTAACATGAACCCTTCCACCCTTCTCCACCCGGTGAACACTCTTAGGTCTTAATTGTTGATTTTCTTCTTTATGCTCTTGCCTTTTGTGATCCCACTTAGTCTGTGAGATTAAGTACCATCTATATGCCAATAATTTACAATTTCAGCACAGGTATCTCACCCAAATTCCAGACCTTTGCTTTATTTTGTACAGTGGACAGTTGACATTTTACACTTCATAGATATCTCAAAATCTGTATTTCAAGGATAACTTAATCTGAGTCATCAAACATATATTTCCTCCCGCTCCCTACAAACACACACACATACTTCCCTCATTTTGATGGTGGCAGCTTTTATTTGGGGCACATTACTGAGTTCATCACTGACCTCTTGCTTTATTTCACATTCTGTATTTAATGTGGGCTTCTGGGGTGGCTCAGTGAGAAAGAATCCATCTGCCAATGGAGATGTGAGTTCAATCCCTGGGTGGGGAAGATCCCCTGGAGAAAGAAATGGCAACCCACTCCAGTATTCTTGCCTGACAAATGCCATGGACAGAGGAGCCTGGTGGGCTATCATCCCTGGGATCTCAAAAGAGTCAAAGACGCTTAGCTACTGAACAACAACAAATCTAATGTACCTGAAAATCTGTCTCTATTGTCATATATTAGAATTTTGCCACATCTCAATTCCTGTTCTTATCATCACTTTTTTCACTTTGGTTCTATAATTTGCAGACTTGAAGTTTAAAGGTTATATTTAAAAAGTTGTATAGTGTAGCTCTGTGTATGTGTGTGTGTTTAATGGTGTCTTGACTCAGATCTGAGTCCTTGATTAGAGACTGGTCAGTTCCCTTTTTGAGCAGGAAGTGAAGGTCAAAGTCCAACCATAATCCCTGATTGTGTTTTCCCACTCTGGGCCACTACGCAGTTGCCTTCATTGCCCTGGGGCCAGGCACCAGATAGCTGGGGATAGCTCTTTGTCCTGACTCTAGGGGAATTATTCAAATTAGCTAATCAACAGGGAGCCCAGGAAACATAGCCAACCGTACCCCAGTTACCATAGAGAAGCTTCCCCGTAACTCCAGTTTGTTATCCTCTCCCCAATACAACCATCTCTGTAGCTCTGCTTGACATCCTTCTTTTGTTCAGAGGTGTAACCAAGAGTTCAGCTTTTCATCTATTCAGGTGACACATATTGTGTCCTATATCAAAGAACCTTTAAATCTCAAAAAACACTTTGCCTTCTGAATTCTTCTTACTTTCTTCAAAATGGAGGAACTTACAAAACAGCAGTTGAGAAAAGAAATTGGTTGGAGCATTCATTCCCCAGTTTCTTCTTTGGTGAAAGTGATCTTGGAGGGAGAGCAGTGATCAGTCCTGAAAAGAGACCTTAGTTCCCAGTCCAGGAATTAAACCAGGGTAACCAGGATGAAAATCAAGAGTCATAGCCACTAGAATGCCAAGGGCTAGAGGCAAGAAGCAAAGTGGCCCTGGCTCTTGCCCCTATTTGAAAACAAGAATGTTTCAAGGAGGCAAAAACTGTAAAAACAGGTACAAAGTTTATTATTAGAGGCACAGAACAATGTATGGGAGAGCACAGAGGGAAACAGTTTGTTTATCCAACTCAGAAGCAGGGCAGAGATGCACACCCAGAGGGAAAGGGTATAGCATCGTCTCAAATGAGGGGGAGGGCAGTAAGTCAGGCACTAGGCAGGGACACACACCCAGAGAGGAGTGCGAGCATCCTGAGTGACGAGGAGAACAATGCATCAGAAACTGGGCAGAGACACGTGTGGGCATCCTGAGTGAAGAGGAACACAGTGCAGAGGTGACGTCAGTCACCTATATAGGATGGTCCTTCTGGATCTTTTTTTCAGTTCAGTTCAATCACTCAGTCGCGTCCGACTCTTTGCGACCCCATGGACCACAGCATGTCAGGCCTCCCTGTCCATCACCCACTTCCCAGAGTTTACCCAAACTCATGTCCATTGAGTCAGTGATGTCATCCTGCCATCTCATCCTCTGTCATCCCCTACTCCTCCTGCCTTCAATCTTTCCCAGCATCAGGGTCTTTTCAAATGAGTCAACCCTTCACATCAGGTGGCCAAAGTATTGGAGCTTCAGCTTCAACATCAGTCCTTCTAATGAACACCCAGGACTGATCTCCTTTACGATGGACTGGTTGGATTTCCTTGCAGTCCAAGAGACTCTCAAGAGTCTTCTCCAACACCACAATTCAAAAGCATCAATTCTTTGGTGCTCAGGATCTTTGTTTACCTTTGGCCAATTATCTTTCTTCTTTCTTTACATCTGATTGGTCCATGCATCCTCCCCAAGATAAATGAGCAAATTTTTGCTAAGGTAGATCCCACTGCAGAAGCCTCTGGGTGTATGTCCACACATTATGGGGTGGGGTCCCTCTCTTTTTGACCTCCAAGAAGCCTTCCTATGCATGTGCAGACAAATAAGTCTTCCTTGACCTCAGAAGTGGACACCTTATCTCTTTGTTTTAGCAGAGCTCAGTTTTTACCACTAACTTTGTCCTTGGAGAATCTTGGTGAGAACAAAGCTTAAGTTTTACTCCCCTTGACAAATACTGGGTGTTTGGCACAGAGACCCTCTGTCTCATACCTCAGAAGTTCAGAAGTGATTATGTTTCTCTACCAAAGGGCACAACTCCCTGTAAGCAGACTTTTTCTATAGCTAAAAGTTTCGCCCAGTTCTGTTCACTACTCATTCTCCTGATCTTTTAGGTGTGTGGTAGGTGTTTTCTTCTTGGTCCATCATGCCTTGTTTCTTTTTATTTAATTTTTCCCTTTAAATAAGGAAGCGATTTTGTAAAAGTTTTCTTTATTACATTACATTTAATTTTTTATAAATTAATATTTATTACTTTTAGAGTGTTATTTGTTTCCTCTGTGGACTCTGATTGATACTATTACTGCCACACAAAATTGAACCACTGTCATATGTGCCTGGATTACAGTCTCCCAACAGGCATTCCTGCTTCTGCCATTGTTCCTTTACAAGTTCTTCTCTGCAAAACAGCCATAGGTTCAAAAACATATCCTTTTATCTATTCCTCCTCTGCTCAAAGCCTTCCAGTGGATCTCCATCATGCTCAAAGTGTAAGCCAAATTTTAAAAAGTAACTTTAAATAAAATGGACCATATCATCACTCTGATATTAGCTCCTATTGTCCTTTATCTTTACTTAACCCAGAAATACAATCCAGATTGAATCCTCAGTGGTATAACCATCTTCTGACTCTGGGCTTCCTTAGTGAAAGTGAAGTCAATCAGTCGTGTCCGACTCTCTGTGACCCCATGGACTATATATATAGCCCACCAGGCTCCTCCGGCCATGGGATTCTCCAGGCAAGAATACTGGAGTGGGTTGCCATGTCCTTCTCCCGGGGATCTCTCCGACCCAGGGATCGAACCCAGGTCTCCCGCATTGCGGGTAGACGCTTTACCCTCTGAGCCACCAGGGAAGCCTGGGCTTCCCTGGCAGCTCAGTGATAAAGGATCCCCTGATCCCTGAGTAGGGAAGATCCCCTGGAGAAGGAAATGGCAAACTACTCCAGTATTCTTGCCTGGGAAATCCCATGGACAGAGGAGCCCCATGGACCACAAGCCATGGGGTTGCAAAAGAGTCGGACAAGACTTAACAACTAAAACAAAAAACAAAAAATCTTCTGACTCTAGACAATTTCAGTATAAATTATATAAATAATTAAGATAATAAAATTACCTTCACTAATTTTTCCTTAAAGAATCAAAAAATATATATGATTTCAATTATTTGTCATTTTTGTGATGAAGAGAATTTAAACTATTGGGATAATAGTTCAGTCTTTTAATTCCATTTATGATATCATATTGTGCAACTGAATTATATGTGTTTAAAGTGACACTTTGCTGATATAATTATATAATTTTAGGTATGTTTCTACAAATATATATCCCTTCTTCACACACTCATATACATATAATTAAGAAATATCTTGTTAAAATTTTAATTATAACATATCAATTATTTATTTTAAAGTTATGATGTCATTAAAACAGAAACATTTGTTAAGGAAATTATCTATAGTAACTTTCAGTGCACTTAAAAGTAATTAACAGTATAAACCAATTCAATAAATAGATTGAACACTAATTCAAATACTCCTAAAAGGAGTTGCAAATATTTACTAGACTTATAATAGAAAAGTAATATTTAGAAACTGAGCTTAAAAGGCAGGAAGGACATGGATTTCGAACATATATCCTGACTGAACTGATACATTTATAAGACTCTAATAACTTCTAAAGTTTTTTTATTTGTACATAGAAACTGCCCTCAGGTTTCAGCTTTTGCTTGAATTGTATAAATCTACAAAGAGCAGTGTCCACCTTTAAGCAAAAACAGACAATCTAAAAAAGTCACAACCTTTCTTGATCCCATCAGAGAGGGAAGGGTGAGACAGGGAAAGCTTCCACAGTCATGCTGGTATGGGGGCGGGAAAGAGAAGACATAGCAGGAGATGCACAACCCAGAATCATTCTTCTCATTTTCCCTGTGGAACAAAAGCCTTCAGCCATTGGAGAAAGGGCAGAAATAGTGTCACCTTATGGGGATAGGTGAAGGCTCATTAGATCTAAAGGAGGGTAACAACTTCAAAAGAAAACAATATATAAGCCAACAAATACAAGTATTTCCTTCGATTGCTCTTCTGTTTTCCCCTGGAAATAAAATCATACACAAATGCTCCTTCTTAAAACCTGAACAAACAAACAAACAAAAAAATATGTACTTTTTTTTTAAGTGCTGCTCCTTTTCTCTTTTATCTCTGTGTGTGTTTTCTTATTCCTCTCCATCCACTCCTTAATTCAGTGTAATCTGACATCACTCCCCTAGCCCTCTACTGAGAGTGCCACTCCTAAATGCAGCAGCAGCCTCTGATTTGTCAGTCCTTACCTTTTATACCCTACACTTTCTGTAGCGCTTTGCTTTATGAAAATATGTCAACATTTCTAATTTTAAATGTCCAGTCCTTTAACTTCATTAATTGGACATTGTTTCTTGGTTTTCTACCTATTCTATGAGCGGTTCACTTGCCTTCATTTGCAAGGGATTCTTTTCTTCCACCTGTCCTTTCTCAGTTAAAATCTTATCTATCTGCTCTTCTCAGACCAACCCCTTTGTGATCTTTTTCTTGCATTCATGTCACTTCATGGGTAGATTAATTCAAGACCCATCTTTCGTGTTTGCTTGGTTAGTGTATTAACTTTTTCAGCCATTTTCTATTCAATGACTGTTATATGTGAAGCAGTGTGTTAGGCAGAGAAGGTAGAAAGCTGATTTAAGATATAGTTCTTTCTTACACTAAGCTTATGTTTTATGGAAAGAAATGTTTTAATACCAAATAATACAGTTGCAATGGTAGATATCTTTATAATAAAGACAAAAAGCTGGATTACTTCTTCCAAGAGGAAGAGCAATCACCGTTGTTTTTTTTGGGGGGGGGTATAAATTTTTTTTTTCATTTATTTTTATTAGTTGGAGGTGGGAGGGGGGATCAGGATGGGGAATACATGTAAATCACCATTGGTTTTTAAAAGGTGTTGGTGATGGACTTGAGTTGTAAATGATGAATATCTTTGGTTTCCAGGTGGTCTAACGGGGTAGGTACATTCTCTAACTGATCTTGCATTTATCCTGAACATTCCTAACATCATTATTCACAAAGTAATAAGATAACTTTTCAAGAATTAAATTCTGATCATATCATTCCCCAGTTTACAATCTGTCAATGATGCCTATTGCTTTCTGAAAACATAACAGGAAGTGCAGTGACCACATGCTTTGTCCCAGCCATCATCCCTTTCCACCCTTCCTCATTTCAGGATACTTTCACTACCTTGAAATGCGGCATGTTCTTTTTCCTGGTGACCAGAATGCTCCCCTCTGACTTTGTCACCTAACTAACTGCAATACATCCTTCAGATTACAGCTTTAATGTTGGTTCCTCAGAGAAGTCTTGTATAGCTCCTTAGGTAATGTCACCCCTGTTTATGCTCCCACAGCATAATGTATTTTCCCTTGAAATAAATTGTTTCTATTGCAATTCAGTACTTTTAGAGGTGATTTTATTTTTCAGTCTTTTATTCTCCATTCTATGCTCAACAAAGGCACAGGTGATTTAGCTCAACACACAACTTTCTATATGGTATGTACCAGACACTCGATAAATGCTAATTGAATCATGAAAGATCACAAATTACCAATGTTTTAGGCCCACATTTCATGAGTGCTTTATATACTTTAGCTAGAATATTAATGAAACAGACATTTTAGTAATAGTCTTCAAAATAAATAAAATGATCCAAATAATTATATATGTACACAGAGCCTAAGCACACGCACCAGCATTTAGTTGGGATGATATGACATAGAAGGGAAACTTATAAACTGGAAACCATGGATCACATTTAATTCCAACCTGTAGTCACTTTGCTAAAGAGAAAATACCTCAAGGGCAGGGTAAGAAGTAAAACAACCAAGGATATGTCAATTTTTTTATATTAAATATTGGATAAGTCAAATTAATTCACTTTTATTGTGCTAGAATACATACAGACATATGTAGTAAATTATGATATTGATAGGAAAAACATTAAAAGAGCTGTCTTAATTTTTACATTAGTTATGCTATTATTGGTTACTAATGGATCATAAAAATCAGAGAATGATAAAATGAGATAACACTTATGTCATAAAACCAATGCAAATCAATTAATTAGGTCTTTACTGCTTGTAGAGAATACTTCTAAAAGGTGGAAATATGAATGTGAATTCAGTTAGAAATAAGTTCGTAAGCCAGAAAGATAAAGAACATTACAGCATACTAACACATATATATGGAATTTAGAAAGATGGTAACGATAACCCTATATGCAAAACAGAAAAAGAGACACAGAAATACAGAACAGACTTTTGAACTCTGTGGGAGAAGGTGAGGGTGGGATGTTTCAAAAGAACAGCATGTATACTATCTATGGTGAAACGGATCACCAGCCCAGGTGGGATGCATGAGACAAGTGCTCCGGCCTGGTGCACTGGGAAGACCCAGAGGGGTCGGGTGGAGAGGGGGATGGGAGGGGGGATCGGGATGGGGAATAAGTGTGAATCTATGGCTGATTCATGTCAATGTATGACAAAACCCACTGAAATGCTGTGAAGTAATTAGCCTCCAACTAATAAAAAAATTAAAAAAAAAAAAAAAAAGAAATAAGTTCGTACTTGAAGTAATAATGATCTTCTCCCAAATATATGTGTACAGAAAAGTGCATACTATAGAGCAGAACAAAATTTTTATGACAGGTACAAAGTTTGGAATCATATGCCCTGTTAATCCACTAGCTCCCTTACTTACTAACGGTGTGACCTTTGCTGAATTAATCTCTCATGTTCTAGATTCCTTATCTACAAAATATACATCATATACTTATATAACTTATTTCTTATAATGTAACTTATAATATAACTTAATTTCTTATAGATGATTTCCTCTCCTAATGAATTAACCAATGATGAGAACTTACTACAACTCCTAACACATAATAAGTACTAAAATGTTAGCTAGTATTATTGTCATCACTGTCTAACCAGTATTGTATGCACTAAAATACAGTCTTTAACTATTCAGATTTCATGTAATACAATTGCTTTGATATTTCACTCAATTTTTACAAATAGGCAAGAGAAAAGAAGAAAGGATATTATTCAAGAATGGGCTGAGGTGAAGTCTGAATTACTAAAGGAAAGCTTATAGATTTTAGATTTTAGAAGATAACATAGTAGAAAACCTAGATGACTTTGGGAATGGCAGTTACACTTTAGCTACAACACCAAAGACAGGTTCTATGAAAGAAAAAAATTGATAAGCTGGCCATCATAAAAATGAAAAGTTTCTTCTCTGTGAAAGCTTATGCCAAGGAAATAAGAAAACAGGCCACAGACTCGGAGAACTACTTGCAATGACATACCTGAATACGGACTCTAAAAACACAAAGAACTCTTAATATATATATACAAAATATACAGAAACTCTTAAAACACAATAAGAATTTAAACAACCTGATTTGTAAAAATAGGCTAAAGTGCTTAAGAGACATTTTACCAAAGAAAATATACAGATATATGAAAGATATTCTGCATTGTGTCATCAGGAAAATGCAAATTAAGCCAAGATATCACTACACACCTATTAGAATGGAAAAAACTTGGAACTCTGATGACACCAAACTCTGGCAGAGATATGAAACAATGAGAATTCTCATTCATATTCATAGGAATGCAAAATGGTACAGCTAGACTGAAAGACAGTTTGAAGATTTCTTACAAAGCTGAACATTCTTTTGGCATATGATTCAGCAATTATGCTCCTGTAGTCTATGGGAAGTATTTGAAAACTTGTATGTACAAAACCCCGCACATGTATTCTTGTAACAGTTTTATTCATAATCAGCATGACTTGAAAGCAACCAAATTATTCAGTAGGTGAATGGATACATAAACTTTGGTAAATCCAAACAATGGAATATTATTCAGCATCTAAAAAAGTGGGTAGTGTTCTATTGTGTGCGTGTGTGTGCGTGTGTGTATCTGTCACATCTTCTTTATCTGTTCATCTGTAGATGGACGTTTGGGTTACTTCCATGTCTTGACTATAGAAAATAATGCTGCTTTAGACACTGGGGTGCACGTATCTTTTTGAATTAGAGTTTTCTCTGGATCATAATGCATATAGCCATGATGGTGTGATTATTCACCTAAAGCCAGAAATCCTGGAGTACAAAGTTAAGTGGACCTTAGGAAGCATCACTATGAACAAAGCTAGTGGAAGTGATGGAATTCTAGCTAAGTTATTTCAAATCCTAAAAGATAATGCTGTTAAAAGTGCTTCATTCAATATGCCAACAAATTTGGAAAACTCAGCAGCGGCCACAGGACTGGAAAAGGTCGGTTTTCATTCCAATTCCAAAAAAAAGGCAATGCCAAACAATGTTCAGACTACCACACAATTGCACTCATCTAACATGCTAGCAAAGAAATGCTCAAAATTCCCAAAGCAAGGCTTCAACAGTATGTGAACCAAGAACCTCCAGACGTTCAAGCTGGATTTAAAAAGGCAGAGGAACCAGAGATCAAATTGCTAACGTCCATTGGAATATAGAAAACCAAGAGAGTTCCAGAAAAACATCTACTTCTGCTTTTTTGACTATGTCAAAGCCTTTGACTGTGTGGATGAAAACAAACTGTGGAAAATTCTTAAAGAGTTGGGAATACCAGACCGCCTGACCTGCCTCCTGAGAAATCTGTTTGCAGGTCAAGAAGCAAGAGTTAGAACTGGACATGGAACAACAGACCAGTTTCAAACTAGGAAAGGAGTACGTCAAGGGTGCTTATTGTCACCTTGTTTATTTGACTTACATGCAGAGTACATCATGTGAAATGCCAGGCTGGATGAAGCACAAGCTGGAATTAAGATTGCTGGGAGAAATATCAATAACTTCAGATATACAGATGATACCACTCTCATGATAGAAAGTGAAGAGGAACTAAAGAGCCTCTTGATGAAAGAGGAGAGTAAAAAACTTAAAACTCAACATTCAAAAAACTAAGATCATGGCATCTGGTCCCATCACTTCCTGGCAAAGAGATGGGGAAACAATGGAAATATTGACAGACTATTTTCTTGAGCTCGAAAATCACAGCAGATGGTGATGGCAGCCATGAAATTAAAAGAGGCTTGCTCCATGAAAGAAAAGCTATGACCAACCTAGACAGCAAATTAAAAAGCAGAGACATTACTTTACCAACAAATGTCCGTCTAGTCAAAGCTATGGTTTTTCCAGTAGTCACGTATGGATGTGAAAGTTGGACCATAAAGAAATCTAAGCACTGGAGAATTGATGCTTTTGAACTGTGGTGTTGGAGAAGACTCTTGAGAGTCCCTTGGACTGCAAGGAGATCAAACCAGTCCATCCTGAAGGAGATCAGTCCTGAATGTTCATTGGAAGGACTGATGCTGAAGCTGAAGCTCCACTACTTTGGCCACCTGATGTGAACAGCTGACTCACTGGAAAAGACCCTGATGCTGGGAAAGATTGAAGGCAGGAGGAGAAGGGGATGACAGAGGATGAGACGGCTGGATGGAATCACCAATTCAATGGACATGAGTTTGAGCAAGTTGCAGGAGATGGTGAAGGACAGGGAAGCCAACTTATTGCAGTCCATGGGGTTACAAAGAGTAGGATATGACTGAGGGACTAAACAACAACAACAATGCCCAGCAGTGTGATTGTTGGATCATATTGCAGCACTATTTTTATTTTTTTTTAAGGAACCTCCACTTTTTTTTTTTTTTTTTGAATAATGGCTATACCAGTTTACACTGACACCAATGGTGTAGTAGGGTTTTTTCTCCACTCCCTTTCCAGCATTTGTTATTTGTAAACTTTTTCACTTTGATAGGGATCACATTAAATATGTAGATTGCTTTGGGTATTGTAAACATTTTAGCAATATTAATTCTTTGAATTCAAGAGTATGGGATATTTTTACATTTCTTTGATTATCTTTAATTTTCTTTATTGATGTGTTATAGCTGTCAGCTTACAAGTCTTTCATCTCTTTGGTCAGATTTATTCCTAAGTAGTCAATACTTTCTTTTTAATGCAGTTTTAAAAGGGATCGTCTTTTACTTTCCTTTCCTGATATTTCATTGCAACTGATTTCTGTATGGTAATCTTAGATCCTGCCACCTTGCTGAATTCATCAGTGCTAGTAGTTTTTGTGTTGAGTCTTTAGAGTTTTCTATATATAGTCATGTCACTTGCATATAATGGCAATTTTACCTCTTCTCTTCCAAGTTGGATACTTTGTTTGTTTTTTTTTTCCCCTTATCAATTCTCTGGATAAGACTTCCAATACAATATTGAATATAAATTGTCAGAGTGGGCATCCTTGTCTCATTCCAGATTTTAGTAGGAAGACTTTCAGCTTTGCATCATTGAGTATTATGCTGTCTGTGGGTTTATCACAAAATGCCATTTGCAGCAATATGGGTGGACCTAAAGATTATCATATTGAGTGAAGTGAAAGAATAATACAAATACCACGTTATCACTTATATGTAGGATCTAAAATATGATACAAGTGAATGTATTTACAAAATAGAAGGAGGCTTACAGAGAACAAATCTATGGTTACCAAAGGAGAAAGAGGGTGTTTTGTTGAGTATCTAAGTCATGTCTGACTCTGCGATCTCATGGACTGCAGCACCCCAAAGGAGGGATAAATTAGGAGTTTAGGATTAGCAGATACAAACTACTATATATGAAATAAACAGTGTCCTACTTTTTAGTATTGGGAAGCATCTTTCTCTGACTTTTTTCACTTAGTATAACGTCATCATAGTCTATCTGTGTTGTCACAAATGACAAAATGTCCTTCTCCTTTATGGCTGAGTAATATTTGTATGTGTGTCTCATATTTTTAAAATCTATTCATTTGGCAGTTGTCAGTTAGTTTTTTTACCATATCTTGGCTATTATAAATAATGCTGCAATGAATATGGGCGTGCAGGTATCTTTTCAAGTTACTGTTTTTGTATTCTTTGAATGAATACCCAGAACTGGAATGCTGGATTTTAGTATAGTTCTATTTCTAACTTTTTTGAGGAACCTCCATACTGTTTCATATAGTGGCTGCACCAATTACTTTTACTCATGTACTAAATTCATCAGAGTATGTTAAAGTTCTTATGTTCCTTATCATGCAAGAACTCGTGAATAAAAAGAAACATGTGAGGTAGAAAACTAGCCTTGGAAAATCATCTGGAAATGAAACCTGTTTGTGAATAACAAATTATCTTGATTACAAACATAATTATTTTATTAGTTTGTAAAATGTGGAACTCATTTAAGCATCAATTGTTAATAAAATTGGTATTATTTGATACCAAACTAAAGATAAAAACTTATAAGACCATAAGTCTTCAGTGTAAAGTTTATAATTTTTTCCATGCCAAATTAAATAATTCAGATAGCAAAATTACCATGCATTCAAATGGAATAGAAATATAATAGAGTATGACTTGCATTTCTTATTTTCTTAATATCTTACTTTTAAATAAGAAATTAGGAAGGACACATTTTGATGAGGGTCATTATCACATATTATCAAATCAAAATTGCTGGAAGATTATAAGACATAACATTATTTTCTGTACCACCATTTTTTTAACTCCTCATTAAAGTTATTTCAATAATTATAAGATGCATCATGATTCGGAGATGGCGAAGTGTGGGGCATAAGTGCATCTTAGAGTCTTTAATTTATATGGTAATTTAGTAGGTATAGAGGAAACATTGAGTTTGAGTCCTGATTCACAAAATGAAGCTTTTCCCCTCTACCAAAAATCTTGTGCTGAAATAGTGAATTGGAATCCTTTCTATAATTCTGTGCTTTTTACCTTTTAATTTTTATTTTATATTAGAATACAGTTGATTGACAGTGCTGTGCTAGTTCCAAGTGCACAGCAAAATTAATTATATGTATTTTTTTCAGATTCCTTCCCCATCTAGGTGATCACAGAATATTGGGTAGAGTTCTCTGTTCTGTAGGTACTTATTATTTTATTTTATATATAGTAGCATGTATATGCTAATCCCAAGCTTTTCCTTTATCTCTCTCCACCTGTACCTTTCATCTCTGATGACCGTAAGTTTGTTTCCTTTGTCTGTGAGTCTATTTTTGTGTTGTAAAAAATTTATTTGTATCATTTTTTAAAATTCCACATACAAGTGATATCATGATATTTTTCTTACTCTGTCTGACTTACTTCACTTAATATAATAATCTCTAGATCATCCTTTTTCATGGCTGTGAAATGTTCCATTGTATTTATGTACCACATCTTCTTTAGCTATTCATCTGTAAATGGACATTTAGGTTTCTTTTATGTATTGACAGTTGTAAATACAACTGCAATGAACATAGGGGTGCATGTATCTTTTCAAATTATGGTTTTATCTAGAAATACTCCCTGGAGTGTATCCTGGATCATATAGTAGCTACATTTTTAGTTTTATAAGGAATCCCCATACTGTTCTCCATAGTGCTTGTACTAATCCCCATCAGCAGTGTAGGAGGGTTCACTTTTCTTCACACCCTGTTCACCATTTATTTTTCATACACTTTTTGACAATGGTCATTCTGACTGTTGTGAAATGATACCTCACTGTAGTTTTGATTTGCATTTCTCTAATAACTAATGATGTTGAGCATCTTTTCATGTGTTTGTTGGTCCCCGGTATATCCAAAGTATGATCTCTCCTAGTGGAGATCACTGAATACATCTTGTAATTTTTGCATGTTACAAACTGCCCACATATAACACTTTTATTTGTATTTTATGAAATAGTTTGTGAAATGCTAATTGACTTAGTCTACACTTTATGAAACAAAATATATATTACACAGATTGTGGTAGGCACAATAATGCCCACCCCCAATTTCCACATTCTAATGCTTGAAACCTATTAGTATGCTAGATTACATGTCAGGGGGAATTAAAGTTGCAGATGAAATTAAAGTTTGCTAATCATCTGTCCTTATAACAGGAATTACTCTGGATTATCCAGGTGGACTCAGTGCAATCACAAGGATTGTTAAAAGTAAAAGAGGTACACAAAACCAAGAAAATGCCAGAGTGATGCTGGGTGAGAAAGACTCTACCAGCACTGAGGGCTGTGAAGATAGATGGGGGCCACTAGCTGGAAAAGGCAAGGAAATAAATTCCACTACAGAACCTCCACAAAGAAGTCAGCCCTGATGACAGCTTGCTTTTAGCCTACAGTCAGAATTGTATCAGATTTCTGACCTACAAAAATTTAAGATAATAATTGTATGTGTTGTAACCCCTTGTGTGTGGTCATTTGCTATTGCAATAGGAATCTAATACACAGATTCCTGTGTATTTTTTTCCCTCAAAATAGTCCCTCAAAAGCACTTACTCCTTAGAGTGTGGTATAATAATAATAATAATGTATTGAGAAAATATCTGTTAAACCCTAGATGTTTTGTATGATTTCATAAATCCTCATAGCAATCATTTAAGTTAAATGTTTTTATTCTTCATCTTTCAGTTGAGGAAACTTTTTCAAAGATACTAAATAAATTTCCCAACATTATAGCAGTAATTGACTGAGCCAAGATTTGCAATTGGGCATTTGATTCCAGATCTCATAAACACATCTTTCTTGACTGACTTTTACTGAAAAACTTTATTTAACATATTAGAAGGACCTTCCACTCATTCCCAACAGAAACTAAACTGTCCAAAAGAGCAGAGCAGGTATAAATCCTATCACCTTTGTTTATGTTCTTAGACATAATGACCTCAAGACTCACTTTCAGAAATCTAATTCCATTTCCTTTAAAAAGTAGAATGTTATATAACTATTATAATTACCATAAATATAATTTACTTTTAAATAAGTTCTAAAATTAACAATACTAATAACTGAAACCCAATCTTGTAATTTTCTTCTCTCTTCAGTGGTATATGTTAAATAATCCTAAAATTCCATATTGCAGCTTTTGTTACCAAATATCATATTAAGTTAATAGTCATATATACATATATATGGGCTTCTCAGGTGGCGCTAGTGGTGAAAAACCCACATGCAAATGCAGGAGACATAAGAGATGTGGGTTCCATCCCTGGGTTGGGAAGATCCCCTGGGGGAGGGCATGGCAACCCACTCCAGTATCCTTGCCTGGAGAATCCCATGGACAGAGAAGCCTGGCGGGGTACAGTCCATGAGGTCACGAAGAGTCAGACATGACTGGAGCAACTTAGCATGCATGCATATATAAATATATATATGTACACACACACATATACATGTGTGTGTCTGTGTGTTACTGTGTATGAAAGTGAAAGTGTTAGTCACTCAGTCGTGTCTGACTCTTTGTGACCCCATGAATGGTAGACTGCCAGGCTCCTCTGTCCATGGAATCCTCAGGTGAGAACACTGGAGTGGATTGCCATTCCCTTCTCCAGGGGATCTTCCTGACCCAGGGATGGGACCTGGGTCTCCCTCATGGAAGGCAGATTCTTTACAATCTGAGCCACCAGGGAAGCCCATGTGTGTGTGTGTGCATGTGTGTGTGTGTATAATATATGTATGTATGAATATGTATGAAGTGAAAGAAAGTGAAAGTGAAAATCACTCAGTCGTGTCCAACTTTTTGCAACCCCATGTACTATGCAGTCCATGGAATTCTCCAGACCAGAATACTGGAGTGGACAGCCTTTCCCTTCTGGGGATCTTCCCAACCCAGGGATCAAACCCAGATCTCCCACATTGCAAGCGGATTCTTTACCAGCTGAGCCACAAGGGAAGCCTGAATTTCAATCAAAGAGTCACAAATTTCCAAGAAATCAGAAAACAATGAAAATATTCAGTTTTGTGATTAAGAAGATGATCCAACCCCTGCATATTAATGTTGTAGTCAAATATCTAGAGTTTAACTTCCCTTCATGCACCACACAGTATATTTTCTGAAATTATAAGCATTTATTATTGGAGAAGTTAATTTTTATAATATAAGCAGCAATATCAAATTAAACTTTGACATGAGAATAGCTGTTTTAAATTTCCTAAAAATAACATGGTCATTTTGTTAAATGTTAGCTAGCAAAGATAATAAGAGATAAAAAGTGAAGGGAATATAGATATCTAATCTTAGCAACAAGGGAGGATGCAGAAGAATCTGTGTTGAAAATGTGTAACAACAATGGCTAATGTGTTCATGAAAATGAACTCTCCCCCAAATAGCTAGAAGGGATATTTATTTATAGTATTTGATACTGAAATCACATTTGAGAGGAAGAAGAAAGTATTTCTTCCTGACACATGTGACACAAATCAAAAGACTTTAAAGACCTTCAACTATTTCTGGATCTTAACTCTACTCACCCTATGATCAAATATTTCTATAACAACACAAGTTCATTATTTCCTAATGCATACTATTGATCATGAATGTCAAAGGAAGAGAAATATACGCCTCAGTTTAAAGTTTCATCAACCACTAAGCAAAGAAATGGATGCTGCTATTGTATTAATTTCAAGAACATATTTGCATATGTAGAAACATTGTGGAGTACTAGGCCTGCTGCTATCACAATGAACGAGTTTTTCATTAAAACCAGTAATTGTTCGTGGGAATACACAGATATGGCATGGTGAATGGGTGTTTCAGATGTATAACTAAAAATTATTCTAGGAATTATTCTTTGATTGTCCAAAATTTGTATCGAGAACATCTTAACAAAATAAAAATCAAGGAACATAGAAAAGGAAAAAGCTTGTTTTTCAAAATGTGAGAGAAAAATGCTGCTTTAACTTTTTTCTCTGTTACGTGGTATGATACTCCACTAAATATTTTCTCAACATTTTAAGGGATCAGTGTTTTCAAAAGCTCTTGTATATGGGAAATGTCAAGTTATTTTAGGGATCTTTATCAAATTAGCTTTCAAGATAATAAATAATGCATATTTGTATTTAATTAGAAGATCATCTATTCCTTCATAATATAAATCACTGTCTCTATTTCCTCTGTTGTCTGATATCTTGACTGGGACCTTTTTTTCTTTTTTTTGCTATGCTGCACATTATATGGGATCTTAGTTGCCTAACCAAAGATCAAACCTGCGCCCCTTGCACTGGCAACATGGTCTTTACCACTGGAATGGCAGGAAAGTCCAGGATGTATTTCTTGGCCTTTAAAGAACAGCATCTTAAATATATTCCTATTATTTCATATGGTATCTGGTTAATCAGAGATTTATTTTAAGCATTCTTACACACTATGCAGTATTCTTTAAAAGTTTTATGGAGATATTTAAAATAATATTATAGAATCTAAATGAACTCATTTTTATTTAAGTAGATTCATAGAAAAGATCATAATGAAGAATGATATTTAAAAAGAAAATCTCAGTATTGGCATGAACTTACTGAGTTATTTTATTTGCCCCTGAGCAATAAGCAACCAAAAGCAATAGACACACTCTTGGGAAATGTCATTAACATTAGTATTACTCAATTAATAATACTGTAATATTCTTTGTAATTTCTATACTAAAAATACACTCTTTAATTTGCTACCATTGATCCAAAAAAGGGCAGACATGAGGTAAATATTCCAAAATATTTTCAGATCAAGCTTTATGTTTGCAATGTTTATCTTTTAGTGATGAAGTGTAGGTTCCTTTTATAAAATTTTTCATGGAATACTGGGCCCTACAGCTACTGTATTTTTCATTTTATCAAATGTTTACAAGTTTTCTCTCTTCTGTGAATAGCCAATTTGGATTTGACTGAATTTGTCAAATCCAGTATCTGTAGAAAATGCTAACAAGATTACTACATGGTTTGAGTGAGTGAGTGATAGTTACTAAGTCGTGTCCAACTCTTTGTCACCCCATGGACTGTAGCCTGCCAGGCTCCTCTGTCCATGGGATTTCCCAGGCAAGAATACTGGAGTGGGTTGCCATTTCCTTCTCTAGGGATCTTCCCAAACCAGGGATTAAACCCAGATCTTCTGTATTGCAGGTAGATTCTTTACTGTCTTAACCACCAGGGAAGCCCACGAATCATTAAGTAACTCAGCTTCATACTATACTTTCTTCTCCCCATTCATTTTGTTGTTCATAGGGAACTTTTGTTTTAGGTCAACTAAAGATCACACATAATATGGACATATGTGCTAAGTTGCTTCAGTTGTGTCCAACTCTGCAACCCCATGGACTATAGTCCGCCAGTCTCCTCCATCCATCGGATTGTCCAAGCAATCCGAGCAAAAGCTTGTTTTTCAAAATGTGAGAGAAAAATGCTGAAAAAAGCAAGAAAAAGAGAAAAAAGCAAGAATACTGGAGTTGGCTGCCATGCTTTCCTCCAGGTAACGTTCCCAACCCAGGGATCGAACCTGTGTCTCTTGCGTCTCTTGCATTGATCTCCAACTGGTTTGATCTTCTTGCTGCCCAAGGGACTCTGAAGAGTCTTCTCCAGAACCACAGTTCAAAAGCATTAATTCTTTGGCACTCAGTTTTCTTTACGGTCCAGCTCTTACATCCATACATGACTACTGGAAAAACCATAGCTTTGACTACATGGATCTTTGACAGCAAAGTGATGTCTCTACTTTTTAATATACTCTCTAGGTTTGACATAGCTTTTCTTCCAAGTAGCGACGTCTTTTAATTTCATGTCTGCAGTCACTTGTCCACACTGATTTTGGAGCCCAAGAAAATAAAGTTTATCACTGTTTCCATCGTTTTCCCATCTATCTGCCATGAAGTGACGGGACCAGATGCCAGATCTTAGTTTTTTGAATGTCGAGTTTTAAGCCGGCTTTTTCACTCTCCTCTTTCACTTTCATCAAGAGGCTCTTTGGTTCCTCTTCACTTTGTGCAATTAGGGTGGTGTCATCTGCATATCTGAGGTTATTGATATTTCTCCTGGAAATCTTGACTCCAGCCTGAGCTTCATCCAGCCCGGCATTTCTCCTGATATACTCTGCATATAAGTTAAATGAGCAGAGTGACATGCTCCTTTCCCAATTTGGAACCAGTCCATTGTTCCATGTCCGATTCTAACTGTTGCTTCTTGACCTGCATACAGGTTACTCAGGAAATAGGTAAGGTGGTCTGGTATTCCTATCTTTTTAAGAATTTTCCACAGTTTTTTGTGATCCACATAGTCAAAGGCTTTAGTGTAGTCAATGAAGCAGAAGTAGGTGTTTTTCTGGAATTCCCTTGCTTTTTCTACGATCCAGTGAATGTTGGCAATTTGACCTAGTCCTACTCATTTACCTTACCTTGTAGATTGATATGCTGTGTTCAAATTCTAAGTTTCGGGGGACAATTTTATATTGAGGCAACTGAGAAATGGAATTTTTTCCTGCTGGATCCATATACACGGATGTTACAGTCAGCAGCAATTGCAGCCACCATGGATGGTGAGCTGGTGAGCCCTGACAGAACTTAAGAAGGTAAGAATACCTGCTATCTCAGGTACTAAATACTGATAGTAAATACCTATCTATCTCCAGACTGCAGCCACTCCCTACAATGAGCCCTGAGGAAAACTCAGGATGTGAAAACACAGGATTCTGGCCCAACATAGCTGAGACGCATATCTCAGGAATGATTTTAATGAGCCCAGACACTTGCATCTTCCCATACACAGAAAAGGGCATCCCAGGTGGTGCACTGGTAAAGAATCTGCGGCCAATGCTGGAGACACAAGAGACACGGGTTCTATTCCTGGGTCTAGATATCACCTGGAGTAGGAAATGGCAACCCACGCCAGTATTTTTGCCTGGAAAATCCCTTGGAAGGAGGAGACCGGTAGGCTACAGTCCATGGGTTCGCAGAGAGTCAGACATGACTGAGCGAAATCACTTCACTTCAATACTTGAACTTACTAGGTGGAAATTTTTCCAGTCTGAGATGTACATTATGTGATAGATTCTTCTATTGTAGTCATGATACACACTTTTAATTCAGTCCATATTATTTGCTGTATTAAAGTACTTGGAATATGGGATATTGGCTCTTTCAAAGAAGGAAGTGTATAAGTTGGAGAAAACCCATTATCAATGGGGTTGTTGTTGTTCAGTCTCTCAGTCTTATTTGACCCTCTGTGACTCCATGGGCTACAGCACACAATACTTCCCTATCTTTCATAATCACCCAGATTAATCAAACTCATGTCCATTGAGTCAGTGATGTCATCCAACCATCTCATCTGTTTTCCCCTTCTCCTCCTGCCCTCAATCTTTCCAGCATTAGCATCTTTCCCCATGAGTCGGCTCTCAGGATCAGGTGGCCAAAGTATTAGAGCTTCAGCTTCAACTTCAGCATCAGTCCTTCCAATGAGTATTCAGGACTCATTTCCTTTAAGAGTGACTGGTTTGACCCTGTAGTCCAAAAGACTCTCGAGACTTTTCCAGTACCACAGTTTTAAAACATCAATTCTTACTTAATGCCAAATTCAGACTTTAATTGAAGAAGTAGGGAAAACCACTGGACCATTCAGGCGTGACCTAGATCAAATCCCTTGCGATTATACAGTGGAAGTGACAAATAGATTCAAGGGATTAGATCTGATAGAGTGCCTGAAGAAATATGGATGAAGGTTCATGAAATTGTACAGGAGTCAGTGATCAAGACTATCACCAAGAAAAAGAAGTGCAAAAAAGGAAAATGGTTGTCTGAAGAGGCCTTACAAATAGCTGAGAAAAGAGAAGTGAAAGACAAAGGAGAAAAGAAAAGATATACCTATATGAATGCAGAGTTCCAAAGAATAGCAAGGAGAAATAAAAAAGCATTCCTCAGAGATCAATGCAAAGAAATAGAGGAAAACAATAGAATGAGAAAGACTAGAGATCTCTTCAAGAAAATTAGAGATACCAAAGGAACATTTCATGCAAAGATGGGCACAATAAGGACAGAGATGTCATGGGCCTAACAGAAGCAGAAGATATTAAAAAGAGGTGGAAGGAATACACAGAAGAACTATACAAAAATGACCTTCACGACACAGATAATTATGATGGTGTGATCGCTCACCTAGAGTCAGACATCCTGGAATGTGAAGTCAAGTGGGCCTTAGGAAGCATCACTAGGAACAAAGCTAGTGGAGGGGATGGAATTCCAGTTGAGCTATTTCAAACCCTAAAGGATGATGCTGTGAAAGTGCTGCACTCGATATGCCAGCAAATTTGGAAAACTCAGAAAGGCAATGCCAAAGAATGTTCAAATTATTGCACAATTGCACTCATCTCACACACTAGTAAAGTAATGCTCAAATTTCTACAAGGAGGCTTCAACAGTATGTGAACCAAGAACTTCCAGATGTTCAAGCTGGATTTAAAAAGGGAGAGGAACCAGAGATCAACTTGTCAACATCTGTTGGATCATTGAGAAAGCAAGAGAGTTCCAGAAAAAAACATTTACTTCTGCTTTGTTGACTGCGCCAAAGTCTTTGACTGTGGGGATCACAGTAAACTGTGGTAAAAACTCAAAGAGATGGGTATACAAGATCACCTTACCTGCCTTCTGAGAAATCTGTATGCAGGTGAAAAAGCAGTAGTTAGAATTGGACATGGGAAAACAGACTGGTTCAAAATTGGAAAAGGAGTACATCAAGGCTGTATATTGTCACCCTGCTTATTTAAGTTATATGTAGAGTACACCATGTGAAATGCCAGGCTGGATGAAGCACAAGCTGGATGAAGCACAAGCTGGGATCAAGATTGCTGGAAGAAATATCAGTAACCTCAGATACGCAGATGACACCACCCTTATGGTAGAAAACAAAGAAGAATTAAAGAACCTCTTGATGAAAGTGAAAAAGGAGAGTGAAAAATTTTGGTTAAAACTCAACATTCAGAAAGCTAAGATCATGTCCCATCTGGTCCCATCAATTCATGGCAAATATTTGGGGAAACAATGGAAACAGTGACAGACTTTATTTTCTTGGGCTCCAAAATCATTGCAGATGGTGATTGCAGCCATGAAATTAAAAGATGCTTGCTCCTTGGAAGAAAAGCTATGACCAACTTAGACAGCATGTTAAAAAGCAGAGACATTATTTGGCCAACAAAGGTCTGTCTAGTCAAAGCTATGGTTTTTCCAGTGGTCATGTATGGATGTGAGAGTTGGACTGTAAAGAAAACTGAGCACTGAAGAACTGATGCTTTTGAACTGTGGAGTTGGAGAAAACTCTTGAGAGTCCCTTGGACTGCAAGGAGATCCAACCAGTCCATTTTAAAGGAAATCAGTCTTGAATATTCATTGGAAGGACTGATGCTGAAGCTGAAACTCCAATACTTTGGCCACCTGATGCTAAGAACTGACTCATTGGAAAAGACCCTGATGCTGGGAAAGATTGAAGGCAGGAGGAGCAGGGCACGACAGAGGATGAGATGGTTGGATGGCATCACCGACTCAAAGGACATGAATCTGAGCAAGGTTTGGGGGTTGTTAAAGGACAGGGAAGCCTGGTGTGCTGCAGTCAATGGGGTCGCAGAGTCGGACACAACTGAGTAACTGAACTGAACTGAAGTTTCTTTTAATTTCATGACTGCAGTCACTGTCTTCAGTGATTTTGGAGCCCCAGAAAATAAAATCCTCCACTATTTCCATTTTTTCCTATCTATCTGCCATGAAGTGACCTATGAGGAAAGTTATGTTAGTAAGTGAAAGAATGAATGAAAGTGCCTAACTTGAAATCCTAACTACTTGAGAAATAGTGGTTAGAATCATAGAGATATTAAAGGTGTTTTCAGGGCTCAGATTTCTGGACAATAGTTCAAGAGCAGCTTTCTCAGAAAGTAATGGAGACCTATTAATTCTACTATATAACTGTTGATTCTAGGATATAGCTGTTGATTCTAGGATAAAAATATGATGTCTATATTTAATACTCTATCATTTAAAACATACTGAGAGTGATATTATTAGGCAAAATTTTTCCAGTGATAAACTTCCAGACAAGTATATTTCAGGCTTAAGAAGGGATATATTCACATGCAAGGTAATACAACAAGATCCATGGCAATAGGGAGTGTGTGCTTGTGTGTGTATGTATACACATTGAGTGGGAATATGGGCTTCCCTGGTGGCTTAGACAGTAAAGAATCTGTCTGCAATGCAGGAGAGCTGGATTCAGTCCCTGGATCAGGAAGATTCCCCTGGAAAAGGGAATGGCTACCCACTCCAGTATTCTTGCCTGGAGAATCCCATAAACAGAGGAGCCTTGGTAGGCTTCAGTCCATGGGGTTGCAGAGTCGAACACGACTGAACAACTAATACTTTTACTTTTCTTTTCATGGAAAGAATATCTAATATCCTCTGTCTTAAGAGTTATTTTTATAGAAAAAATTATAGAAACATATCACTCTTTGTCTTTATGCAGTCTTTCAAATTTATATTTGATAGTTGTAAATACCTCTCATCACCACTATCTTTTCCTTGTTTGTTTCATTTATAGCATTATCATAATCTGATCCCATAAAAAAAATGTGTCTGAACTTGCTACATAGAAAATTAGATAATAAAGTTCTTGAGGGCAGTTAGTTTAGCTCTTTACCCACTGATACACACTCATTGCTGGAAAAGTGTTACATGATAATGATTTATGAAATATGTAAATAAATGACTTAATTATACCATATGTTAGTAGTTAATACTTAGTAATATTTAATGTTTTTCAAATAATGTTTTGAATTTACAAGGCACAACTTAATAGGAATTTTTTGTTAATAGGAATTGCATGCAATATAGTTTCTAACAGAAAATTGCTTTAACAATGCATGAAATCCATAGTGTTATTAAGCAATATTATGAACAGAAAAAATGGAATATAATGTCATGTAAAAATATCCAATAAAGAGGAATGTTAACAATGTGTGTGTGTGTGTGTGTGTGTATACTCAGTTGTATCCAACTCTCTGTGACCCCATGGACTGTAGCCTGCCAGGCTCCTTTGTCCATGGGATTTCTCAGGCAAGAATACCACAGTGGGTTACCATTTCCTCCTACAGGGAATCTTTCAGGCCCAGGGGTTGAATCTATGTCTCTTGTATCTCCTGCACTGGCAGGCAGATTCTTTACCACTAGAACCACCTGGGAAGCCTATGTTAAGGTTAAAAACATATAATTGAACTCAGCTTTGTGTTAACTGACTTGTGTTAATGGCTAGAAATTGAAGTGCATGGCAGTTTCTTATTCCCATGAAAATATAGTAATCACTAATAAAATGTATTATCCTAAATATATTGATAATAAAACTGAAAAACATTATGTTTGTTATCACATGAGTATTATATTAACCATCAGTGTTGCTTTGCCCATATTCTAGGTAAACTGTATTGACTATTTTATCTCTGTTCCAAAATGTCTTCTGTTGTTTCACAGCCAGGAATCTTAGGAAAATTCTCTTCAAGATTAAACTTTAGTTCTTGTCCTATAAACTCTCAACAAACTACAAGCATTTTGTTTCAATGTTTATTTAAATTTTGGGGTTTCTGCCTATAAGAGAAATGAATATTACTAATATCTGTTATAAAATTCAACTAAAGAATATTCAGTTTATTGTAACACTTAACTGACAAACAGTAATTGCCTTTTCTTCTAACATTCTGATCATTTTGAGAGGTCACTATTTAGAGACTTACATTATCTGTAGCCAGTATGCAAAAATCAGTAAACAGCATGCAGTAAAATAAAATGCAGTAAGAATGGCAGTTCTTGCAATCTACAGTCTAATTTACTGTGTTGAACAACCTAAAATAATCAGGTGAAACAATCATATTTGCATGTAGCAGTGCTTGATTCTTAATATTAGAGGTCATTTTAACAACTCTTAATTCTCCTTTTTAGTTTTCAATAATAACCACCTTAACTTGTTCCTTTTTCTTTTTAATTATTTTAAACAAAGAACTTATATCCACAAGATTTCCAGCAGTTTTTGATACTTTGTGCTTAATGAAGTTTTTTTTTTTTTCATTTGTTTTTATTAGTTGGAGGCTAATTACTTTACAGTATTGTAGTGGTTTTTGTCATACATTGACATGAATCAGCCATGGATTTACATGTACTCCCCATCCCGATCCCCCCTTCCACCTCCCTCTCCACCTGATTCCTCTATACTAACGCATATATATGGAATTTTGAAGTTTATTCTTTTACAAGAAATAGGGAGGGGACAAATATCCCAGTCCATTTTTTTTCATATTGTAATACTATTTTCAAGTGAATAATTAACAATTTCAGAGCTCACACTGTGTCATTCTTAACTTTAATGATATAATCGAGTACCCTAGTGGAAACATTTTCTACCATTTGGTTTAAGGAAACATTGGTCAGGAATATATTTTTGAATGATGTGCTTGTGTGTGTGTGCATGTGTGTGTTTGTGTGTCTGTGTGTGTATGCATGTTCAGTCATGTCCAGTTCTTTGTGATCTCATGGACTACAGCCCACCAGGCTCCTCTGTCCATGGAATTTTCAAGGAAAAAATACTGGAGTGGGTTGCCATCTTCTATGCCAGGGGATCTTCCCTACCCAGGGATTGAACCTGCATCTCTTGCATTTCCTGCACTGGCAGGAGGATTCTTTTACACTGGTACCACCTGGGAAGCCCTTTTTAATAATAGTATCAGCTAAAGTTTTTGGAATTGTATTTATCTAAAATATGATTTTTAGTTTATATATACCTCTAAAATCTAATTGGGAAACATGTGTCATATAGGTGTTAATATTATTAATTTCTATTATCTTCTAAATTCATTTTAACCATTAGACAATGCACCTTTTAAAAATTAAACTTTTAATGTCACACAGACTCAAATATCAAATACACTTGTAAAAGACTTTAAAATGTCTTCTTGTTTCTATTCCAAATAGTATCTCAAATCTCTTAACTTTTACAAATTCCATTGCCTCTACATTAGTCTCTATTATCACTTCTTCCCAGATGAAAGAATTTCACCCCTCCTCTTTTTTCTCCTATATCCTGCACTCAGATTTATGAATCATTTTTAAAAAAATTAAATTGATTATCTTAAGCATCATAATGTCTTTCAGTTGCACTTAAAATCACATCTGTGGTGCTGGAAGTGATGAATCATTCTCCTGCCTTCCTCCCTGACTTCATCATGTGCCATGCTTCCGCTAGGTCAGAAGGTTTCCAGGAGCTCTCCTCTTCTTACAGTTCCTTCAGCTCTGAAGACCTCCCCAATTCAAGTTTGTGCTCATAGAATTCATCACCTAGAAATTCCTTCTCCTTGACTGTTCTCCTTCAGCAATGACTGCCCTCCGGTTTTGCCTGATCCATTACTCTTTCACAGTACTGTCTACTTTATAGCTCCTATTAAAATAAGAAATCATATATCTAGGTATCTTTTATGGTTTTACATCTTTTTCTACCAATGCTTCATGGAAGTAAGTTATGTCTTTTGTGCACACCATTGTGCCCTGATAACTAATGCAAAGTTTGGCAGATATGCTTGTTGAATGACTAGAAGTATGAATAAGGAAATTGGTGACAACTGCTGTGATCCTTTCTTCTGTCGTGTCTGTTCACTGGGACTATTAATTTCTTTTCTTAAGTGAATTCTCTATCTCTCTAACTCTTATATTTTTGAAGTTTCAATATCCCCCTGTCAAATGAACTTTTCTTTAACCTTCCATCTACTTTTTAAATAAAAGCAATAAAGTGAAAGCACTGACTTTTCACTAAATCATGAACAAATATCATATATCTAATGACATCTAAATTTATGAAAATGCCAAGGTCAACTAAAACTTTTATTGAGTTCCACTCTCGAAACAAATTTTCTAGATTTTGTGTATTTCCTCTGAGCATTTTCTATGTTGAAGATGGTTTTCTTCCATCTGTCTGCATAAATCTGACCTATTCTCATGTCCCAATCCCAAATACAATGTATATTATAAAGTTATCATTATTACAGGTAAGTTTTTTTCTCATTTGTTTTCCGATAATATTTTTGCCTATGCAGTTATATTTACATCTTCTATTACTCAATAAAATATGTCTTCTTATTCTTGTAACGAAAGGGGGAAAATTTATCTAAAAAATCTTACAATAATTGAAAATCCCTTGACACAATAGAACCACAACAGAACTCCCTAATTATCTTTTTCAATTATCTCTCCCTGAAACTAAAATTTAAAGAATTTAATGAAAATATGTCTTACCCCTTGGTCAATTTGCTTATATTTTCTGTTTTACTAAGATATAATTAACATATAATATTATATTATTTTTAGGTGTACAACATAATAATTCAGTATTTGTGTGTATTGCAAAATGATCATGGCAATGTCCAGATAACATTCACCACCATATATAGTTGCAATTTTTTTCTTGTGATAAGAACTTTTAAGATCTACTCTCTTTAACAGCTTTCAAATATATAATACAATGTGATTAACTATAGTCACTATGATGTACATCTCCAGAATTTTTTAAAATTTAATTTTTCTTTGGGACTTTATTTCAAAATCCAACTGTACCAGTGTGTTTTGGTATCTGTTGAATGAATACCTTGGGAAGTATAGGCAATCATTTCATCTAAAGACTCTTATAATTGCAACATAGATATGTAGATAAAACTCCTATCTCTTTTATCATACTGTTAGCTTACACAGAACAAAATTTGATCTCATCAGTGTTCTTCAAACTCTCTACCTAACATCAGTTCCAAAGTTGAACAAGTAAAATAGTCCAATAATGTTTTAATGAATGGTTAGTATTTGGTTTTCCAAAAACTGTTTATACTTATATACTTAGAGAGTTAAAAACTTATAAACTTTCCTGAAATGATATATTTTTGTAAAAGAGGAAATTCTGATGTAATATCATGAAATTTATAAAGAAAATATAAGAGCATTAATTTCAGAGTCCATACATTAGAAAAATTAAATTTCCCAAGGGAATACTTAATTCAAAAAGCTTATTAAATTCTTCTCACGCAATACTCTCCATGCACACAAGAATCAGTCAGTCAGTTCATTTCAGTCGCTCAGTCGTGTCCAGCTCTTTGCGACCCCATGAATGGCAGCATGCCAGGCCTCCCTGTCCATCCCCAACTCCTGAAGTTTACTCAAACTCATGTCCATCGAGTCGGTGATGCCATCCAGCCATCTTATCCTCTGTCGTCCCCTTCTCCTCCTGCCCCGATCCCTCCCAGCATCAGGGTCTTTTCCAATGAGTCAGCACTTCTCATCAGGTGGCCAAAGTATTGGAGTTTCAGCGTCAACATCAGTCCTTCCAATGAACACCCAGGACTGAGCTCCTTTAGGATGGACTGGTTGGATCTCCTTGGAGTCCAAGGGACTCTCAAGAGTTTTCTCCAATACCATAGTTCAAAAGCATCAATTTTTCGGCGCTCAGCTTTCTTCACAGTCCAACTCTCACATCCATACATGACCACTGGAAAAACCATAGCCTTGATTAGATGGACCTTTGTTGGCAAAGTAATGTCTCTGTTTTTTAATATGCTATCTAGGTTGGTCATAACTTTCCTTCCAAGGAGTAAGCATCTTTTAATTTCATGGCTGCAATCACCATCTGCAGTGATTTTGGAGCCCAAAAATATAAAGTCAGCCACTGTTTGGCATACAAGAATAGATATACTCAAACCTCCACAAAAAGATGACAGTTTTGGAAAGTACTCAAGGTAGTTATTCCTGCTTAAACTATTTTGGACATTAATGTTCTTGTTATTCACGTACTATATGATGAAATCTTGTAATCTGACTGGATGTGGAACAACAGACTCATTGCAAATCAGGAATGGAGTACATCAAGTCAATATATTGTCACCCTGCTTATTTAACTTATATGCAGAGTACATCATGAGAAATGCAGGGAGGATGAAGCACAAGCTGAAATCAAGACTGCCGGGAGAAGTATCAGTAACCTCAGATACACAGATGACACCACCCTTATGGCAGAAAGCGAAGAAGAACTAAAGAGCCTCTTGATGAAAGTAAAGAGGAGAGTGAAAAAGCTGGCTTAAAGCTCAACATTCAGAAAACTAAGACCATGGCATGCGCTCCCATCACTTCATGGCAAATAGATGGGGAAACAATGGAAACAGTGAGAGACGTTATTTTTGGGGCTCCAAAATCACAGCAGATGGTGACTACAGCCATGAAATTAAAAGA
Organism: Cervus canadensis; assembly: GCF_019320065.1. NCBI lineage: Eukaryota > Metazoa > Chordata > Mammalia > Artiodactyla > Cervidae > Cervus > Cervus canadensis. Next base: position 63,845,182 of record NC_057398.1, on the reverse strand, counting down.
TGCTTGCTACTTGAAAGAAAGGTTATGACCAACCTAGACAGCATATTAAAAAGCAGAGACATTACTTTGCCAGCAAAGGTCTGTTTGGTCAAAGATATGGTTTTTCTAGTAGTCATGTATGGATGTGAGCGTTGGACTATAAAGAAATCTGAGCGCTGAAGAATTGATGCTTTTGAATTGTAGTATTGGAGAAGACTCTTGAGAGTGCCTTGGACTGCCAGAAGATCCAACTAGTTAGTCCTAAAGGAAATCAGGCATGAATACTCATTGGAAGGACTAATGCTGAAGCTGAAACTTCAATAGTTTGGCCACCTGATGGGATGAACTGACTCACTGGAAAAGTCTCTAATGCTGGGGAAGATTGAAGGCAGGAGAATGGGATGACAGGGGATGAGATGGTTGAACGGCCTCACCAACATGATGGACAAAAGTTTGAATAAGCTCTGGGAGTTGGTGATGGACAGGGAAAGCCTGGCCTGCTGCAGTCCATGGGATCACAAAGAGTCGGATATGACTGAGCAACTGACCTGAACTGACCTGACCTTAAAAATGTAGTGATATATAAGTGATAGACTTAACAATAGGGTTTCCTACTGATAAGGTTAAAGGTGAGACAATATTATCTGTTTCCCACAAAATTACAATTTTCTAACAATACTACTGCGACTAGCACACAGATACTCCTATAATTTAGCACTCACAGTGTCCATTCTAAAAGTATCTAGTATTAATCCTTTTGGGGTCACATTTTTCTCTTTTCCCATCAATTCTACACACTAGAACCAGATCTATCTCCAGAGAGGCAGGCTTTGGTAATAGTTATGGTCTCATTCAAAACATTTCTTTGAATTTCAAATCCCTGTAGGAAAGAAATGTGACATGAGATAGAAAGCTTTCCTAATTCTGCCATCCTTACCCATACATAAAATCAATTTCATATCTCACTGCTGCCTTATATTTATGCTTCAGAACGTCACATACCTTATGTGCCTTAACATATTTTGTTAATTATTCTCCTTTCAAATGAATATCAGAGAAGGCGATGGCACCCCACTCCAGTACTCTTGCCTGGAAAATCCCATGGACGGAGGAGCCTGGTAGGCTGCAGTCCATGGGGTCGCTAAGAGTCGGATACGACTGAGAGACTTCACTTTCACTTTTCACTTTCATGCATTAGAGAAGGAAATGGCAACCCACTCCACTGTTCTTGCCTGGAGAATCCCAGTGACAGGGGAGCCTGGTGGGCTGCCATCTATGGGGTTGCACAGAGTCGGACATGACTGAAGCGACTTAGCAACAGCAGCAGCAAATGAATATCCTTCTTCATCATATCTTCCTATACAAATTTCATCCAACTTTTTTTTTTTTAATTTTGTTGTTTTATTTTTTTCATTTATTTTTATTAGTTGGAGGCTAATTACTTTACAATATTGTAGTGGTTTTTGTCATACATTGACATGAATCAGCCATGGATTTACATGTATTCCCCATCTCAATCCCCCCTCCCACCTCCCTCTCATCCAACTTTCAAAGAAAAATATGTCAGTCTCTTCATAATAGTTGCATTGATACTGTTAAGAAAACAAGGCTTCTCCTTGTGAACTTCTTGGAAATTTATTTGTGTCTCTCTTAAGAACATTTGCCACCTTCTACCCAGTTTTCTGCATTTGTCCCCCAAATAATTTTTCCCATTATACAAATGTGATGCATATTGTGAGCATTATTTTTCATGTTTTCATACTTTTTAGTTCCCAGTATATTGTATATGAAATTTCTTTATAAATGTTTGTTGAATAAAGGCATAGGAATATAAACACTTTCAAGTAATAAGTCATATGATCTATAAGCCATAATTTCTTCTCAATTACCTTTTAATTGTATAGCACATCTCTGTTGAATTAAAAAAGCTTGAGCATATCTAAATTTAGGCAAATATTTCTTATCTCATGGAAGGCTCATCATCTTAGTGATGTCTCAGTTTCAAGTACCATAATACCTACCACCTTAAAACTGCTAATAAAAATCCACGTAATGCTCTCCCCTGGTGGTCCAGTGATTAAGACTCCATGCTTCCCCTGCAGAGGGTGTGGGTTTGATTCATAATCAGGGAAGTAAGATCCCACAAGCTGCATAGGCCAAAAAGAAAGGAAAGAAAATCCACTTAAGAAGAGACCTGAAAGTGAAGTCCCTCAGTCGCGTCTGACTCTGCAATCCCATGGACTGTAGCCTGCCAGGCTCCTCCGTCCATGGGATTTCTCAGGCGAAAATACTGGAGGGGGTTGCCATTTCCTTCTCCAGGGGATCTTTCCTACCCAGGCATCAAACCCCGGTGTGCCACATTGCAGGAAGACTCTTTATCATTTAAGGAGACCTAGAGTTCGGCATTTTAGGGTTGAGTGAGACAGGGTATCGATAAGCTGCTTTGTGACTCCTTAGCCTTCTCACCGTCTGCAAGGTCATAGGGAACCATGCGAGGGCCACAGGCTCCCCGTCCTCAGGGTACAGCGGCCAGAACAAAAGAGTTCAGAAAGTCAAAGGAAAGGAAAGAATCCTATTTATTCTTCCAAAAAGAGAGGGAAGTCTTTCTTTAAAACCCTTGAGCAAAATTTCCCAGGCACATCATTGGCCAGAGTTGGTTCAAGTGCCCAACTGGCAAAGGAAAACAGAATCTTTTAAAACCAATTTAAAGCCATCATTTCTCACCTCCAAGTGCATACTGCTGTCAAAACAAAATTGTAAGTAGGAATAAGCAATGTCTGGTAGATACAAAATTAACCACATTGCCATAGTGTATAACCCATGATTTAAACTGAAACTCCTGTGTTAATACTTCAGCTTAAAATTTACATTTATTTGCATATTCAAGCTAGCAAAAATTGCAAACAACAGAAAAAAAAAATCAAACAAGCATAATACCCAACCAAATAGCCAAATAAATAAAATATCGCATTGTATTATTTTTCTACAATGCTTGCTTCCTATTTTTCATGTGAGTTGAAATACAGAAACATACACCAATACTGCATAAGTTTGTTTATCTATACTGAATGCATTATATCTGTTCCTTCTCAGATAATAATACTATACTTAGGGCACACTTCCTGTTACACTTTTCCTCACATTGCTTTGTGATATATCAGTTTTTAAATGGCAGGCAAATCTTTGTATTTTTGTGGCCTTGCAGATTTGGATACTACCTAATTTATAGGAAATAAGTATATATTTATATATTTATCATATGAATAGACTAGTTGAGGAATAATGAAGCCGAGGAATATGGATGGATGAATGAATAACTGTCGTGTCATAGTCTATTCTTTGAGGTTAAATCATTGTTTTCTGTAGGGAAAGTCAATATCATTCTTTCCAGTTTATTCTTAATCGCTAACTAGCTACACACTCAGTTGGATTTCTATTCATGACTGCAAGTTCTTTACAATTTTAATTGGCTCACTAGACAGACTTTTTGGTTTTGAGTTTTAGAATGAGATAAAATAGATTATCTATCTTATTCAAAAATGAGCTTTAGATTACAAAGTATAAATCTTTTGGACTGCTATGCTTTTGTGTGTTTATAAAGAATAGTGCAGAGTTTTTCTAATACGTTGCCTTAGCTAAACTGGATCTATATTTCCCAGAATTCTGTTTTCTTTTGGTTCCAGGTTAGTGCTGGCCTAAGAAATTCATGTGACATTTGTTAAACAGAAGTGAGTTAGCACTTCCCCACTGTGAAGGAGCTTGTAGTCAATGCACACTTTGAATCTCATGTATATTTTTACTGAACAGCTGGCTCACATGACTGGGGTCTTCCAGCAATCAGTCCCTTTATTCTTTCCACTCTCATCCGATCTTCCACCTTTTCCAAACGTGGGACCGGATGGAAATATACGTCTCAACTAAAAGGCTGCACCCTGCAGGTTACTGACATTATCAATGGTGTTGTTTATGAGAGATGGAGTGGGGTTCAGTTTTAATTTGTGAGTTTCATTTTATTCTTGTGGGTTCCAGTTTGGGCTTACTTTCCCTCATTTCTTGCCAACCTTCTCTTCCCAAGTGCTGGCCCTAATGACCCTGTTCACAACACTAGATGCAGAAGCAACAGGGTTACACAATTCTGCAAAGTTTAATCCCTACAACAAATTCCTTAATGGATACTGCATATAGTAAATCTACTGATCAAACTGATACAATTAAGCATGATGTATTATAGGTTCATGATTTTGAGCAATTAAATTTTTTCCTGGTTGTATTAAAATGAAGAGTCAATTTTTGTCTTAAAATGGCAGAATTAAAAAATAAACCTTTTGAAAAACTCAGCAGAGGTGCTGAGAGAGACCCAGAGCTGTCATGCCAAGATCCAACTCTGAGCAGAATGACAGGCACCTTTCTAAGCAAAATGCTTCAGCACAGAAGTATAGCAGCTTTTCTCGGAGAATAAGCAAATGCAGCTCTCATTTTCTTCTGCTGTGTATTACTTCATACGATCATTATTTCAGTTAATAATTGACAGCACCACTTTTCTGTCTTTAACACTCTATTGTAAGCTTCTTAAGAGTCTGTGTGTTTGGATCTATTTCATCAATCCTGAACACGTGATTGGTTCTCAAAAACATAAGTTGAATAAATGAATGCTCTAGCAGAATACACGGAAGGAAAATGCAGCTTCACAAATGTCACAATACATAGGTCTGACTAGGAGCTGGAGTTTAGAAGCAGAGTGGTTAAAGGGGAAAAAAAAGGTTCATGGGAACAGAAAGCCCAGTATAAAAATTAAGGGGGAAAAGAAATCATTAGTTAAGAACACACAAGAAAATCCCATATGAGGATGAGAAAATAGAGAAAGAAAGGGGACAGAGAACAAGAGACAGAGAGGGACAGGAAGAAAGAGGGAGAGAGAGTCAAACAATCTCGAAACCCATATAGTTTTCTTAATTTGACATGGATAAGGGCTTTAATAATCCCTATTGAAGACTTAGTTTATTATTTGAAGGAATTGTGTAGTATACACAGTTGTTAGGAAAACTGAATGATAATTGACTATTAACTAAATGTAAATCAAGTAGTTTTTATTTTGATTTAAAGATTCTTGGCAGAAATTTTGTGAAGAGATTTCCAACAAAGGTGGACTATACATGATGTTTGGTAAAATTTTGCTACCTTATATTATAGTCTTCTTTCACACGGTTCATTCTTTCTTTATGTGACATAAATTATTTTCTTTCCTAATTAGAACATTTTTATTGTTTGAGACTTGACCTAAATGTCCATAAATCTTCACCATTTAGAACTTCTGCTTTATAAATGTTTAAATTATCCATATATCTCTGATCTTATGTTTGGCATTTACTGAACATTAATTAATTCATTAATCAGCTAGTTAAAATTAAATAAATCCAAGGGAAACTGAAGTGTGGCATTATGAAAATCAGCATGCACAATTAATTGATTGTCTCCTTGGCTTACAAATTTCACCAAAAATAACTTTTATTTTCTGGTCTTTATTAGTCTAGGAGGTATGTTCTGTTTCATTGCCACAAAGCTACATTATTAGGATTTAGAATTCAAGTGTATTTCTGTTAATTCTATAAAGAAGGACCATTAAATTTATAAATATGCTAATATTTGAGCTCAAAACTAAATGCATAAGATTCACTGTAAATAGCTCAAGGAGATGGAGAATAAAAGCAGTTTCTTATGATTAAAGGAAGTAAGCACTCTATTCAATAGTATGAAAAGTGAAAGTTGAATGGTCAACACCACACAGGAGATGAATAAGTGACACATATAAGCTTACATATGAGGCTTAGTGTATCACCTAGAAGTTCTTTAATCTGCAAAAATCATTAACTTGCCTGTTTAATCATCAATGAAATAAACAGGAGTGTTGTTTATTTCTGAATAACAGAAAACTGTGGATATCCTGCTTTTGCCAGTGGTTTAAAATTGTGAAAACAAACTTTTCTCTGATTCTCTTCTTTTTTCTTTATGATAGTAAATAGTTGCTAAAGCTCCAAGTATTATAAGCATGTTCAGTGCAGAAGAGAGTTATTAAGGTGCAGAGCCAGCTATGACCCCTACTATGAGGTAAAAAGTTTCAAACAGCCTTTCACAAATCCAATAATCAGAGTTGAATTTCTTAGTAATGGTTCTGGGGAAAATGTTTCTAAATATGACTCAAATTCACATATAATGAAAGAAAATGTTGACACATTTGAGAATATTAAAATATTAAATAAACTTTTCCATGAGGAATAAAATGAAAAATAAAAGATGAACAGGGGGAAAATATTTGTAATACATGGTACAGAAAAATTCTAAAATTTGTAACAGAACTTTAAAAACATCAAGGGAAAAGATCAAACTGCAGTGAAAACAGAGCTGAATATATACACAGACAAATCACCAAAGCTCTCAGAGATAAGACAAATTGCTAACCTCACTAACAAGAAAAAATGCAGTTTCAAATTATTCCAAAATAACCATTTCTCATCGATCAGTACTGTCAATATTCAGAAGTTTGATAACACACACTTTCAGTCAGTCTGTGGAGAAATAAGCAATCTCCTGTATGTCTTGTGGAATTAAAAACGCTATAACCCACATGCCAATGCAGGAGATGTGAGTTCGAGTCCTGGGTTGGGAAGACTCCCTGGAGAAGCAAATGACAACCCACTCCAATAATCTTGCCTGGAAAATCCCATAGACAGAGAATCCTGATGGGTTATAGTCCATGGGGTCGCAAAAGACTTGGACATGACTTAGCGACTAAACAACAGCAACTGCCCCAGTGTAAATGTATTTCATGGTAACTATAATAATATATATTGCCCGGGAAATTCCATGGAAAGAGGAGCTTGGCGGGCTACAGTCCATAGAGTCACAAAGATTTGGACATGACTGAGCACTCTCGCAAAAAAAAAGAAAAAGTATATATATATATGTGTGTGTGTGTGTATGCATTAATCCATTGGTTCAACCATCACACTTTGATAAAGTAACTCTAAATATTCATTTCTAAAAATATTCCCAGCATGCAAATATGTATTTTTTCTGGAATTATTCCTGATAAAAGCTATAGGACACAACTAAATGGGCATACCTCGATGTTCTCCAGTTGATCAGTGGTGTCTGACTCTTCGCAACCGCATGAACTGTAACACACCAGGCTTCCTGTCCTTCAGTGTCTCCCAGAGTCTGCTCAGATTCATGTACACTGAGTCTGTGATGCCATCCAACAATTTCATCCTCTGTCGGCCCCTCCTCCTCCTGCCTTCAGTCTTCCCCAGGATTAGAGTCTTTACCCATGAGTCAGCTCCTTGAATCAAGTGGCCAAAGTATTGGAGCTTCAGCTTCAGCATCAGGCCTTCCAATGAATATTTAGGGTTGACTTCTTTTAGGATGGACTGGTTTGATCTCCTTGCTGTCTGGAGGACTCTCAAGAGTCTTCTGCAGCACCACAGTTTGAAAGCTTCAGTTCTTTGGTTCTCTGCCTTCTTTATGGTCTAACTCTCACATCCATACATGACTACTGAAAAAATCATAGCTTTTACTAGATGGACCTTTGTTGGAAAAGTGATCTCTCTGCTTTTTAATACACTGTCTAGCTTTGTCATACCTTTTCTTCTAAGGAATAAGAGTCTTTTAATTTCATCACTGAAGTCACCGTCTGCAGTGATTTTGGAGCCCAAGAAAATAAATTATGGCACTGTTTCCCCATCTATTTGCCGAGAAGTGATAGGACCAGATGCCATGATCTTTGTTTTTTTTTGAATGTTGAGTTTTAAGCCTGCTTTTTAACTCTCCTCTTTCACTTTCATCGAGAGGCTCTTTATTTATTGCTTAAATGATATTTTATCTATACATTAAACTACAATATTAAAAAATGAAGAGATTGAATTCTGCATTTTAAGGAGCTCCATGTACCCAATTCTCAGTGAAAAGGATAAAAGTCATTTAAGAATAAAAACATATGAAGTTTTTGGGAATAGACCTAAAAGCACAGCAAATGATGGAACATTTAGTCAAGAATGTCTACTGAAATTCCACAAGAGCGGAGAGAAGCTGTGGTGTTTGCTTTATGACCTGCCCCTTTCATTCTCCCAGCCCAGAGTAATGGAAACACCAATCTCCAGATGGGTGCAGCTAAGGACACAGACTTCCTTTCTCCCAAGGTCCCAGTCTGGGGACAATGACACCTGATCTGGATGGGCAAAGCATCAGCATTTTTCCTCCTTTCCTCAGCTACCTTTTGCAGACATTAATTCTGATATAATTGGGGATAAGAAGTTGAAGATTCCTTCTTCCTCTCAGCCACCACTTATGGCAAGGTGTCTCTGTTAGGGTACAGCGGATTATCTGTAATTCCAAATGCCTACATTAGAAAAGAAGAGATAGCTCATAGATCACATCAATGACTTGCTATTCCACCTTTGGAAACAACAACAACAACAAAATATCAAACTAAAGCAAGCAGAAAGAAGGGAATAACAAGGGCTAGAGTAAATATAAATACACCATAGATAGAGAAAATCAGAACCACAAGACACCACTTTAAATGTACTAGAATATGTTATAATTAAAATTCAGATAGTATGTTTTTTATGTGGATGGATAGAAGTTGACATCCTCATGTACGGTTGGTAAGAATGTAAAATTTTACAGATTCTTTGTAAATCATTCTGTTAAATTTTCTAAAAGTTAAACATAAAGTTGCCATTTAATGCAGCAATTCCACACATACATGTATACATAAATGAAATGAAGGATGGACAACTGAATATCTATCAAGTAATGAACAGATAAATAAAATATACTATACATAACACAAGAAAAATATGTACACATACATACAATGAAACATTATTTGACCATAGAAAAGAATGAAGAACACCACCACATATGATGAACTTTGGAGATACTGTGCTGAGCGAAAAGAGTCATAAAAACACACATACATTATTCTGTTTATGTGAAAGTTCCAGAGTAGCAGTACATAGAGATAGAAAGATAAGTGGTTCTCTAAGGCTGAGAGTCGTTGTGGATTGACTGGTTATATCTAAAAGCTATGGAACTTCTTCTTGAGGTGATGAAAATGTTCTGTAATTGACGGTAGTATAAAGACCCTGGTGCTGGGAAATATTGAGGGCCGGAGGAGAAGGGTACGAGAGAGAATGAAATGGTTGGATGGCACCACCAACACAATGGACATGGGTTTGGGTGGACTCCGGGAGTTGGTGATGGGCAAGGGAGGCCTGGCATGCTGCAGTTCCTGGGGTCGCAAAGAGTCGGACACCACTGAGCAACTGAACTGAACTGAACTGATTGGTAGCAAAACTCTGTGGCTATGCTAAAAGTTATTGCACTATACATTTTTAGATGGGTGAATTCTATGGCATGTGAATTCAACAGATCTCCTTTAAAAATAATAAAGAACTCTATGCACTGTTATATAGATATTTTCATACTGTATCAAGAGAACAAAAAAGGGCACATGTTTTTGCTTTATGTATATTATATGCTATATCTGATTAAGAAATATGAAGAAATAAGAATGCACAGATTTTTGAATCCCACAAATATATAACAGAAATTAAGGAAAGTAAAGACCTATAGGAGTTGAGAGAGGATTAGGTATAAAAATAGGGAAAGGAATGGGAGTATGATGAGTAAACCATATTAATTTAAAATTTTAAATTTTTTAATTGGAGGACAATTGCTTTACAAAAGTCACAATGAGAAAAACAAATATCGTACATTAACATATATATATATGGAATGAAGAGAAATGGAACTGATGAACATACTCAGATTTTAAAAGCAATTAATATAACCAAGATAAGAAATATAATGCAAGTGAATAGAAATAGAGATTAGGGAACCTGATATTAGTTTGTTGATATCATTATCCACATGTAATTGAATAATAAGAGCATTATTCCTAGTAACTTTTGACCACAGTCCTCTTATAACTGAAAAGTTATATTGAGCTTTATTAATAGTTTTATGTGTGGGAGTGATGTCATTTTTATCTGCAAAGTAAGATTTAGTATATGAATAATTATCAGTATGTTATTGTTGTTGAGAACGGTCTTCTAACTGTGAGTTAATATAAATGATAATACTTGATGGAAAGATACCCAGTGTTGCTTGATTGGATCTCGTGATTTAAAGTCCTTTCTGAGATATATTCCATGAGTATCAATGGCACGCCAGTTTCTCTAGTGGCAATATGGACATTTAGTGCATGTACCATTTTCCACAGAAAAGGAATCATGTATTCTTAGAACATAGATGATTTCTGGACTGAGACTAAGAAATCTCAAGGTAATCTTGGAGTCAGAAAATGATAAAGTGCTAAAAATATGTAGAAACATAGAAGACAGCCAGAGGAGTGGTCACTGGCCAAATCTGGGACAGCTCAGAGATTCTCATGAATAGAATGGATTATAAAGCTCTGGCTAAAAAACAGTTTCTGAGTTCCTATTCTTATAGAAGCTCTTTCCGAGCAGTTTCAGGTTCACAGCAAAATTGAGTGCAACGTACAAAGAGCTCCCATGCGCCCCCTATTCAGTCCTCACTCCCCTCACCTCACAACCTCTTCATCACACCCCACACCAGAGCAGAACATGTGTCGTATCAATGAGCAAATATTGACACATTATTATCACCCAGAGTCCATAGTTCATCTTGGTGTCATCCATTCTGCAATTTTGACAAATGTATGATGACATATACCTGTATCATGTGGAATAGTTTCACTGCTGAAAAGTCCTCTGTGCTCTACCTATTCACCAACTCCCAACCCTTGGCAAACACTGATTTTATTTTATTTTTTTTTTTACTCTCTTCATAGTTTCAGCTTTCCCAAAATATCCTGTAGATGGAATCATATAGTATATAGCCTTTTAGACTGCTTCCCCCCCCCCCCACTTACTAATACACAGTTAAGTTTCATTCACATATTTTTGTGTCTTGATAATGTAATATCTGGTTGTACTGCAATTCGTTTATCCATTCACCTATGGAAGGGCATTTTGATTGCTTCCATGTATTGGAAGTTATAAATAAAGTTTTGGCTGCTTTAAATATCTCTGTGCAGGTTTTTCTATAGACATAAGTTTTCAATTTATTTACTTGGGTAAATACCAAGGATTGCAGTTGGTGGATTACATGGTGAGAGTAAGTTTTCTTTTGTAAGAAACCACCAAATGGTCTTCCAAAGTGACTATACTATTTTGCATTCCCATCAGCAATGAATGAACCTTTCTGTTGCTTCACATCCTCACCAGCATTTGGTGCTGTGAGTGTTCTAGATTTAAGATATTTCAGTAGACGTATAATAGTATCTCACTGTTATAATGTGAAAGTCCCCAGTGATAGAGGATGACTCACTCTTTTATATGCTTCTTTTATTTCTGTGTATCTTATTTGGTGAGATGGTTGTTCAGGTCTCATGATCTAATTGGGTTTTTATTTGTTTTTATCTAGTTGAGTTTTAAGAGATTTTTTAAATTAACTTTAGCTGAGAGACCTTTTTCATATAGACATTTTTCAAATACTTCCTTTTAGTCTGTGGTTTGTCTTATTTTCCTGATGATGTCTTTGCAGAGCAGAGATTTTTGTCTTTAAGGAATTTGTTTATCAGTGCTTTCTTTCATGAAAAGGTTCAAAGATCAATTTACTATATTTGTGTGGAACTATCTCTGGGCTCTCTGTTTTGTTCCATTGATTTATCTATTCTTTCATCAATACCATACTACCTTGATTTATGTAGATTTAAGTCTTAAAGTTGGGCATATTAATTTATCACCTTTGTTGTGAATTGTTGCCTCTTTATAGTTAGAGATTTATTCTTTTCCTAATATTGTAAGGAGATTGCAAGCCAACAAGAAATGGGACAACAAAACCTGTTCTCAGTCTACCTTCTCTGGTAAATATTATGATATAAAATGTCATCCAGCTGATTTCTGTAACAAACATTTGCGATTTTTCTTGTCCTCTTCCACTGCTTATTTCAAATAGCACATTTTCTTTAGGAGAAATGACCATTCTCCCATTTACATCTTAGTGGTAAGGCTAAGTGTCACAGGCTAGGAGTGATTTAAACTAGAATAATCTAAATTATTTTTTTCTATAAATAGAGCCACAAAAGAGTGAATAAGGGCACCTCAAACTAAAACATGTTGAAAACCCTGTATTCCAGTGATGATATGCAAGAAAATGTATGTCTACTGTCTGCTCAACTAAGATGCTTTTGTTCTCATTCTGTCTCCTGGCCTACTTTTCCTGCCCCTTGACCATTTTAATAATTATTAGCTTTATTTGCTCAAGTAGAGTCATTTACTGTTACTTTTCTTTAGAAATTCCTGTTACAACAAATATAAATACATTTTATGAATTTGATTAACTTAAAAACAAAACTGAACATTTAAAACTATTTGTAACTGCCTTTATGCTAATTGACAATTCATGCCTTATGCTAACATATATGTTGGATTTTTCAAATTTTTTTGTTATATGTTTCTCAAAATTTAAGCTCATCGAAAGTAATTGCTTTCAATTCTTTTTTTTTTTTTTTTAATAATGGGGTTGTGGGAATTACAGCATAATGGCTAATATACATTATTCAAAGAAAAGTACACTAGGAACACAAATTCTGATTTTTCTGATTTTCACTTAACAGAAATGAATTTACTATTGCTAAGGTTTTAAAATACAGTTAAATATAGTAAATGTTCCATATGAATTGAATCCTCAGAATTTGTCAGAGTTGAATAGTCACAGCCCAGATGATAAATGACTAAACAACTTTTTAAAAGGACAAAGATAAAAGGACAACTTTAAAGTGTTAGCAAAACAATGAACCATTTTTAACATTTTCCTGGCCTATATTTGTTAATGGACTAAGGAAAATACCTAAATATATCAAGTAAATGCTCTAATTATCTATAATTTGTGTTATTAGCATTTGAGAACGTTTATTTCTGGGTAATAGAAGATATTACCAAGACCTAAATTTGATACTATGTGTTTTTTCATCACAATATTGAATGTAAAAGACTATTAACTTGTATAAAATTTATTTAAATATAAATATGGAGACCTACCACAACAATGAAGAATTATAGGCCCAACATCTAGAGGAGACAGAAAGTAAAAACATGAGGCTATTTTTGGGTCCTCATCTCTTCTATTGAGGATTTCTCTGAATCTATCATATGCTGCTGAGAAGCTGAGGAATTTTGATAGACTCATAAGGCTACATAGGATAAGATTTGTTCAGGACTTGCAAAGGAGAAGCATTTCTGACCAACAAGGCAGATTTTAGAGTGGGATCCCAAAGAGACACACCTTAAAATAATTTCAAACCTTGATCAGACACATCTCAAACCTTGTTGGATGCCTTGGACTTCTTCCATGCCAGATTATTTTTAATTGTGCTGTCCAGTAGGGTAGCCACCAGCCATACATGGCCATTTAAAATAAATGTGTATCCCTTTCTGAAACTTAAGAATTTGAAAATGTAGACTCTAAACTTACTCCTTTTTTTTTTTTTTTGTCATTAGAAACATCAGATCTTATTAAGCAAAGCTCAGTAGTTGATTTTCACAGCTTGCTTTCCTAGAATTATGTCATGTCCTCAGAATGTCACAGAATATCCCAATTATTTTTCCCTGAAAAAGCCTGGTGTTATCTCTATTAGACTGCCCTACTTTAACAACAGGAACGAATGGTTATTTCACAAAGCATTGTTTTTACCAACTGTCCTTTTTCTGTTCCAGGATGTTATCCATGATAGCATAACTACATTTAGATGTTGTGTTTCCCCGGACTCCTCTTGGCTGTGACAGTTCCATCTGACTTTTGCAGAAGCCAAGGAGGTAAGTTGAAAAGGGATTTGATAAAAGTCTAGGTCTTCATCCTTTAAATCTTTGATAGTGACACTAAACTCTACAAATCTTCCCAGGGTATGCTACAGCTTTGGATTTATTATCTTGATCAAGGATTTGAGGATATTTAAGAGATTTCCACTCGAGCCTTCCTGTCATATGGTACATGCTTGCTTTAAGTTAAACCCTAGAGAATTGTTCCTGCCCTTTTTTTATCTGATCAATAGCCACACATATTTCTCACATTTTTTCCTATTTAAAAAATGAGTTAGAAAATTGTTGATGCTTTCGTATTGTTTTTGGAAACATAAAAATTGCAATTACATATTGAATCAGGGGAAATAATACTGTAAAATGGAGTTTTTTTTGAAACTTATTCTCTATATTTTGTTCCTATGTTATAGTAGATTATGTTAAAGCATAAACCTTTCATAAAACATCTACTTCTGCTTTATTGACTACACCAAAGCCTTTGACTATCTGGATCTCAATAAACTGTGAAAAATTCTTCAAGAGATGAGACCACCAGACCACCTGACCTGCCTCCTGAGAAATCTGTATGCAGGTCAGGAAGCAACAGTTAGAACTGGACATGGAACAGCAGACTGGTTCCAAATTGGGAAAGCAGTACGTCAAGGTTGTATACTGTCACCCTGCTTATTTAACTTATATGCAGAGTACATCATGCGAAATACCAGGCTGGATGAAGCACCAGCTGCAAAGAAGACTGCCAGGAGAAATATCAATAACCTCAGATACACAAATCCTACCACCCTTATGGCAGAAAGCGAAGAACTAAAGAGCCTCTTGATGAAAGTGAAAGACGGGAGTGAAAAAGTTGGCTTAAAATTCAACATTCAGAAAACTAATAGAATCCGGGCCCATCACTTCATGGTAAATAGATGGGGAAACAATGGAAACAGTGACAGACTTTATTTTTTGGGGGGGCCTCCAAAATCACTGCAGATGGCGACTGCAGCCATGGAATTAAAAGACCTTTGCTCCTTGGAAGAAAAGCTATGATCAACCTAGACAGCATATTAAAAATCAGAGACATTACTTTGCCAACTCTGTCTAGTCAAAGTTTTGGTTTTTCCAGTAGTCATGTATGGACGTGAGAGTTAGACTATAAAGAAAGCTGAGCACCAAAGAATTGATGCTTTTGAACTGTGGTGTTGGAGAAGACTCTTCAGAGTCCCTTGGACAGACAGCAAGATCAAACTAGTCCATCCTAAAGGAAATCAGGGATGAATATTCACTGTAAGGACCGATGCTAAAGCTGAAACTCCAATACTTTGGCCACCTGATGGGAAGAACTGACTCATTGGAAAAGACCCTGATGCTGGGAAAGACTGAAGGCAGGAGGAGAAAGGGACAATGGTGGATGAGATGGTTGGATGGGATAACTGACAGGATGGACATGAGTTTGAGCAGGCTTTGCAAGCTGGTGATGGAGAGGGAAGCCTGGTGTCCTGCAGTCCATGGGGTCACAGAGTCAAACACGACTGAGCGACTTAACTGAACTGAACTGAATGGTGCACACAAAACAAGGTGATTAGATCAGCATTTAACAAGCTACTAGTGCCTGGAATAATATTACTAAAGATTTTAGTAAAAAGGATAGTGTGTCCTAATTTTAAATCAACTTAAAGTGATTGGTTTACCTAGGAAATTTTCATAATACTGACTATAAGAATGTAATGTAATAATTATCCTACATCAGTGTTTGTGTGTCTGTCCAAGTTGGGTACATGTTCAGCAAAATATTTCTAAATTTCTTGAAAAAATATTACTTATTTTAGTTTTAATTCACAAACATAATCTTTGGAGTTTTGTACTTATTTTTAGGTATGCTCATTTAATTAGGTCTCTGAACAGGTATTAACACCTTCAAATAGTGCTGAGAATTGCTCTAAACTTTTCCACTGTATTTTAAGTTTCCGTATATGATGGCATCTAGTTTAGTTTTGTTGTACTTAATTTAAATAATAATATTATATTTGATAATTGTTTTTATCACTTTATTTATTAAAGTTACTTTTAATCAGAAGTCATTGAAATCATCAACTATGCTATATCTCACAATGTTAAGAATGAGCCTCTACATATTAATGATCCAAAATCTTAAGAGTAATTTATAAATAAGGACATTTATTATTTAATAATAGATAATGAGTATTTAGTAAATTTACTAAGAGACAAGTCTACCTACGGAGGCCAAGGAATGTAAAGAATAAATTCTCAGCACCATCATTATATTGTTATTAATTCTTATTGGTGTTATATTTATTATTATCAATGCCAGTAACTGTGTTAGGAAAACATCTTCGACAATCTAATAACTGGTTAGATTAAACAGGTTAGAAAGTGAACTCATTTAACATACCCTCCCTCAAAATGAATAATTACATAAAAATGAATAAGATTATATCTTATCACACATACAGAATTTAGCATTTGATTTCTTTCAAGGTGTTGCACATCCCTCTAAAGACTAATTTGGACCTTGGTTTAATTTTGAAAATATATCAAGAGAATGGCTTGTTTTCTTTAGAAAACAAGAATTTTTGGATGCAAAATAGACAAATGTTAGTATTTCATGTTATACACATAATTTTCTCATTTAGACTATTAGAAACCTCAGTATATGCTATGAATAGTCTCATTTACAAGTCCATTCAAAATTAATTATTGAATAAATGATCCCAAATATTCAGAGGATGAGGCCTCCTTAGTAAAGTAGAAAGACATGCTATGTGTCAATAGAGTTTGTAATCTAGTGGCTCATGAAACCAGCTAAAGTACACATTTTAACTGTGATTTCAATTAAGTATTAAGCATTTCTCTTATAGTCTTATAACAGTTATCACAAAGTAATATCCACAAATTTCATATGAATTATTTAACCCATAAATATTTTTAAAGGGGGATTTTAGTTCATTTCAAGACAAACGTACCTGTTATTAACTCTTTCTTTTCTTCTGTTAGTCTTGTGTTCTCAAGTGCCAAAATTACAAGTATTAAAATATAAATACTAGTATGATATAATAATCAGTTAAGCTTACCAATTTCTGTGCCACCACAGATTGCCAGGTATAAAACAGACCTAGATTTATTAAAACTAAACGTACACTTCGAACTTTGCATCAAAAAGATTCACTCACTCAAGTAGTTAGAATTAAGCGAAAAGACAAGACAGTATTAAAATAAACATCTGAACTTGAAAAATAATCTAGAAAAAAATGAAAGACTATGTTTACAAGGACAAACCAGGCAAGACTGTAATCAAAACAAAAAGCATACAGGAAATTGTTCATAAACACATTAAACACTAGTGAGGGTTTTTTTCTTGATATACATATTATATAAAATTAAGCTTATTTAAATTAGTAAGAAAACTATTCATCACACTAAATTATAAAAAAGAAATGATGCATATAGTCTCTTTACTGAAGAAATGTATATGGGTTATACCAAAAGATAAAAAACAACAAACAAACCCTACTATAAAGGAAATGGGAGTTATAGCAGAATAGCATGTTTTTGTGCCTCAGACTGGCAGATGTGATAAAGAGTAACATCAAAGCTTACTGAAATGTTAAGGAGAGAGACATTTTATATAAACTATTACAGATACAAACTAATGTAGTAGAGTTTTCAAAATCTGTTTAAATTGCAAGTGTACTCACTGACTCATCAAGCCTATGTTTCTGTATAATCACTAGCCATATGTCAATGATCATTCCAATACTACTTGTAAGAGAAAACTGTTGGAAATAATAACTGTTCATCAATATGGATAATCTTAAATAAATTATGACATATTCACATTATACAATGATATTTAACCATTAAAAAATGAGAAAGAGAAGGGGCAAGGCTAAATCGCAAAAATATATTGTGAAATGAAAATGCATATAATGCATATGGAAGGATAGAAACAGGATCTTTTACTTTATGAAAAAATAGATACAAAAATAGCAATATATATGTATATATGCATTAAGAGTTAAGTGAAGTCGCTCAGTCGCGTCCTACTGTTTGCGATTCCATGGACTGTAGCCCACAAGGCTCCTCCATCCATGGGCTTTTTCAGGCAAGAAAACTGGAGTAGTGGGTTGCCATTTCCTTCTCCAGGGAAGCGAGCACAAGGAGCTGGGTGTGCGGGGCCCCAGGGCGGACCGGCAAGCTTGACACCCACGAGGTGAGGAAGTGGGCAGGAAGGCGCTAACCAGGGGGCCGGACAGACCCGCTGAGCCCGCGGCGAGGACGGCCCGACCACCCACGGTCAGCCCACGAGGGGCGCAGCGCGCCACGGCGGCGGCGCGGAGGAACGACTGAGAGCCCCCCACATCGTGGGCCCGGCGCCGGGGATACCGGCCCGGCACGTCGGGGACGGCCGGGGACACACCCTCGCGTCCACCCGCCCGAGGAGACCGGAGCGGGGCGCGGCGAGGGGACACAGGCGCTCCCCTTCCTCCGGCCCGCAACGGCGTCGGCGGACAGACGGAGACGACGGGCCGTGGAGCGGGGCCCAGCGGGCCCGGGAAGCAAGATGCACCAAGGCACGGCGCCGGGAATCAGCCAGACGGGACGGACGGACGGACGGAGAGGGAGCATCGACGGCGGGCGGCCACGTAGGCCGGCGTAGCGGAAGACGCGGCAGCGGCACGGATTCGGCGGTGGAGGTGGGGTGGCCGCGCGCCACCGCGAGGGGCCCAGGGGTGGGTTCAAAACAACCCAAAAGCCAGTCGACCGCCGGGGCGCGCCTCGGGGGTCTCACCTCAGAGGCCTCCCGCACGCGGGCGGTCCCGCGGCACCCAGGACGCCGACTGGCCTGCCGGGCACCCGGCCGGCCACCCTCGCGGGCCTCGCGCCCACCGCCGCCAACGCCCAGACCTCGGGCGGCCCGGGAAAACGCCCTCCCGCCGCGGCCCGGCGCCCCCACGGCCCTCACGCGCACCATGCTGTGCCCGGCCAGCCTCCCCGCTTCTCGGGGACCGAGGGCGCTGCTCCGCCCGGGGACGCCCCCGGCCAGCGGAGGCCGGGGGACGACACCCACGTGAGGCGAGGCCGGCTCGGTCCCAGACAGGGGGAAAGGGCGCGGGCGGTCACCGGCGCGGGCCGCGGGGAAGGCCGGCAGCGCTGGAGAGGGGGCAAGCACGCACAGCGAGGGCCGCGGCACCGGGCCGCGGGCGCCGTCCAGGGGCCAGAGAAAACCGGGGCACGGCCGGACCACCAGGAAAACAAGCGCGAGGTCCCACCGCCACACACTCGAGGGTAGGCCCGCGACGCCTGGGATGCCGGCGGGCCCGGCCGCGCCCGGAGACTCCCACGACCCAGTCCCACCGCGTGCCGCGGAGGGGCCGTGTCCACTCATCCCATCCGTCTGACCTCGGCAGATCCGGCTTCCATCCAGTCCGACCCCGAGGCTCAATGTCCTGGGGACGCGCTCTCCATCCAGGTGGCCCGAGCCCGTGCCCCCACACCGCCACTGGCTGCAGCTCGGGAGGGAGGGCAGGCGGGACAGGCTCTCACGGGTGCGGGGCTGGGGGAGGACCGGGCGTCCCCATCCTCGTGGGCTCCCCACGGGGTTTGGCCGCGTGCACACACAGCGCACACACTGCCCCACTTGGTCGCCCGCGGGTCCTGCCGGACCCTCCCCTGACTCGGAGTGAGGAGGCCTGAGCCTCGATGCTGTCTGTATCCCATCAAGGTGAGTTGTAAGTCGTAATCATTTGAAATGAATAACTTAAGAATAAACGTAGAGATATTCTCAATATTCTTATCATGCAAGGCAAGCATTTATATTAACTATATAAACATTTATATATACATAAACATTTACAAACATACAAAATTTATACTTACACAAAAATTTATATTAACTGTATATATGTATAATTTATATTTTGTATATGTATACTTACACATTTATGTATGTATAATTTATATAATTTACAAATGAATGTATATAAATGTTTATATACAGTTAATATACATTTTTGCCTTACATGATAATAATATTTAGAGTATCTCTATGTTTATTCTGAAGTTATTCATTTCAAATGATTACGACTTACATTTCACCTTGATTGGGATATAGACTCAGTCGTTTAAACAACTATGATCATAGGATCAGACTATTCAGCTACTGTTTAAACATGTGTTGTTCTTCAGTCGCTAAGTCATGTTTGATTCATTGCAACCGCATGGAATACAGCATGCCAGACATTCCTGTCCTTCACTATCTCCTGGAGTTTGCTCTGACACATGTCTGTTGAGTCAGTGATGCCATCCAACCATGTCATCCTCTGTGACCCACTTCTCCTCCTGCCCTCAGTTTTCCTTGGAACAGGGTCTTTTCCAATGATTTGGCTCTTCCTTCCAGTGACCAAAATATTGCTAAAGTATTTAGCCTTGTAAACTGTGGATATTAGTCTTTCTGTACTACAGTGTCTAATTTATAACATAGACAAAATTACACTTGTGAGGGTTCAACAATATTAACATAATAAGCATCAAGAGAAGTTATTAGTATGTATTGTTCAAACATTGTTTTTGCCATTATCACTGTTACTGACCTTTTGAATATTAATATTTTTAGGATTTCCTCCTCTCATTCAGTCCAAATAATAGAATATTCACTCAAGTTTTATTTTAATGTGGAAAGAATCTAACCAATCTGGTTCCTATCGAAGTGATTACTAAGACTGCATATTCCTCTGAAGTCCGGTAATTCTTTTATTTCTGTCACCTGTTTCATGGGTCCACAATCCTTGAAAAGTTTGAGAAACCACTTCCTAAGATTTAGACTCTCTAACAAATCCAGTGTGGCTATTCCCTCTAAGGCCTTACTTCTCTCCAGGGGTGCTGGCATAGACAGGGCTGCAGGTCACAACTTTTCTGTGGACAATGGACTTCAATACACTTTGAAGTCTTACATCATCACTTGCTTCTCCTTGGAAGTCCTTCAATACATTTTCATTTCCATCTCTCTTATTTTTTCTTACAAGTTTTTGTTAACAAAAATGGATCACTTTTATTATATAATTTCTCATAATCTGGATATTTCAGCTTGCATTTCTATAGTTTCTTTTAATACATTCTTTAGTATGTGCATTAACTGTAATTTGATACTTTGACCCAGAGCTCTGTTGGCCAATTTATTTGTCAGTAGAAACAATTTAAATTGCTAAATTTAGGTTATTTAACATTTTGTTGTTGTTATTCATTCTCTAAGTTGTATCCAACTCTCTGAGACCCCATGAACTGCATTGCCAGGCTTCTCTGTCCATCACTATCTTCCTGAGTTTGCTCAAACTCATGTCCATTGAATCAGTGATGTCATCCAACCGGCTCATCCTCTGTCACCCCCTTCCCCTCTTGCCCTCAATTTTTCCCAGCACTGAGGTCTTTTCTTATGAGTCAGCTCTTTATATTAGGTGGCCAAGTTATTGGAGCTTCAGCTTCAACACCAGTCCTTCTAATGAATGCTGCTGCTGCTAAGTCGCTCCAGTCGTGTCTGACTCTGTGCGACCCCATACACAGCAGCCTACCAGGATCCCCCGTCCCCGGGATTCTCCAGGCAAGAACACTGGAGTGGGTTGCCATTTCCTTCTTCAATGCATGAAAGTGAAAAGTGAAAGTGAAATTGCTCAGTCGTGTCCGACTCTTCGGGACCCCATGGACTGCAGCCTACCAGGCTCCTCTGTCCATGGGATTTTTCAGGAGAATTCTAATGAATATTCAGGGTTTGATCTCCTTGCAGTCCAAGGGACTCTGAAAAGTCTTCTTCAACACCACAGTTTGAAGGCATCAATTCTTCAGTGCTCAGCCTTCTTTATGGTCCAACTGTCACATCCATACATGATGACTACTGGAAAAACCATAGCTTTGACTATACGGACCATTGTCGGCAAAGTGACGTCTCTGCTTTTTAATACATTGTCTAGGTTTGACATAGGTTTTCTTACAAGGTCAAGCCTCTTTTAATTTCCTGGCTCAGTCACCATCCACATTGGTTTTGGAGCTCAAGAAAATGAAATCTGATACTGTTTCCACATTTTCCGAATCTATTTGCCGTGAAGTGATAGGACAGATGCCACAATCTTAGTCTTTTGACTGCTGAGTTTTAAGCCAGCTCTCCTCTTTCACCTTTTACAATTAAAATCACAGGTTCTCCATTACACTAGCTGTGCTCACCTATTTAGTAGCCTCATGTGACTAATGGTTTCTCTAGTGGGTAGTACACATACAGAATATTTCTTGCTGCACAAAAATTTTTATTGTGCATCCTGATTCTAGAGGCTTGATATGCTTCATATTGACTCCCTTTATTTAGTAAAATTACTTCCTAGGTTATATTGCAAACTTCCATTGTGGGAGTGATATGTAATCTGTGTATGTTTACTTTTTGTGATATTGTTAGCCTTTGGTGACCGTTGTCTGGATTAATTAAGACATTAGGTTTAGAAAAATGGAACTGTAATAGCATTCTTACTTCTATTATTATATGGAAATGTTCTGTAAATACAAACTTCTATTTGCCTTTAGCTCAGTTATAGATAATTGAGGGGAAGAGGCAGGTATAAATGTTTTATTTTTTCCCTTTTCCTACCATTTGCAAAATAGTATTTTATTTTTTAACATTCCTCAAAGTGACCAATGAAATCCTTTCTTTATTATTATTATTAAAACAAGGATTTAAATATATGTGATACTTTTGAATAAAATGCAGTTAGTACCTTTTCTGGATGCTCTAAAATTTTCTCCTTTGACTGATGGGAGCCTCTTCAAGTTGACTCGTGAGTCTTTTCACATGAGGTGAAAGTTTTGATAATTTTCTTTTACAGTGAAATATTCTAAAAGTATCTTATAGATGTCCTGCCCTAGACCTATACTACAAAGCCACAGTAATCAAGACAGTATGGTACTGGCACAAAGACAGAAATATAGATCAATGGAACAGAATAGAAAGCCCAGAGATAAATCCACGGACCTATGGACACCTTATCTTTGACAAAGGAGGCAAGGATACACAATGGAAAAAAGACAACCTCTTTAACAAGTGGTGCTGGGAAAGCTGGTCAACCACTTGTAAAAGAATGAGACTAGAACACTTTCTAACACCATACACAAAAATAAACTCAAAATGGGCAAAACCACAATGAGGTACCATTACACGCCAGTCAGGATGGCTGCTATCCAAAAGTCTACAAGCAATAAATGCTGGAGAGGCTGTGGAGAAAAGGGAACCCTCTTACACTGTTGGTGGGAATGCAAACTAGTACAGCCGCTGTGGAGAACAGTGTGGAGATTTCTTTAAAAACTGGAAATAGAACTGCCATATGACCCAGCAATCCCACTTCTGGGCATACACACTGAGGAAACCAGATCTGAAAGAGACACGTGCACCCCAATGTTCATCACAGCACTGTTTATAATAGCCAGGACATGGAAGCAACCTAGATGCCCATCAGCAGATGAATGGATAAAGAAGCTGTGGTACATATACACCATGGAATATTACTCAGCCGTTAAAAAGAATTCATTTGAACCAGTTCTAATGAGATGGATGAAACTGGAGCCCATTATACAGAGTGAAGTAAGCCAGAAAGATAAAGAACATTACAGCATACTAACACATATATATGGAATTTAGAAAGATGGTAACAACAACCCTTTATGCAAAACAGAAAAAGAGACACAGAAGTACAGAACAGACTTTTGAACTCTGTGGGAGAAGGTGAGGGTGGGATGTTGCGAAAGAACAGCATGTATATTATCTATGGTGAAACAGGTCACCAGCCCAGGTGGGATGCATGAGACAAGTGCTCGAACCTGGTGCACTGGGAAGACCCAGAGCAATCGGGTGGAGAGGGAGGGGGGAGGGGGGAACGGGATGGGGAATACGTGTAAATCTATTGCTGATTCATGTCAATGTATGACAAAACCCACTGAAAAAATAAATAAATTAATTAAAAAAAAAATCCCTGAGGCAAAATGAATATATACAAGTCCACCTATTTTATTGTAATCTGAGTGGTCTAGGAATATAGACAAAACAAAAATATATACACGGCTAAGGCGAATTCATAGCAGTAGTTACATCTGAGGACTGGAATTGCGAAGGTCAAGGAGGAATACTGCTTTACCTATAAGGTTTAAATTTTTCACAGAAAGTTTAAGCTTCTCTTGCCGAATATTTGATTAACCTTATATTTAATAGAACTAGAACTAGAAAAATTTCTTATGATCAGTTTAATTTGAAGTTTATTGTTCATTAAATTGTCTCCACAAATACCGCTTTAAAAATACTAGTGAATTATACAACTAACTGATGTATGCCATATTACAAAATTTGGGAATGAAAAAATAAAAGAAGATAAGGCTAACAGAAATTTGCTACCAAAAGGCACGATTAGGTAAAAGGCTTCTCATGTCTGACGGAATTTGCAATAGTCATCAACTTTGCCATGTTCTTATTGTGTAAGTCAGAATTAGTTTTCTCATGACTCATATGTTAATGATGCGAGCCATCTCGTAGCATTAAGATTGGCTAGCATTACAAGTCTAAAACACTTAGCACAGTAACACTTTCATATAGTAAGTGTAAAATAAATTATTAGTATTGCTATTGATACTGAGAAATACTAAAGGCCATTAATATGTTATTATATACACTATGATAAATTGCCTGTAACTTAAATTTAAAATGACCAAGTTAAAAAGAATATACACATGAAAAACAAGCATACTTTTGATTAAATGGTATAATTTTTATAGCTTTTAAAAACACATGTAATCTTTTCATATTGGTTTTAATTAAGAATATCTATGGTTCAGGAAAGGACACAAAAATAGGAATTGTGATGATTCCAATGACCACCTTAATATACCTCAGGATTGCACATGCCAAACAGGGTTTGTCTTCATATAGTATTCTATTATAAGAAATTTCTGTGAAGTTAGCTGTGTCAGATGAAATAAATGTCAGCATTATCCCTAGGACAGGGATCATCCCTACCTTGTTTGTAATTCTGTATTTCAGAAATGAAGCAGCTTCTTCTGTTGTTCTTCATTTGTATGTCACAGAAATGGACATAACTCTCACACAGTAGAAAATACCCTGAATAGGAGTAGTACTACAAACTGCAAATATACAATTAGAATTTAAGTAGCCTATTTTTAGAAATTCTGTTGGTGTCTGGAAGATTTAAGTACAAGAGGATTTTGCTTTTCAGCAGTTCTCCTTTATGTACCTCAGGGCAAGTGGTAATGTGCAATTTATGGTAAATTGAGCATATCTCAAACTCTAGTTGCAAGGTAGACAGTTAATAATACTAAACTGATTGGTGTTAAAGTAAATGGGTAAGAGAAGAGGATTGGGGTTCAGTAATTGGTTAATGGCCACAGTACTAAGGCATAGGACCAGAGTCATTACATCTTACAAAGAGAAATGTTTTGATGGACACTAACAATCATCCAGTCTCAAATAAAAGACATTTAATCTCTAGTATCATCAGTTTTAGAGTCTAAAGAAATGCATTAAACTGAGAGCTCTCCAGTAAAGTGATGTAATGTGTAATTGACATCAAAAGCATATCCCCCTATCACCAAATGGCATTAGCCTCTTTATATTCAGATAGATTGTCTGAAAGCAGTGGTTCCTAACCATTTAAGCTAAAACTTAAAACCCAGAAATATGAAGTTTAAAAAAAAATGCATTTCTTCAAATAGATAAACTATGGAAATTATTTACTTATAATTCAATAAGGACTATTTTTACACCATTCTGTCATGTTCAGTACCAGAAATGGAGCCTGTCCTTTCACAATGACACTGTTCATTTTGAGAAAAGAGTTACCAATGTTTTCAAGAGTTTGCTTCTTAGAGTCTCCCATAGTCTTAGACTATTAATAAGGAGGCTATTAATAAGGTGACTCAGTGGTAAAGAACCCACCTGCCAGTGCAGGAGACATGAGTTTGAACCTGAGTCAGGAAGATCCTCTTGAGAAGGAAATGACAACCCATTTTAGTATTCTTGCCTGGAGGATTCCCTGGACAGAGTAGCCTGGCAGGCTACAGTCCATGGGGTTGTAAACAGTCAGACACAGGTGAGCAATTGAGCACATTAATGAGAGGACAGGTTGACCAGAGGACTTTGGATGCAGGCGATAGCAAGAAAACCGTGGTCTGTGGTCCTTGGTTGTGGCAGCCCTAACAGATAAATACTGACTGATTCCTTTCTCTCATGATGATCTTCCCAAATCAAAAGTCTTATTCTCCAGCCTCTGACATTCTTCAAATTCAAAACCTCAATTTTTTTTTCTTCTAATCCATAAATACTGTCTAGTCCTTTGAGGAAAGGGTCATCTTCTTCCCCACTGTCCTGATTTTTTTAAGCCATGAACTCCTATTCTTCCCTTTAAAACCTCTTGTTTTAATTCTCAGCATGTTTTGAAAGCAAACAAAAAGCCTGGACTTTAGAAAATCTAATTCTCATTTGGAATTTGTGTATGCTTCAAACTGATGAAAAAAGACAGAGAAAATATTGGGGAAGAGGGACAAAATTAGTATTTAAAGACCTTAAAACTTTTTAAAATAGCTCTTAGAATTACTTCTTTAATCTATTAAAACTCTTTATTTTGTGTTTTCACATAACCCAGTTTTTACTTGGACATTATAGACATGCAATTTTGGTGGATGTGATTCGGTATTAAGTGGTAGGAAATGACCAGAAGATGTTTAGAGTAGCTGCAATATCACCTAGAGAAAGAGGATGCCTTCCTTTTTTTTTTTTTTTTTTCTCTTGAAAATGGCACTGCTCTAGAAATAATACTATATAACCCCCCGAGTTTGTGATTGACAGTCAACCTGATTTTATGACCAGGACATGCTGAACCTCACTGTAGTGCATTGTTGTCCAGTTGCTCTGTTGTAGCTGACTATGGGCTGCAGCATACCAGGCCTCGTCCATTCCTAGTAGGAGTTATTCTCCACTGTCTATAGAGACTGTTATGAATGACAACATTTCTCTTATACTTCCATCTATGGCTTGTCAGGCCAGGATATGTGATATTTCTTTTTTTCCTAGAAATACCTTTTGATGGCATTGCGTTTTTCCTATGGTTCCTTGAATGAAAGCCATATATTTAAATGTTTCATTAATGTAGATGCTAAGTTATTTCTTACTTCATTAAAACAAGACTCTAAATAGGAAAAATATTTTTCATGTAGAATAATGATACTAAAAAATGTACATTTGAAACTAGTGCAAAAAGTAATTTAATGTTTACTCTGAAAGTAGAACCTTATAATACTTACTCCAGTGTCTGCCATGAAGCTAGGGACACTGGGTTACCTCTCAGTATGAAGTAATTCCCGGGGGTCAAGCCATAGTGCAAAAGCCTGAGGAAAATGCATAATTGTTTTTGAATATAAAAGTTTTCTTCACAACACAGAGACATATATTCCCTTGAGACAAAGAAAAAGCAAGAGCAATATTAAAGCAAAATGGAATGCTTTGTAATATTTAAAATGTTAAATCAGTCAGTTCAGTCGCTCAGTCGTGTCTGACTCTTTGCGACCCCATGAATTGCAGCATGCCAGCCCATGAGTTTGAGTTTTACTCAAACTCATGCCCATCCAGTCAGTGATGCCATCCAGCCATCTCATCCTCTGTCGTCCCCTTCTCCTGCTGCCCCGAATCCCTTCCACCATCAGAGCCTTTTCTAACGAGTCAACTCTTCACATCAGGTGGCCAAAGTATTGGAGTTTCAGCTTTAGCATCAGTCCTGCCAATGAACACTCAAGACTTATCTCATTCAGGATGGACTGGTTGGATCTCCTTGCAGTCTAAGGGACTCTCAAGAGTCTTCTCCAACACCATAGTTCAAAAGCATCAATTTTTTGGTGCTCAGCTTTCTTCACAGTCCAACTCTCACATCCATACATGACCACTGGAAAAACCATAGCCTTGACCAGACGGACCATTGTTGGCAAAGTAATGTCTCTGCTTTTTAATATGCTTTCTAGGTTGGTCATCACTTTCCTTCCAAGGAGTAAGTGTCTTTTAATTTCATGGCTACAGTCACCATCTGCAGTGATTTGGGAGCCCAAAAAAATAAAGTCTGACACTGTTTCCACTGTCTCCTCATCTATTTCCCATGAGGTGATGGGACCAGATGCCATGATCTTAGTTTTCTGAATGTTAAGCTTTAAGCCAGCTTTTTCACTCTCCTCTTTCACTTTCATCAAGAGACTTTTTAGTTCCTCTTCACTTTCTGCCATAAGGGTGGTGTCATCTGCATATCTGAGGTTATTGGTATTTCTCCTGGAAATCTTGATTCCAGCTAGTGCTTCTTCCAGCCCAGCATTTCTCATGATGTACACTGCATATAAGTTAAATAAGCAGGGTGACAATATACAACCTAGGCGTACTCCTTTTCCTATTTGGAACCAGTCTGTTGTCCCATGTCCAGTTCTAAATGTTGCTTCCTGACCTGCATACAGGTTTCTCAAGAGGCAGGTCAGGTGGTCTGGTATTCCCATCTCCTTCAGAATTCTCCACAGTTTATTGTGATCCACACAGTCGAAGGCTTTGACGTAGTCAATAAAGCAGAAATAGATGTTTTTCTGGAACTCTCTTGCTTTTTCGATGATTCAGCGGATATTGGCAATTTGATCTCTGGTTCCTCTGCCTTTTCTAAAATCAGCTTGAACATCTGGAAGTTCTCAGTTCATGTATTGCTGAAGCCTGGCTTGGAGAATTTTAAGCATTACTTTACTAGCGTGTGAGATGAGTGTAATTGTGTGGTAGTTTGAGCATTCTTTGGGATTACCTTTCTTAGGGATTGGCATGAAAACGGACATTTCCCAGTCCTGTGGCCACTGCTGAGTTTTCCAAATTTGCTGGCATATTGAGTGCAGCACTTTCACAGCATCATCTTTCAGGATTTGAAATAGCTCAACTGGAATTCCATCACATTCTCTAGCTTTGTTTGGTAGTGATGCTTTAAGAAGAGGTGGCAAGAATACACAGAAGAACTGTACAAAATGTTGGTCTATCATAACTCAATTTTAGGCAATGGGGTGATTTTGTTTTTTCTAAAGCTCTAATATACACACTTCTATTATAGCTTGGAAAATTTGTTTAACAAATTTGAAATGCAATGTGAATTATATCTGAAATATATTATTTTAAATTTTTTATTTATATTCACTTATGGATTTCCCCCCATCCTTGTTGATTTAACTTTATTATTTTAAATGCATATGACACTAATATATTTCTGAAAGTCAAAGTGATCACAAAGAGTGGATAGTGATACAGAACAGTGAAACAATTAAGGGGTTCAGCAACAGAACCCCTAGATATTTTCAGCAACTGAAATGAACTGAAACTGAACTGAAAAAAACAATAAAATAGGCAAGAGACATGGACATACATTTCTTAACATAAGATTCATCGTTGTTCAGTTGCTCAGTCACGTCTGACTCTTTGCGACCCCATGGACTGCAGCACACCAGGCTTCCCTGTCCACCAACTCCCAGAGTTTGCTCAAACTAAAGTCCATTGAGTCAGTGATTCCATCCAACCATCTCATCCACTGTCGTCCCCTTCTGTCCCTGCCTTCAATCTTTCCCAGCATTTTACAAACCAATCAATTTATTTTCTTTTGGAAAATTTAATTTTAGTTGTTTTTCTGCAATTTAGAGTAGAAGAGTCCTATCTAATCTAGGATTATACATTATCATAAATAATATACCTTCTTCATTTTCAATTATAATGTTTAAATAAGAAACACAGAACTTATAGTGAAACAACACAGTTGCCTTTGAAAAGTATTGGGTTGGCCAAAAGGTTTGTTTGGTTTTTCTGTAAGATGTTACAGAAACAGCCTTTGGAAACCCAATATTTACCTTTCTTTCAATATGTTAATAGAAACTTTCTACTAAAAAGTACATGAATCTTGATTGTGCATTAAAATAACTTAATAGTTGATTTTCCTAGAAAGACTCAAAGTTGATTTCATTTTCTTAATAATTTAAAATTTTATCTAAGTGAAAGCATCTATGGGTAGACATATATTTTATAGTTTAGAATCTGTAAACAGAATGAAAGTGTTGTGCTAAATTTCATTTACATTTTAATAGAAATAATTTTATAAAAATTGAAGCATTTTGGAGAAAATTTATGTGTTCATAAATGTCACCAATTAATCTAATACATGATAAAACATTATTTGCTAATGTCTACATGGAATGCATTTAGATTGCATTTGTTTCAATGATCTGCTATTTATTTAAAGATGAAATTTCTAATAATGCTGAATGCATATTTTCCCCACATGGTCTATAGCTCTTTTTAAATAACTTAGAAACATACATGACTATTAAAAGGTTTTCTTTATTGAAATAATTGATTGATATTGAGTCAATCAAGTTTGTGTTTGCATATTTAAATCATGTTTGAATCTTGTTTCTTAGCTAAATATATATAAGGAATTAAGGAGAAATTTTAGTTATTTGGAAGATTAATAATCAAGTATTTTCCCTCTATTTTGTAGGAAAATATGAAGGTTTCAAACATAGCAAAATATTATTATGCATATTCAGCTAAATGCTAAATAAAGAAACACACTCAAAAATATTTAACTATGATTTTGTGTACATACATATTCTTTTTCCATTAATGCAAAGTGCCTTAATTCTTGTGGAAGATTTGTACTGTATTTGATTAAATAGAAACTGTAGTATAAAGTGTATACTCTGTTTAAAAAAATGGGTCAAGTGAGAGAAAAGTCAGAGATTTGTGATTTTTAACACAGTACATATCAGGCAAAGAGGCTTACAGATTAATCCTTTCAAAGATGTGATTATTACGTTTGGAAGCTCTAAATCAAAGGTATTAGCCAAGTTAGTAAGAGATGACATATATGAAAGACTACATCCTTATCAGACTGATGAACTGAGAGATTCTCTGACTCATTTTTCAGTTTTACAGCTCTTAAAAGTACTCTTGTAAGGGGTACAGTACTTTTTGTCAGTAAGTAATTAACCTTAAAGTATAGGTGGTCTCATTCAAGACATAAAAAGCTAACCTTTGTACCTGAAAGCCCTGAATGCTATTACACACACAGGAAGAATGCAGTTTTCTATGTCATTTCATTCCAAATGAACAATCTTAAAAACTTTTCTTACCAAAACACAATTCACATCTATCTAAAGAAAGAAAGTAGCCTAATGAAACATATGCTACCTATGTGTGATTAAATTGAAAAAAAAAAAAATGATGACCTGTGTGACAAAATGGAGAGTACTTTAAAATTGGTATTACACAAAAAGAATCTGTAAGAAAAGAGTACTTGGGCACTGAAAGGAGTTTTAGTAAATGTGTAGTGGAAATTAATCATGGAATTACTATGAGATGGTTGGCAAGCTTTTCTGTTTTCCAAAGTTTTAGAGTTGAAACCCATAAAGCATCAGTAATAAGGCAAGATGTCTAAAATAGTAGAGAGTATTCCTTTTATACATTATATGAAGTATATTTACCTCAATTTATTTTAGTTTCATGTGCCCAACATAGTGATTCAAAATTATATACATTATGAAATGATCACTACAATAAGTTTAGTTACCATCTGTCACCATACAAAGTTAATATATTACTTACTACTACCCCATGCTGTACATTACATCCTATGGCTTATTTAATTTATAACTAGAACTTCATTCCTCTTGATCTTGTTCACGCATTTTGCCTCCTGACCCAACCATCAACTTGTACTCTTTCTATGAGTATGGGTTTTATTTTGTTTTACTTTTTAGATTCTGCATACAAGTAAAATCATATAGTAATTGTCTTTCTCTGCCTGACTTATTTCACTTAGTATAATACTCTCAAGGTCCATCCATGTTTCTGCAAATGGTAAGATTTCTGTCTTTTTAATGGATTGAGTAGTATTTCATTGTATTTGTATACACCATATCTCCTTTGTTCATCCATCAATAGGCACCATTTTTTTTTCCCCATATCATGTCTATTGTAAAAATAATACTGTAGTGGCCATCAGGGGTACATAGATCTTCAAAACATGTTTTCATTTTCTTCACATAGATACCTACAGGAAGAATTGCTAGATCATATAATAGTTCCTTTCTTTTTTTTCTTTAAGAGAGTATGGAAGTTTGTATTCCCACCAACAGAGCATGAGTGTTCCCTTTTCTCTGCATCCTAAACAACATCTGCTGTTTCTTGTCTTTTTGATACTAGCGATTCTTGTCAGCATTTATGTGGTCACAAAGGCTCAGACATAGGACTGAGTGACTGAACAGAATTCTGTCATCTGTGATATAATGCCCCTGTGGTTTTGGTTGGTACATCCTTGGTGATTATGATGTTGTGCATCATTTATTATACCTAATGACCATATGAATATCTTCTTTGGAAATAAGTCTATTCATATCCTCTGCCCATTTTTAAATTTGGTTTTGTTTTTTTTTTTGTCCTTAAGCTGTATGAGTACTTTATATTATTATAGCCCTTAATGGGATATATGGTTTAGAAACATCTTCTCCTATTCAGTAGGTTGACTTTTATTGATTTTTGTTTTGTTTTGTTTTGTTTTTTGGCTGTGCATAAGATTTTTAGTGGGATGAAGTCCAACGTGCTTATTTTTCTTTTCTTGTCCTTGTCTTTGGAATCAGATCCATAAAACATCACTATGACCACTGTCAAGGAGCTTACTGTCTGTGTTAGGGTGAGGGTTTATTTTGATCAATCAACTATGGCTGGTTGGAAAATCCAGTTGAGAAAAATTCTGAGACACAGCAAGAGAAGTAGAGATCAAAAGTTTCTGGTCAAATTCACTGCCTTCAGATTTTGATCTCAATTGGTTCCCATATCACGCTCAAGTGCGGAACTAATAGAGAAAAACAGTAACTTGAAGGAGTTGGAGGAGTTTTCATTGAGAAAATAATGTTCTATGTTTTACTAACTTGATCATTTAAGATATCAGTACTTTTAACGTTTCTTCTACAATTAAAAATAAATCTACTTACTAATCTGAAAACATTGTCTTTTGAAATAGGTTGAATTGTAAAAATAGCTGAATGAATTTGAATCAGCAACATATAAAGGAAATGTAAAATTATTTATGTCCAATACCTTTGTGGTAGCATAAGTGATATATATATATCACTTATATCATATATGATATATATATATCACTTAGCCTTTTCTGGTGGCTAAGATGGTAAACAATCTGCCTGCAATGCAGGAGACACAGATTTGATCCTTGGGAAGATCCACTGGAGGAGGGCATGGCAACCCACTCCAGTGTCCTTGCCTGGAGGATTTCATGGACAGAGGAGCCTGGTGGGTTACAGTCATGGGCTTGCAAACAGTCGGATATGTCTGAGTGACTAACACTTTCACATACATGCTGCTGCTGCTCAGTTGCTCAGTTGTGTCCAACTTTGTGAGACCCAATGGACTATAGCCTGCTAATCTCTTCTGTCTGTGGAATCATCCTGACAAGAATATTGGAGTGGGTTGCCATGTCCTCCTCCAGGGGATCTTCCCAATTCAGTATATGAACTCATGTCTCCTGTGTCCCTACATTGGCAGGGGAATACTTTAACTTGGGTTGTTTGGAGTAAAAAGATAGTAGGATAAACTTCTTGATCTCAGGGAGTTTATTAATTAATTTAAAGGGATCTTTTTAACCTCAACAAAAAATACCACTTGAATGAAGAACAAAAATGACATATAAATAGATGCAAAATAAAAATACTTAGTTAAAGCAATAAATTCAGATTCCTCATTCATTGTGTTCAATCAGGAAATGAATAAAATGAGTTAGAAAGTGATTAAAATTTTATGTGAAATTTACTTTTAATACAAGAAAAACTTGAACATAAATATAAAATGAGAGAAGGGAAGGAGATTAAAGATAAAGATGAAATGTGATTCATTGTTGAAACAAAGATAATATATAAAGCATGTGCATGCTGTTGTTTCAGTTGTGTCCCACTCTTTGCCACTTCATAGACAGTAGCCCGCCAGGTTCCTCTGTGCATGAGATTTTCCAGGCAAGAATACTGGAGTAGGTTGCTATGCCCTCCTCCAGGGGATCTTCCCCACACAGGGATTGAACGCTTGTCTCCTGCCTCACAGGCTAATTCTTTATTGCTGAGCCACCAGTGAACACCAAAATATATAAAGCAGTACAAGATAATACCTGCCTGCAAAGAAGGAGACCCTGGTTCTATTCCTGGGTTGGGAAGGTCCCCTGAAGAAGGGATAGGCTGCCCACTCCAATGTTCTTGGTTTTGCCTGGTGGCTCAGATGATAAAGAATCTGCCTTCAGTGAGAGAGACCTGGGTTCAATCCCTGGGTTGGAAAGATCCCCTGGAAGAGGGCATGGCAACCTGTCAATGGGGTCTCAAAGATTTGACACAACTGAGTAACTAAGCAAAGACCACCCACATGAGATAATATATAAAATGTATATTTTTTTCCTTAGGAAACAGATCTTTTAGAGGACAGTTGAAATGTGTTTCAATTTGTAGTAAACTATAATGGAAAATGTAATAACCTAAATGGGTACAATAAAGGACAGAAATGGTAGGAACGTAACAGAAGCAGAAGATATTAAGAAGAGGTGGCAAGAATACACAGAAGAACTATACAGAAAGAGATCTTCATGACCCAGATAAACACAGTAGTGTGATCACTCACCTAGAGCCAGACATCCTGGAAGGCGAAGTCAAGTGGGCCTTAGGAAGTATCACAACCTACAAAGCTATTGGAGGTGATCCAATACCAGTTGGGTTATTTAAAATCCTAAAGTATGAGGCTGTTAAAGTGCTACACTAAGTCATGCCAGCAAATGTGGAAAACTCAGCAGTAGTCACAAGACTGGAAAAGGTCAGTTTTCATTCCAATCCCAAATAAAGGCAATATCAAAGAATGTTTAAACTACCACATAATTGCACTCATCTCAAACGCTAATAAAGTAATGCTTAAAATTCTCCAAGCTGGGCTTAAACAGTACATGAACTGTGAAATTCCAGATGTTCAAGCTGGATTTTGAAAAGGCAGGGGAACCAGACATCAAGTGGCCAACATCCACTGGATCATGGAAAAAGCAAGAGTTACAGACAAAGATCTACTTCTGCATTATTGACTATGCCAAAGCATTTGACTGTATGGATCACAGCAAACTGTGGAAAATTCTGAAAGAGATGGGAATACCAGACCACCTGACCTACTTTCTGAGAAATCTGTATGCATGTCAGGAAGCAACAGTTAGAACTGGACATGGAACAACAGATTAGTTCTAAATGGGGAAAGGAGTATGTCAAGTCTGTATACTGTCACCCTGCTTATTTAACATATATGTAGAGTACATCATGGAGAAGGCAATGGCACCCCACTCCAGTACTCTTGCCTGGAAAATCCCAGGTATGGAGGAGCCTGGTAGGCTGCCGTCTATGGGGTTGCACAGGGTCGGACACGACTGAAGCGACTTAGCAGCAGCAGCAGCACAGTACGTCATGAAAAATGCCGTGCTGGATGAAGCACAAGCTGGAATCAAGATTGCCAGGAGAAATATCAATAATGTCAGATATGCAGATGATACCACCCTTATGGCAGAAAACGAAGAACTAAAGAGCCTTTTAATCAAAGTGAAAGAGGAGAGTGAAAAGTTGGCTTAAAACTCAATGTTCAGAAAACTAAGATCATGGAATCTGATCCCATCACTTCATAGCAAATAGATGGGGAAACAGTGGAAGTAGTGACAGACTTTTTTATTTTATTTTATGTTTTGGCTCCAAAATCTCTGCAGATGGTGACTGCAGCCATGAGTTAAAAGAAGCTTGCTTCTTGGAAGAAAAGCTAAGACCAACCTAGACAGCATATTAAAAAGCAGAGACATTACTTTGCCAGCAACGGTCTGTCTAGTCAAAGCTATGGTTTTTCCAGTAGTCATATATAGATGTGAGAGTTGGGCTATAATAAGTAAACCTGAGTGCCAATGAATTGATGCTTTTGAAATGTGGTGTTGGAGAATACTCTTGAGAGTCCCTTGGACTGCAAGGAGATCAAATCAGTCAGTCCTAAAGGAAATCAGTTCTGAATATTCATTGGAAGGACTGATGCTAAAGCTAAAACTCCAATACTTTGGCCATAATGGGATGAACTGACTCATTGGAAAAGACCCTGATGTTGGGAAAGAGTGAAGACAGGTGGAGAAGGGGATGATGGAGGATGAGATGGTTGGATGGCATCACCATCTCAAAGGACATGAGTTTGAACAGCTTCGCAAATTGTTGATGGACAAGGAAGCCTGGTGTGCTGAGGTCCATGGGGTCACAAAGAGTTGGACACGACTGAGTGACTGAACTGAATGGATTTTGGAAAAGACTCTGAAAAAGTGTATAAAGCAGCACAGTACATCATGAATCATATATATATAAAGACTCAATGGACATGGGTTTGGGTAAACTTTGGGTAAACACGGCAGTTGGTGATGGACAGGGAGGTCTGCTGTGCTGTGGTTCATAGGGTCACAAAGAGTCAGACACGACTGAGTGTCTGAACTGAACTGAGGAAAGTTCTAAACATTTTAAAATTTATTCTCTATTCAATGCTAATGTGATACACCTGGGATAGTTCCTAATTTTACTGTAATTGTATAATTGAGAACCCAGCCCACAGCCACAGTTAGTAAGAAGTAGTGCTCAGAATTGAACTCTGAAATATATTTGAGCAGACTACAATACTCTACTTGTTCATTTTAGTATTCAGTATCTCTCATCTCTTGAAATTGAAAAGACAATGAATTACAAATAAACAAATGTGTAAAAGATATATAAATGAAACTCACAGAATAAAACTTCAAATACTAGTCCAGGAATAAATATTTAATCCTACTATTTCTTAAGACATGCAAAGGATTAAAATGTTGTTTTTGACTATCAGAGATGGAAGAACAAAGAAGGAGATGATATTTGGTGATAATAAGTGTAGAAAAGAATGGACCTACATGGTTAATGAGTAAGTAAAGTGTTAGGACTTGGTTTAAAAACAATTAGCCAATGGTTTTTAAAATAATGATAAATTTTTAGATGAATATATATACAGAAATTATAAATGCAGTCTTATTTTTTATAGCTAAATTTGAAAATGATTGAAATATAAGTCTTTGGGGAGTTGATTGAATTAACTGTGAAAATTCAAGAATTTTAAATATTGTTATTAAATGTTAATAAGGTTTGCTGTTAATCTTAAAGAATTCTCTTGATTTTAAAAATCATGAAAAACATTATAAAACAGCAAGGGTAAAAGAATCTAATTTGTGTAGCAAAATAAAAGCTTGTGTGCCTGGTTATGTGCTCAGTCATGTCCAACTCTTTTCTACCCCATTGACTGTAGCCTGCCAGGCTCCTCTGTTCATGGGATTTCCCAGGCAATAATACTGAAGCAGATTACTATTTCCTTCTCCAGGAGATCTTCCTAACCCAGGGATCGAACCTATGTCTTTTGCATCTCCTACAATGGCAGGCAGATTCTTTACCAATGTGCCACCTGGGAAACATAAGATGCATTATTCTTCCATATAAAGAACCAAAGTAAAATGATGCCACAGCTGTGTAAAACAGTAGGATCTTGCAAGTGAACTTAAGCTTTTTCTTATAGGCTCTTGGGAATCCATTAAAGTACCTGACCAGAAAAAATGACATAATCAGTGCAGTTATTTAAGCATATCACCCTACAGTTATTTAGGGAAATCATTTTGACCACAGAGATGAAATAATAAATATAGTTAAAAATCGTTTGAGGACATATATAATAAATTGGGACCCTAGTGAGACCAAGTAGGAGGCAAGAACAGTTGTTCTGACACATGCAGTGACAAAGATTACTCCTTTCAGTAATATTTAGTTTCTGATATTAACTGAACTTATTTACTTTGCCAAATTATAAATAGCTTTATAATTTCTTCAAAATATACTTTTACTAATGACACAATTAATGACATGCTGATATATGGTTAATTCAACTCTTTGAATTCAACTATTTCCTGAATTTTTATACTCTGTTTGGCAGGGACAATCATCATCTTAACTTTGTAAAATAATGCTCAAAAGAAAAACTTCAAAACCTGGTTACATTTGTCTTTGTAGTTTGTCCATACCGTTCTGTGGTAATTCTGTGCAAGGAGATAAACTCAGTTTATAAGAATTTATAAGAAAGAAAGGAACTGAGCCATTTAATCTTCTTATATTCTTGATAATTGCAAACTATGACAGTTCTTTACACTGTGTGCACCTCGTACTTTCACGGGGCTTGGCTTGGACATCCTTGAGTATTTTGGTAAAAATGAATGTACACTCTCATGAGTGTCTGTTTTGTGACAAAAATTGCACTTTTATGTTGCCTTTCAGTGCATATTACATATCATCCATATTTAGGTTATCAGATGGTTATTTTAGCATAATACACAATTGGAATATTCATATATCCATTTTTTTTTCCATATTTTGTACCTAGATTGCATTCAGAGACCAATACTTTAATAGTAGAAGCTGAAAAAGATTTTCCATTCATGGATTTTCATGAATAAGGATGAAAAAATCAAAGTTCTTTTAAGGATTATGCAAAGAATTCAGTGTCTTTTGTATTAGAAAATCTTACTGATTTGCATATAAAGTATAGGGCTTAGTTTGGTATTAAAATATATATTTTATAAAGAATAACAGAAAATGTTTTCATACTTACAAATGCAAAAATGGAGAGAGAAAATCTGGTAGAAAGAGTAATTATATCTATATTCATTCACATTATAATATCTACATTAAAATAAAATGTGTATTTTAAAAATTTATTTTTTTCACAAAAGCAACACTTTTAGTGACAGGAGTAGTGAAGGAAGCAAATAAACACATTTTAGAAAGGGACTTTTATCTCTGACTTTGAAGCCTTGAAGGACACTTTTTGTGATTCACCACAGACCTTTTGGAGGAACAGCGGTCTTAAGTTTATACCTCTCCAAGTCTTCGTTTCTTCCAAGACAGGACAAATACCTACCTAATATCCCAGCCTCAAATTTGAGACCTTTTTCCATGGAAATTTGCATAATGCTTGCATATTTCTCTTCATATACTTGGAAACCATGAAAGCAGAATCAACATCCCTGTCCTTTGTGATGGGATTATGTTGACTTAAAAATATTGTTGCTGTCTTTTCTTCAGTAAGATGTCAATAAGTGAATAAAGCCAGTATCCAGCGCTCCTGTAGACTTTCAATGGCTCAGTGATAAGTATACAGTTCCACATCTGCCAAGTCCAAGACCACTTTATTGTCATTTTTTGTAAAGGGCTGTCTTTGTTGTTGCTGTTTAGTCACTCAGTCATGTTCAACTCTTCTGCGATCCCATGAACTATAGCCTGGCAGTCTGCTCTGTCCATGTGATATCCTAAGCAAGAATACTGGAGTGGGTTGTCATTTCCTTCAGGGGATCTTCTCAACCCGGGGGTCAAGCCCTTAACTCCTACTTTGGCAGGTGGATTCTTTACTACAGAGTTACCAGGGAAGCCCAAAAATGATTGTCTAGTGATTCATATTGGAAAAGATCCTGATTCTGGGAAGGATCAAGGGCAGAAGGAGAAGAGGGAGTCAGAGGATGAGATGGCTGGATGACTTCACTGATGCAATGGCCAGTCTGTAGTGTCACATAGAGTCAGACAGGACTGAAGGACTGAACAGCAGTGATTCACAAATAATCCACATGAATATTGTCCTACGTAATCCAGGATAGCTACATCCATGAGATTTATTTTTTCAAAACCTGATATGGTTTTCACTTATTTATATGTGTTCTGTC
The DNA here is from genome assembly GCF_019320065.1 of Cervus canadensis. NCBI lineage: Eukaryota > Metazoa > Chordata > Mammalia > Artiodactyla > Cervidae > Cervus > Cervus canadensis. The sequence goes on along the minus strand of NC_057398.1, from coordinate 63,805,392 downwards.
TGAGGAAAAGCATTCTGTGTATTTTGTAAATGAGCTATTTTGAGAAACTTTATACTGAAGAAATTCACAGTAAATGGAAATATATTTACTTAAATGCAAAATGCTGAAAAATATCTGTCAGACTGTTTGAATTCTCTTAATTCTTATACCAGATTCTTACACTGTGCCTATTCATATTAGATGACCACTGTATATACTGGTTCAATCCCTGGGTTGGGAAGATCCCCTGGAGGAGGGCACGGCAACTCACTCCAGCATCCTTGCCTGGAGAATCCCATGGACAGAGGAGCCTGGCAGGATATAGTCCATAGGGTCGCAAAGAGTCAGACATAATTGAAGTGACTTAGTACGCATGCATAAGCTACATTCATACAGAAATCTTTACACATCAGATAAGTAACATTTGAAAATTGCATTGCTTTTTTCTACAATATTTCAGCAGATAACTTGGAAAAGTTAATATTCCCCACTGTATGAACAGATTTAGCCTCTGCCTTTAATAGCTTCAAAAATAAATGGAAATAGGAATATTTTATTAGGCCTATGTGTTTCACTTTTTGTGTCTGCTTTTTTAGTTTATTATTTTTTAAAAAAAATATTAAACAATTTTTAAAGGTCTCACTCCATTGACTATATATCTCATATTGTATCGTTATAGCCTATCCCACATACAATTGTTTGTGCCTTTCATCCCCCCACCTCCCATAATATCACTCCATACACTGGTAACCACTAGTTTACTCTCTATGTCTGTGGGTCTGCTTATATTCTTTGTTATATAGTTTGTTATATTTTTTTTAGATTCCATGTATAGGTGATATCATAGAGTATTTGCTTTTGTCTGATGTATTTCACTTAGTATAATGCCCTAGAGGTCCATCCATGTTGTTGGAAATAGGGAATTTTCATTCTATTTTTATGGCTGAGTAGTATTCAGATGGCCATTATATCTACTACTCTGGACAGAATCCCTTAGAAGGAATGGAATAGCCCTCATAGTCAACAAGAGTCTAAATTGCAGTACTTGGTTGCAATCTCAAAAATGACACAATGACCTTGGTTCATTTCCAAGGCAAGCCATTCAACATCACAGTAATCCAAGTCTATGCCCCAGCCAGTATGCTGAAGATGCTAAAGTTGAACAACTCTATGAAGACCAGCAAAACCTCTTAGAACTAAAACCAAAAAGAAAAAAAAAATATTTCATTTTCATCATAGGAGTCTGGAATGCAAAAAGAGGAATTTAAGAGATACCTGAAGTAATAGACAAGTTTGGCCTTGGAGTACAAAATGAAACAGGGCAAAGGCTAACAGAGTTTTGCCAAGAGAACACACTGTCATAATAAACACCCTCTTCCAACAACACAAGAGATGACTCTACATATGGAAATCACCAGATGATCAGTACTGAAATCAGATTGATTTTATTCTTTGCAGCCAAAGGTGGAGAAGCTCTATACAGTCAGCAAAAACAATATCTGAAGCTGACTGTGGCCCAGATCATCAGCTCTTTATGGCAAAATTCATGCTCAAATTGAAGAAAGTAGGGAAAAACCACTAGGTCATTCAGGTATGACCTAGATCAAATCCCTTATGATTACACAGTGGAAGTGACAAATAGATTCAAGGGACTACATCTCGTAAACAGAGTGCCTGAAGAACTATGAACAGAGGTTCATAACATTGTACAGGAGGTGATGAACAAAACCATCCCCAAGAGAAAGAAATGCAAGAAGGCAAAGTGGTTGCCTGAGGAGGCCTTACACAACTGAGAAAAGAAGAGGAGCAAAAGGCAAGGAAGAAAAGGTAAGATATAGCCAACTGAAGGCAGAGTTTCAGAGAACAGCAAGGAGAGACATGAAAGCCTTCTTAAGTGAACAATGCAAAGAAATAGAGGAAAACAACAGAATATGAAAGAATACAGATCACTTTAAGAAAATTAGAGAACCAAGGGAGAATTTTATGCAGAGATAGGCACCATAAAGGACAAAAACAGCAAGGACCTAACAGAAGCAGAAGGTATTAAGTAGAGGTGGCTAATATACACAGACGAACTGTACAAAAAAGTTCTTAGTGACCAGGATAACCACAATGGTATGGTCACTCACCAAGAGCCAAACATCCTGGAGTGTGTAGTCAACTGGGCCTTAGGATGCATTATTATGAACAAAGCTAGTGGAGGTAATGGAATTCCAGCTGAGCTATTTCAAATCTTGAAAGATGATGCTGTTAAAGTGCTATACTCATTATCCCAGCAAATTTGGAAAACAACAAAAGTGCTCACTGGGCTAGAAAAGTTCAGTTTTCATTCCAATCCCAAAGAAAGGCAATGCCAAAGAATGTTCAAATTACTCTACAATTGTAGTCAATTCACATCTAGCAAGCTTATACTCAAAATCCTTCAAACTAGGCATCAGCAGTACATGAACTGAGAACTTCCAGATGTAGAAACTGGATTTAGAAAAGGCAGAGGAACCAGAGATCAAATTGCAAACATATGCTGGGTCATAGAAAAAGCAAGAGAATTCCAATTAAAAAATATGCTTCATTTACTATATTAAAGCCTTTGACAGTGTGGATAACAGCAAATTGTGGAATATTCTTAAAGACGTGAGAATACCAGACAACATTACCTCCTCCAGAGAAATCTGTATACAGGTCAAGAAGCAGCAGTTAGAACTGAACACAGAATAAGGGAATACTTCAAAAGTGGAGAAGTATGCCTAGGCTGTATATTGTCACCCTACTTATTTAACTTATATGCAGAGTACATCATACAAAATGCTGAGCTAGATGACTCAAAAGTTGGGATCAAGACTGCCAAGAGAATTGTCAGCAACCTCAGATATTCAGATGATACAATCTTAATGGCAGAAAGTGGAGATGAATAAGCCTCTTGATGAAGTTGAAAGAGGAGAGTGAAAAAGCTGGCTTAAACTCAACATTCAGAAAGTGAAGATCATGGCACCTGGCCCTATCACTCCATAGCAAATAGATGGAGAAACAGGAAACAGTGACAGATTTCATTTTCCTGGGCTTCAAATTCAATGTGGATGGTGACTGCAGCCATGAAATTAAAAAATGCTTGCTCATTGGCAGAAAAGCTATGACAAACCTAGCCAGTGTGTTAGAAAGTAGAGACATCACTTTGCTAACAAATGTATTTACAGTCAAAGCTATGGCTTTTCAGTAGTCTTGTACAAATGTGAGAGTTAGACCATAAAGAAGGCTGAGTAGAACAGATGCTTTCAAACTGCGGTGCTGGAGAAGACTCTTAAGAGTCCCTTGGACAGCAAGAAAATCAAGCCAATCAATCCTAAAGGAAATCAACCCTGATTATTCATTGGAAGGACTGGTGCTGAAGCTGAAACTCCAATACTTTGGCCACTTGACGTGAAGAGTTGATTCATCCAAAAGACCCTGATGCTGGGAAAGATTGAGAACAAGAGGAAGAGGGGGGCGACATAGGATGACTCAATGGACATGAGTTTGAGCAATCTCAGGGAGTTAGTGAAGAATAGGAAAGCCTGGTGTGCTGTAGTTTATGGGGTCACAAATGTCAGATACGAGTTAGTGACTGAACAACAAGTATTCTTTATCCATTCATCTATTTTTTTTAATTTATTTTTTTTTTAATTTTTTTGTCATACATTGATATGAATCAGCCATAGATTTACACGTATTCCCCATCCCGATCCCCCCTCCCACCTCCCTCTCCACCCGATTCCTCTGGGTCTTCCCAGTGTACCAGGCCGGAGCACTTGTCTCATGCATCCCACCTAGGCTGGTGATCTGTTTCACCATAAATAGTATACATGCTGTTCTTTTGAAATATCCCACCCTCACATTCTCCCACAGAGTTCAAAAGTCTGTTCTGTATTTCTGTGTCTCTTTTTCCGCTTTGCTTATAGGGTTATCGTTACCATCTTTCTAAATTCCATATATATGTGTTAGTATGCTGTAATGTTCTTTATCTTTCTGGCTTACTTCACTCTGTATAATGGGCTCCAGCTTCATCCATCTCATTAGGACTGGTTCAAATGAATTCTTTTTAATGGCTGAGTAATATTCCATGGTGTATATGTACCACAGCTTCCTTATCCATTCATCTGCTGATGGGCATCTAGGTTGCTTCCATGTCCTGGCTATTATAAACAGTGCTGCGATGAACATTGGGGTGCACGTGTCTCTTTCAGATCTGGTTTCCTCAGTGTGTATGCCCAGAAGTGGGATTGCTGGGTCATATGGCAGTTCTATTTCCAGTTTTTTAAGAAATCTCCACACTGTTTTCCATAGCGGCTGTACTAGTTTGCATTCCCACCAACAGTGTAAGAGGGTTCCCTTTTCTCCACACCCTCTCCAGCATTTATTGCTTGTAGACTTTTGGATAGCAGCCATCCTGACTGGCGTGTAATGGTACCTCATTGTGGTTTTGATTTGCATTTCTCTAATAATGAGTGATGTTGAGCATCTTTTCATGTGTTTGTTAGCCATCTGTATGTCTTCTTTGGAGAAATGTCTGTTTAGTTCTTTGGCCCATTTTTTGATTGGGTCATTTATTTTTCTGGAATTGAGCTGCAGGAGTTGCTTGTATATTTTTGAGATTAATCCTTTGTCTGTTTCTTCATTTGCTATTATTTTCTCCCAATCTGAGGCTGTCTTTTCACCTTACTTATAGTTTCCTTTGTAGTGCAAAAGCTTTTAAGTTTCATTAGGTCCCATTTGTTTATTTTTGCTTTTATTTCCAATATTCTGGGAGGTGGGTCATAGAGGATCTTGCTGTGATTTATGTCGGAGAGTGTTTTGCCTATGTTCTCCTCTAGGAGTTTTATAGTTTCTGGTCTTACATTTAGATCTTTAATCCATTTTGAGTTTATTTTTGTGTATGGTGTTAGAAAGTGTTCTAGTTTCATTCTTTTACAAGTGGTTGACCAGTTTTCCCAGCACCACTTGTTAAAGAGGTTGTCTTTTTTCCATTGTATATCCTTGCCTCCTTTGTCAAAGATAAGGTGTCCATAGGTCGTGGATTTATCTCTGGGCTTTCTATTCTGTTCCATTGATCTATATTTCTGTCTTTGTGCCAGTACCATACTGTCTTGATGACTGTGGCTTTGTAGTAGAGTCTGAAGTCAGGCAGGTTGATTCCTCCAGTTCCATTCTTCTTTCTCAAGATTACTTTGGCTATTCGAGGTTTTTTGTATTTCCATACAAATTGTGAAATTCTTTGGTCTAGTTCTGTGAAAAATACCGTTGGTAGCTTGATAGGGATTGCATTGAATCTATAGATTGCTTTGGGTAGAATAGCCATTTTGACAATATTGATTCTTCCAATCCATGAACACGGTATGTTTCTCCATCTGTTTGTGTCCTCTTTGATTTCTTTCATCAGTGTTTTATAGTTTTCTATGTATAGGTCTTTTGTTTCTTTAGGTAGATATACTCCTAAGTATTTTATTCTTTTTGTTGCAATGGTGAATGGTATTGTTTCCTTAATTTCTCTTTCTGTTTTTTCATTGTTAGTATATAGGAATGCAAGGGATTTCTGTGTGTTAATTTTATATCCTGCAACTTTACTATATTCATTGATTAGCTCTAGTAATTTTCTGGTAGAGTCTTTAGGGTTTTCTATGTAGAGGATCATGTCATCTGCAAACAGCGAGAGTTTCACTTCTTCTTTTCCTATCTGGATTCCTTTTACTTCTTTTTCTGCTCTGATTGCTGTGGCCAAAACTTCCAACACTATGTTGAATAGTAGTGGTGAGAGTGGGCACCCTTGTCTTGTTCCTGATTTCAGGGGAAATGCTTTCAATTTTTCACCATTGAGGGTGATGCTTGCTGTGGGTTTGTCATATATAGCTTTTATTATGTTGAGGTTTGTTCCTTCTATTCCTGCAAGACTCATTAAGAAACAAAGAGAGAAGAACCAAATTAACAAAATTAGAAATGAAAATGGAGAGATCACAACAGACAACACTGAAATACAAAGGATCATAAGAGACTACTACCAACAGCTCTATGCCAATAAAATGGACAACTTGGATGAAATGGACAAATTCTTAGAAAAGTATAACTTTCCAAAAGTGAACCAGGAAGAAACAGAAGATCTTAACAGACCCATCACAAGCAAGGAAATCAAAACTGTAATCAAAAATCTTCCAGCAAACAAAAGCCCAGGACCAGATGGCTTCACAGCTGAATTCTACCAAAAATTTAGAGAAGAGCTAACACCTATCTTACTCAAACTCTTCCAGAAAATTGCAGATGAAGGTAAGCTTCCAAACTCATTCTATGAGGCCACCATCACCCTAATTCCAAAACCAGACAAAGATGCCACAAAAAAAGAAAACTACAGGCCAATATCACTGATGAACATAGATGCAAAAATCCTTAACAAAATTCTAGCAAACAGAATCCAACAACATATTAAAAAAATCATACACCACGACCAAGTGGGCTTTATCCCAGGAATGCAAGGATTCTTTAATATCCGCAAATCAATCAATGTAATACACCACATTAACAAATTGAAAGATAAAAATCATATGATTATCTCAATAGATGCAGAGAAAGCCTTTGACAAAATTCAACACTCATTTATGATTAAAACTCTCCATTCATCTATTGATGGACATGTAAGTTGCTTCCATGTCTTGACAATTATAAACAATGCTACTATGAACACTGGAGCATAGCCTTTTTTTTTTTTTTTTTTTTTGGAGCAGAGCTTTTTTAATTGGTGTTTTAATTTTTTTCCATATATATAGCCAGTAGTGGAATTGCCATGTCATATGGTACTTCTGTTTTTAGTTTTTGAAGAAACTTCATACTGTTTTCTGTTTTCCTCAGTGGTTACACTTATCTACATTCCCACCAGCAGTGTACAAGTGTTCCCTTTTCTCCACATTCACATCAACCTTTGTTATTTGTGTTCTTTTTGATGATGACCACTCTGATAGGTGTGAATTGATCTCATTGTGGTTTTGATTTGCCTTTCCCTGATGATTAGCAGTGTTGAGCACCTTGGCCATCTGTATTTCCCCTTTGGAAAAATGTGTGTTTAGTTTTTCTTTCCACTTTTAATCAGGTGGTTTATTTTCTTGATGTGGAGTTGTATAGGCTATTTATATATGTTGTATATTAATCCCTACTGATCACATCATTTGAAACTATCTTCTTCCATTCAGTAGGAGAAATTTTCATTTGTTAATGGTTTTCTTTGCTGTGCCAAAACTCTTAGTTTAATTAGATCCTATTTCTTTATTTTTGCTTTTATTTCTTACTTTAGGAAATGGATGTGAAAAGGTATTGTGCAGTTTATGTCAAAGAGTGTTCTTCCTGTTCTCCTCTAGGAATTTTACAGTATCTAGTCAAACATTTAGGTCTTTATCTATCTTGAGTTTACTTCTGTATATGGTGTTAGAGAATGTTGTAATTTCAGTCTTTTACATGTCATCATCCAGATTTTCCAGCACCATTTACTGAAGAGACTGTCTTTTCTGTCATATATTCTTGCCTCCTTTGTTGTAGATTAATGGGCCATAAGGATGTGGATTTACCTCTGGATTCTGTATCCTGTCCCATTAATCTGTGTATAATTACACTTCAGTATGAAGTGAAGTGATTCTGAAGTGATTACTGTAGCATTGTAGTATAGTCTGAAGTCAGGGAGTCTTATTATAAAACATCTATAGTTACCTACATTACACATTCTGATATAATGACAGTTTCACAGAGGAGGAATTTTTATACTTTATTTATTAATACCATAACTCTTCAAACTAGATTTTCAAATACCTTTGCAACACAAGTAAATAGCATTAGGTATAAGAGTATTCATCCAACGGATATTAACTGGATACTAATTATGTGTTTGTCAAGTCTTATGGTAGATTTTGGAAAAACATTGATGTTGGTGCCTTCCATCAGAAATTTTACCTTCTAAATTCTGTGTGGAATTGGATTGGAAATTCCATACTCAGGAAATAGTGGTCAGTTGTAGAGCACTACCCAATAAAAATCCTGCTCAAGTTTCAAAATGAATACCATAATGTATTGTGAGAGCAGCAGAATACTGGAAAGGAACCTCTGTTACTGAATGCTGTTGTTGAGGACATGGGGAAAAGTCTCAAATTTGTGACCTTCTAGGAAAACATAAAATTCAGAAAAAGCCCTATGGGAATTGTTTGTGAATCAAATAACCAGTGGAGTCTCATTACTCCAAAACATCTCTGTTTAGGATGCTTATTTGTTCTCCTCAGTGTATTTTCTGTTAGATTTCTGTTGAAAAAATCTCATACTGATTATTTGCCTTTGGAGCAAAATATTGAACTGGAAACATTCTCACATCCACTCTTGTTCTAAAGTGCTATTGACATTTATGTACTTGACATGCAAAATTGGCCTAATATCTTTCTAGACCTCCTAAAAGGCCTGCTCGACTAAAGTGAATTTAAAATACATTGACTTCAAATGCTGCTATACTTCCTAACAAGTTTATCTTGACACCATTAGTCCCTGCTACAATCTTATTGATAAGCTATTTATTTTATCAAATATATTTGGCGGTCTTTTTTTTGTGACACCACAGAACTATATTGAAAAGAATATTTATCTCCATCTAATTAGAAATGGTATATATTGAGGTGTGCAATGTAACTTTTCTTTCTTATGGTAGTAGTCTAATAGCATTTATAGTCTCATTCTAGGATAATTTTTGATTTAATTGATAATGAAACCCACATTAAATTTTTTCCATCTTTGTACATATAATTGCTATGTACCAATAAGCAGCTTTGATGATTTTAAGGGTTACCTTTTGGTTTCAAATACTTTTAATGTGATCTGCTATTGATTCTATGTTTTTATGATGCCTATCATTTCTAGTTACTGTTACAAAATTCAAATAATGAAATTTTAAATTTTAGAGAGAACTATTAGATGATTTCATTTATAAATTAAAATTCCCTTGAGTAAAGAAATTTAAAAACATAAATTATCTTGCCATAACCAGAAATATTTACTTATAGTAGAGAAGGAATGTAGAACAGAAGAATATAGTAGAGTGGATAACCATTAGTGTGGTACCTAAAAAGAAGAAAGAATTTGGGTTGTGTTTTGCAAAAGAAACTGATTGGGAAACATTTACACTTTGTTATAAATTTCAGAGTGATTCCCCTGCCTACTATATTTGCTAGGTAGCCTGTCACCTATTTTTGTATGATCCACATATTACAATGTTTTTTCTTAATTTTTTACATTTAAAAAATGTATCTATTTTTTAATTGAAGGATAATTGCTTTACAGAATTTTGTTGCTTTCTGTCAAACATCAACATAAATCAGCCATGGGTATACATATATCCCCTCCCTCTAAAAACTGAAAGAATAATGTTTTATGACAGGTAAAATTTTAAATTTATATGCTAATACCCATAAATTAAGTTTCATTGAAACACAGCCACATATATCTTCCAGTTATAACCAATGGCTATGCTTGTGCTCCAATGGCAAGGCCGTGTAGTTGTGATAGAGAATCTCTGCCTGCAAATTCTAATTGTTTACTTCTCCATTTATATGAAAAGTGTGTTGACTCCTACTTCGGGGGATAGAGAGGACTGTTCCTCTTGCATTTTCCCTTTGGTTTGGGAAAAAAAAAAAAAACAGAATCAAACTTCACCAAGCTAAAATGAGAATACATTATAAGGGTACAGGGATGATTCATTATTTTATTGAATGGAGTTGTACTTCAAAGAGGCACTGGGATCTCAGTTTAAACAGCCATCTTAATACTTTATATTTCTAACTCCCTGTTCATCTCTTCCATTTCTTTTTCTCTATTTAGAAAAGATTCTTCTGCTTCAGGAAACAGAGATGTTTCTTACATCTATAGACACTTACACCGTGTTCCACACCCATATATATCTGTACTTCTTATATCAAGCTCCTAAAACCTTGCATTACTGGTCAAGCTATCAAAATGTAGATTGGTTCTCTGTCCCAATCCTAAATCCTGAGAATGTTGTTGATTGGGCCAAATTTAGTCAAGTTGCCTCCTGAAAACCATGTTTAAGGAAGGTAGTCATTTTGCAGAAACATGGCTGGCCTTAACTTTCCCATCTGGCATATCAGTGTCTGTATGCAAGAGGGCATTTCAGTATACTAAAGTAACAATGAACATAATATCAGAAACAACATATATGTAAAATTAATAGATATGATAAAGATATCAGATTACTTTGAAATACCTTAAACACTTTTTCTTTCATAAAATCGAGCAGACAAGATTATAACCAAAGCACAGTTGGTCAAAGCAGAAGCACACTTTAAAAAAAAATTTTTTTTTTATCTATGATTAACTACAAAAAATAATCATGGCAGAAATAGTAATAGTATATAATACATATTAGTCTCATTTTGTTTCAAATACTTCTCTTGCATTATCTCATCTAATCTTCCAATCTTATGGGGTAAATAATATTGTAACCAGCATTTTACCCAGAAGAATCATCAGAGTCGGTTAAGGTCAGTAACTTGAAGGAGGTCACACAACTTTAATTGGCACTGTGTGAAAATAATAGCCTGCTTCCATCCCTACTAATCTACTTCATAGGATGAAAAGTAGGAAGAATGAGAACCCATCAAATTCATATTTGAAGTTACTTATGATAAGCATTGGTTTCTAAAATATTTATATAATATTATTATAATATACATTTGCTCAAAATATACATTTTCTATTAAAAGTGATTAGAGGCCAGACTTTAATTTCCACATGCAATAGTATAATAAAACTTATTATTGGATATGTGAAGAGAAGACTAATGGATTTAGTTTGACATTTTTGTTTCCTCAGTCTGATTTAATTCAGAATGAATGGGCAACATTGCAAAGTTCTGAATAATATTAAAATTGATATCCAGTATAGATAACAGTCAAACGTCCTCCTAAAATCATGTTTATTTGAAACTCTGCAAGCATAGCACGACAAATTAATAAAATGTTATAAAAATTTAAATTAGGCATCTAGTTTACAAACCAAGTATATTTAACCTTGATTTTGTTACTATTCCAAAGTTTTTTTTTCACTTTTAGAATCAAATTCATCTGTTTATCATATTTACATTAGCTTGAATGATTTCTTTCAATTCTAAAACTGCATGCAATTCTGTCAGTTTCATTCCTGTGGGTTTAACACTTCCCTTGGCAAACTTCATTCCAGGGACAGTTTGGAGTTTGACTTATTTTGACAGAAAGATGTGTGAGCGTTGTGGAGGAATCATCTGCCTTTCTGGAGAGCATAATTACCTATTAAGAAAGTGTGTATCCAAAGATGTTTACAACATAACCATCATGATGCTTACTCTTAATAAATTGTGCATACATACATATACAAATGTAATAAAATATATATTTTTAAAATATTTATGTAGTGTGATTCAATATTGTTATTTTAAATATCTGAAGAATTTCTTATGCAGCAAGCAAGAGGAGACATAGTTCCCTAGGCAGTTTTATATTTTCTAATTCAGACAGATAAATATACTTTCATGGGATATTATACAAATGAAAAAACTTTATTTGTGATACTTCGTGCTATTCATGCAAGTGTTTTTAAACCCTGGGTATTATCTTTTTAAATTTTTTTCTCTCACTATATTAAACAGAAGGAGTTCTCAGAAAACACAAACTTGATGAAGAAACTGGGACTTGTATATATTGTTTTAATATATCTAGTCTGACGCAGAGTGCCCTTTCTGATTTATTTTAAGCCTAATGGATGGACAAAAGTTCTAATTATAGCACAATATATAAATCAATGACTTTTAATTTTTTTTCTTGTACAGTTCATACAATTCATGATAATAACATGGTTCTGCATTAGGACACCGAGTTTGCATGAGTGGCTGGTCACTCCAGTCATGTCCAACCCTTTGCAATCCTATGGAGTGTAACCTACCAGGCTCCTCTGTCCATAGAATTCTCCAGGCAAGAATATTGGAGTGGATTGCCATGGCCTCCTACATGGGATTTTAATGACCCAGGGACCAAACCTGCATCTCCTGTATTGCAGGTAGATTATTTACCCATTGAACCACCAGGGAAGCCCCAGGACACAGAGCATATACAGCATTATAAATATGTGTGCATGTATAAACAGAGTTTTTAAGAGGTACTAATACATGTGAACACTCTATTTAAATTGTATTCTATTACATGCAGTTCTTTTCTATCACTTTTTATTTTTCATTTTCTAATGCTGGTTGAGGCCCACCAAACAGATTCACAGGAACCAGTTTTAAAAAAGCAATAATCTAACACCATTGATCAAGAGGTCTACGTATTGAAACATCACTGCCATCACTGCCTCTAGTGTCAATTATGATTATTTTTAAAATGTATATTCTAATATGTTCATATTTAAGAAAACAGGAAGTACAAATGCCTTATTATTTGTAGGGAAGACTATCAATCATACAATAGTCCAGGCTGTGGTGACTGTGGCATTTGAAAGGCAATTTATTTAACCATTAGAGACTTTACCCAGCCTCCTGGAAATATTGAAAGCTCTTTGCTACTCCAAGAGAAAGACCAGTGACATTTTTCAGCTGTAGGATTTTGAGCCTAGCTCATCTTTAAAGCAGATAAAACTCAGAGAACTCCCATTCAACTTTGAAGAATACAAATTTTAATAAGAAGTGAAATTTCAAGCAAAAATGAGGGGGAGTGTAGTGAGCAGGATATTGCTAATTTATTAGACCTGTCACTTATATTTCTACTCCCACCATGACACTGTTTTAAGTGTCAGTGAAGCATGCGGATGAAAGACTTTTGAAACCATATCAAAGAAAAATAAGTTCTTTGACATAGAGCACAGGTACCTGAATTTAATATTTTCTCTGCTTTCACTTTTGATGCTCATTCTTAATATACCATCATTTGTTAATTAAACTAATGCATTGGGGAGAATAATTTTAATTACTGGGCCATTTCTGATTCAGCCATTGAAAAACATAGATGTAAAAATGATCTAACAAATGAAACAAATTATGTAAGTTAAACAGTTAAAAATCATTGAAATGTTCATATTAAATTGAAAGTAAAGTTTTAATATTAATAGTTAAGTAAATTTGTAAAATCTAGGCAATTTAAATTTTTATAAAATTGTTATGTTGTTTAGAAATAAATTATTTTTGTTGTTATTCAGTCAGTTGTGTCTGACTCTTTGTGACCCCATGGACTGCACCACGCCAGGCTTCCCTGTCCTTCACTAGCTCCTGGAGTTTGCTCAAACTCATGTCCATTGAGTCAGGGATGCCATCCAACCATCTCATCCTCTGTCACCCACTTCTGTTCCTGCCCTCAATCTTTCCTAGTATCAGGGTCTTTTCCAATGAGTTGACTCTAAAATTTCTTGGTTACTTTTTTTCCAATGACATGAATCAGGTGGTGGAAGTATTGGAGTTTCAGCTTCAGCATCAGTTCTTTCAGTGAGAATTCAGGGTTGATTTCCTTTAGGATTGACTGGTTTGAATTGTCATGTTGTTTAGAAATAAATTACGGTTTGATATATATGGTTGTTCACCTTATTTCTTAATATGTACTTCTCTTAATCTTATTTTGTTCAAAACTATGATAATGTATCTCAAAGCCATTATTCAACCAATGGCCATGTAAAATAGTATGCAGGAGCCATAATTTATTCAATCACTTGTGGATGAGCATTCATTTTGCAGCCACCCTTTTGCCACTATGTGCATTGGTTCAATGATTCAGTTCAGTTCATTTCAGTCGCTTAGTCATGTTCAATGCTTTGTGACCCCATGGACTGTAGAATGCCAGGCTTCCCTCTCCATTAGCAACTCTCAGAGCTTGCTCAAACTCACGTCCATAGAGTTGGTGATCCATCCAGTCATCTCATCCTCTGTCATCCCCTTCATCTCCAGCCTTCAGTCTTTCCCAGCGTCAGGGTCTTTTCCAGTGAGTCAGTTCTTCACATCAGGTGGCCAAACTATTAGAGTTTCAGCTTCAGCATCACTCCTTCCAAAGAATATTCAGGACTGATTTCCTTTAGGATTGAATGGTTGGATCTCCTTGCAGTCCAAGTGACTCTCAAGAGTCTTCTCCAACACCACAGTTCAAAAGCATCAATTCTTTGGCACTCAGCTTTATTTATAGTCCAACTCTCAAATCCATACATGGCTACTGGAAAAACCATAGCTTTGACTAGATGGACCTTTGTTGGCAAAGTAACGTCTCTGCTTTTTAATATGCTGTCCAGGTTCAGTGATTTTTTTTTTTTTAATATGCTGTCTGGGTTCAATGATTATCCTTACTAAAATACATCTAAGTAGTTAGTGCTTCCCTCGTGGTTCTGACAATCAAGAATCTGCCTGCAATGCAGGAGACCCAGGTTAATTTCTTGGTCAGAGAGATCCCCTAGAGAAGGGAATGTCAACTCACACCAGCATTCTTGCCTGGAGAATGCAATGATCAAAGGAGCCTAGCAAGCTCCAGTCCATGGGGTCACAAAGAGTACGACATGACTGAGTAACTAACACTTTCACTTACAGCTGCATTTACTTTGTGGAAATGACTTTGTGGAATGAAATTGTTAGATATTATTGAAACGGTAGGCATGTTGAATTAAATATTACCAGACTGCCTTCTAAGGAGGTCTTGAAAATTATGTCTATATTTAATTTATGACAATCTCCTTTTCTCCACAAAATATTTAGCAATACATATTATTTCTTTTTATATTTTGTTAACTTTATAGATGTACATTAATTTGAGATTCCCTGGCGACTCAGTTGTAAAGAATCCACCCTCCAAGCAGGAGATATGGGTTTGCTCCCTAGGTCAGGAAGATCGCCTGGAGAAGGGAATGGCAAGCCACTCCAGTATTCTTGCCTGGAGAATACCATGGACAGAGGAGCCTGGCGGGCTATAGTCCATTAATCTCAAAGAGTTGGACATGACTTAGTGACTAAACAATGACATTGCCTTTCTCTGGAATTTGAGACTGTTTATTTATTTTTCATATTAAAACCAGATTTCCATATGACATATTTTTGCTATAAACAATCTAATATTTTTGGTCCTTTTTTCTATAATTTATCTTCTTAAAATTTCAGAAAGTTTAAATTTCTTATGCAGTAGTCCTATGATTTTTATAATGAGACATAAATTTCCTTATCCTAGACTACTTTTTCATTTATATTATATGCATAGTAGACTTGTTTAAAAAGATTTTAATCTTCATATATTGAATACATGTTTTTTTCCCCTTAAACTTTTAGGAGTATGTCACCATGAAAATATTCATTCCAAACCTGTATATTCCTGTTTTATTTTTATTCTAATATTTTTTAGGTATTTCCGTATGGTGTGAAGTAGGAATACAATTTTTTTTTTCCCCTTGAAGGCTGCAATTAGATTTTGCAGGCACCATTTATACAGATGATTGTGCTAAGCTTAAGTAACTATCTTAGTATGTACAAAATCCTTATGTTTACCAATATTAATTTTTGTTCTCTTTTATTCTATTCTACTAGTTAATTAATGGGTTTTCCTTCTGGCTCAGCTGGTAAAGAATCCACCTACATATGGGAGACCTGGATTCAATCCCTGGGTGGGAAGATCCCCTGGAGAAGGGAAAGGCTACCCACTCCAGTATTCTAGCCTGGAGAATTCCATGCACAAGTCCATGGGGCCGCAGATTTGGACATGACTGAGCAACTTACACTTTCACTTTTCACTGGTTAATGTGCATATATCAATGACAGATAAATCAATTTTATAAAAAATCATTTTTCCTAGTCTCATTAATTCTTTTTGATTTAAAGTCAACTTTTCTCTAACTCAAGAAAATTAGCTTCTGATTATAATTAATTAAATGCAAAAATTAATTTTGCAAAAATAGTTATTTTATGGTAATAAGTTTTCCTTTGGAAGTACAAGCAAGAATGTAGTACATCTATTTTTAGGTGTTATTTTAAGTAAAAAAAAAATATATCTTTATCATATGATCCCTGCAAATTCCTTGTTACATTTATTTTTGGATATGTGATATTTCCATACTCAATGTCAATGTGTTATATTTCTTTATTTCTACTTTGAGATCCATACAATAGCATGCATAAAAATATTTTTGTCTATTTTTCTATCATATTTCCTTTTAACATCTAATTTTTTCCTAATAAAGTCTCTTGATTTTATATGTATAAATTCATCTCATAAACTGCTTTTTTCCTCCAGTATGATGTAAGTTATTTTATTTCCTTTACTTTTTATTTTGTTAAAACTTCCCATTAATATTTAATATTGACATCTTTTTGTGTCTTTTCTTTCTAATACTTATAGTACCTAAGTTTTTAAGGGGCTCCCTAGTGGCTCAGTAGTAAAGAATCTGCCTGCAAGTCAGGAGATGAGGGTTCAATACCTGGTTTGGGAAGATCCCCTGGGGAAGGAAGTGACAACTCATTCCAGTATTCTTACCTGGGAAATCCCATGAATAGAGGAGCCTGGCAAGCTACAGTCCATGGGGTGGCAAAAGAGTTGGACGTGACCAGATGAATAAAAAACAAGTAGGTAAATCAGTGTTATAAGAGTGATTTGAAACAGATGAACAAAAATGCATATTGTAGGCTTGTAATAAATAGATATTGCTGTATAATTATGATATATTTGTTTGGGTTTGTCCATCCTAAAGGACATCAATCCTGAATATTCATTGGAAGGACTGATGCTGAAGCTGAAATTCCAACACTTTGGCTACCTGATGCGAAGAACTGACTTATTTGAAAAGACCCTGAAAAGGTCTGGGAAAGATTGAAGGCGGGAGGAGAAGGGGACGACAGAGGATTAGATGGTTGGATGGCATCATTGACTCAATGGACATGAGTTTAAGTAAGCTCCAGGAGCTGATGGACAGGGAGGACTGGAGTACTGCAATCCATGGAGTCGCAGAGAGTCAGACACGACTGAGTGACTGAACTGAACTGAACACATTTGGATTTAAATGAGAAAAACTTCTTGGATTAGGATTCTTGAATAATACTTTTTTGAAGAATGTTTTATTTCCAAAACTTGCATTTATATGGAAAGAATGTCTTTATTAAAATTCCACCTGTTTGATCTATCAATTACTGATGAAGAAGCACTGGTGTCTCTAACAATGACTAGATACCTCTTCTTTCAAGTCTAGTAGTTTTTGTCTTATGTATTTTTGTATTCTGTTGTTATACATATACAGGATAAGGCAATGGCACCCCACTCCAGTACTCTTGCCTGGAGAATCCCATGGACAGAGGAGCCTGGTAGGCTGCAGTCCATGGGATGGCGAGGAGTCAGACACGACTGAGCGACTTCACTTTCACTTTTCACTTTCATGCATTGGAGAAGGAAATGGCAACCCACTCCTGTGTTCTTGCCTGGAGAATCCCAGGGACGGGGGAGCCTGGTGGGCTGCCGTCTATGGGGTCGCACAGAGTCGGACACGGCTGGCATGTCTTAGTAGCAGCAGCAGCAGTTATATGTATATATTGTCAGAGTTGTTATCACTTACTGGATAATAGAGTATTTTATCATTATGAATACCCCTCTTGTTTTTGAAATTAATATGCCCATACTCGCATTCTTTTCATTAGTGTTAACATGGTATATCTTCTTCCATCTTTTTACTCTAACCTCTCTGAATATTTATATTTAAAGCTGATTTATTTTAATCAACATATTGCTGGGCTTTTTTAAAAAATGCATGACAGTCTATCATTTAACTGATAGACTGTTCACACTTAAAATGATATGTGACAAAGTTGGATTAATAATTACAGTGTTTGTGACTTTTTACTATTAATGCTTTTGTTCTTTGTTTTTTATTTTCTCTCTTATTATTTTTTTACTTCTGTGGGTTTTAATTAATTTATATGAATGTACTTTTCTCTTAGATAACAAATCATGATTTATTAAAAATATATTTTATTGGTTGACCTAGAGTTTGTAATAAATAGGTTTTAAGTAACTTAGGTCCATCTTCAAATAATATTATAGTGCATCACAAGTAATACAGATATGAATAAGTGTTCTCCAATTCCTTCTTCCTGTCCCTTATACAATTGTTGTCATTTATTTCATGTATCCTTTGCTAGAATCACCCAAAATGTTTCTATTATTGTTTTAACAAACAGTCACAATTAAATGAATTAAGAACAAGAAAATTATTTATTTGACCTTCATTTTTTTCCTTCTCTTTAACTCTTCCTTTCTATATGTAGTTTCTAGTTTCAGGTCTATCTTATTTTCTTTAGGCTTTAGAAATTTTAAAATATTTTTTGTGTGGCAGATCTGCTGATGGTGAAGTCCCTCTTTTTTGTTTGTCTAAGAAAGTCTTTATACTCCTTCATTTTTGAAGAGTAATGTTACTAGAGAGAAAGAGAATTCTAGGCTGGTTTGATATATTTTCAAATTATTACATATTTTATTCCATTATATTCATATCTGCATAGTTTCTTATAAGACTTCTAATGAAATGCTTGTTCTCCTATAGAAAGGTATTCCCCCAACCCCGTGTGCCTTGTCCCCATATTTTCTCTTTGCCTTTGGTTTCTGCAACTTGAATATGGTATATTGCAGTGAGTTAAACTGCACCCTGTCTCTCTGTCCCTGGAGGGACATGCTCAAACGACTGCACAATTGCACTCATCTCACACGCTAGCAAAGCAATGCTCAAAATTCTCCAAGGCAGACTTCAACAGTACATGAACCATGAACTTTCAAATGTTCAAGCTGGTATTAGAAAAGGCAGAGGAACCAGAGATCAAATTGCCAGCATCCGGTGGATCATCAAAAAAGCAACAGAGTTCCAGAAAAACATATATTTCTGCTTTATTGGCTATGCCAAAGCCTTTGATTGTGTGGATCACAGCAAACTGCAGAAAATTCTGAAAGAGATGGGAATACCAGAGCACCTGATCTGCCTCTTGAGAAATCTGTATGCAGATCAGGAAGGAACAGTTAGAACTGGACATGGAACAACAGACTGGTTCCAAATAGGAAAGGGAGAACGTCAAGGCTGTATATTGTCACCCTACTTGTTTAATTAATAGGAAGAGTATATCATGAGAAATGCTGGGCTGGAAGAAGCACAAGCTGGAATTAAGATTGTCAGGAGAAATATCAATAACCTCAGATATGCAGATGACACCACCCTTATGGCAGAAAGTAAAGAGGAACTAAAAAGCCTCTTGATGAAAGTAAAAGAGGAGAGTGAAAAAGTTGTCTTAAAGCTCAACATTCAGAAAACTAAGATCATGGCATCTGGTTCCATCACTTCATGGGAAATAGATGGGGAAACAGTGAAAACAGTAGCTGACTTCATTTTTTGGGACTCCAAAATCACTGCAGATGGTGATTGCAGCCATGAAATTAAAAGACACTTACTCCTTGGAAGGAAAGTTATGACCAAACTAGACAGAATATTAAAAAGCAGAGACATTACTTTGCCAACAATGGTCCATCTAGTCAAGGCTATGGTTTTTCTAGTGGTCATGTATGGATGTGAGAGTTGGACTGTGAAGAAGGCTGAGCACTGAAAAATGGATGCTTTTGACCTGTGGTATTGGAGAAGACTCTTGAGAGTCCCTTGGACTGCAAGGAGATCCAACCAGTCCATCCTAAAGGAGATCAGTCCTGGGTGTTCATTGGAAGCACTGATGCTGAAGCTGAAACTCCAATACTTTGGCCACCTCATGCGAAGTGTTGACTCATTGGCAAAGACCCTGATGCTGGGAGGGATTGGGGGAAGGAGGAGAAGGGGACGACAGAGGATGAGATGGCTGGATGGCATCACCGACTCGATGGACATGAGTTTGAGTAGACTCCAGGAGTTGGTGATGGACAGGGAGGCCTGGCGTGCTGCGATTCATGGGGTTGCAAAGAGTCAGACACGACTGAGTGACTGAACTGAACTGAACTGAACCCACTCTCACCATTACTATTCAACTATGTTGGTTATAAGTTCATCTATGTTTAACGTTTCTTGCAACTTTATGTGTCAGAGGCATCAGATTCCTCTACTATCATTGTTTTTGCTTCCCCTCTTGTCTTCGAGTTCCCTTAAGTTTTCCTCCTCAAAGTGGGTAGTATTAATATATAGCCAGTCTTTCAGCTTTGATCCTTCTTATTATATATTGGAGCTGGTTCATGTGACAGAGGTGAAGGAATGGGTATATTCTGTAATCTTCATAGAAAAGCCATCTATTAGTGGATCTGTGCCTTGGTACTGAGATCTTCAGGTGTTTATCCAGTGATATGGCTTTTTATTCTCACCAACCCTCTCACTCTCTTATAGCCGCCACACTCTTGATGTGTTTCCTCAAAGCCCTAATCCTTGTTGATTATTTTCCCCTTGTTAGGTGATACAGGAAAGGCTAGGGGTATTTTAGTGGGAGGCATCTCCTTCCTCCAACTGGAATAAGACTTATCATAGACTTTTCTAGGAAAGCAGACTTCTGCTGTGAGGAAGTCACTTAATATGATTCAAAATGATTACTACTTCTCCGCTCCTATCAGAGCTATGAGAGGGTCACCTTCAGATCATCACTAAAGATACACAATGGAGGCCTAGAGATAATGTCTGCTAATGTGTTAACTTTGCCTCAGACTGTGTCACTTAGGAGTTTCTTATTCTCATGCCAGTACACATTCAGCCTCAGGAAGTCTGCCCACATTGCTGTTTGAGTCTTCCTACCTGTTTATGGCTTTTGCTCCAGTTAAGAATATCTTGATTGTGACTCTATGTGTACGCCTAAGTTTCCAGATTTTAGATTGACCGCTTTCTCAACCACCTCAGTTTTCTAAGTGGCCCAAGGAAAGCTGGGCTTCCCAGGTGGATCAATGGCACAGAATCTGCCTCTCAATGTAGATGACACAGGTTCAATTCCTGGATGGGAAGATACCCTGGAGAAGGAAATGGCAACCCATCCTAGTATTATTTTTAATTGTTTTTCAATTTATTTTTTAATTCGAGAACAATTGCTTTATTGATAGGATATCATATTGGTTTCTGCCATATAGCAACACAAATCAGCCATAATTATACATATACTTCTCTCTCTTGAGACTCCCCCCCACCCCCTATCTGACTCATCCAGGTCATCACGGAGCACCAGGCTTGGCTCCTGGCATTATATAACAACTTCTTACCAGTTATCTATTTTACACATGATAATGTATATATGTTGATGCTACTTTCTCCACTCATCTCACTCTGTCCTTCCCCATTACTGGACATATACCTTGAAAAACCCACAATTCTAAAAGACACATGTAGCCCAGTGTTCATTGCAGCACTATCCACTCCAGTATTCTTGCCTGGAGAATCACGTGGACAGAGGAGCCCAGTGGGCTACATACAGTCCATGGAATCACACAAGAGTTGGACACAACTTAGCAAGTAAAATACAACAAATTATACTTTTACAAAGCATTAATATATTTTAATAGTCCTTTCTCTATTATATTTTTTCGCTGTAATGCTTGTTATCATCTGGCAAACTGCATTTTTGTTTATTCTAGTGTACATAGAAAGAAAAAGCTTTTCCATTTTGAATGAAAAAATTAATTTCCCTCTATGGCAATATTGCTTGGGACATTTTTATAAATCAAAAGCAATAAATTCCACTTCCTCCCTTAGTAATCCTGTTTTTGGTTTACAGAGACTGCTATTCTGGCCAGGTTTTCTGCACCTTATGCAAGAAAACATAAGGAATTGTATTCTAATTATCTCTCATTTGTAAATAAATAATCTAGTTAAAACCACAGTTTAGAAATATGTTTAAAGATTCTACTTTAGTGAGGTTCACAAAAAGACATTCATGTTGATTTTGTTTGTGATTTTTGCAAATATGGATGTTTTGACAACTATTCCTTCATGGATGCTTCTCTGGTATAGCTAAGCTGTGGATTCCATGTAAGAAACAGTATCATAACTTCTTAGTTTATGGGTTTTTTTCTGATTTTTTATTTGATATTACTATATATCATTTCCAAAATTGATTTTAAATTCTGTGCATGTTGTTATTACTTGCATCTTACTTTTCCAGACTCATCAGAGCCTAGTTTTATGCGTGTGTGCTTGAATACAATGTATACTTCCCTGGAGTCTGATATAAATTCCAGGTCTTCTGATTGTTGCACTTGAATTTAAATGAATTGAAGTCAAAAGGAAACAGAGCTGTGATATATATGACTTTTCAGTATAAATTTTCCTCTTTTACCAACGAGTGCCTATTTTAATATCCAGTATTTATACCCAGTGTGGCTGTTTGGATTATATGTTTCTAATCCCTACAAATCAGTTGTTTGCATTGCCGCAGTGACACTTAGCCCCTGAACATTGTCCTTGTGAGGAATGAGTATAAACTTCACTGAGTGGCTTTGATTTTTACAATGTGTCTTTTCGTTTTAGTCTCTGCTACTGAAGGACACACTGAACTATCAACCCTAAATGAAAAAATAAATAAATAAAGGGAGGCAAAAGAGAGCAACAGGGTGGAACAAATTAGTCATTGGATCTTGATTTCAATTTTACTGTATGTCACAACAATTATCAAGTCGGTATCTAAAGGCAACTTACTTCAGTGATGCAGGAAAAATACCTCAAGTCAGAGTGTCAACAGAGGAAGCTTATGGCCAAAAAGTAAATAATTTACTAAATACTTTGGACCAAGGACTCTAATTTTCAGCACTGTTGTCCTTGACCTAGAGAGCATGTAGCTAAAAATGTATGAAAAGCTTTGCTCTAATGCGGAGCAGAGCAGAATAATGCCTCTAAAGTAATTTCAAAGTGGAAAGAAGAAAGCAATAAGCACAGCGGTTGGTAGATTGGAGACTGTGGGAATTTGCACTCAAAGGAAAGCTTTCTTATCCAAATGAAGAGAAATGAGGGAACAGGGCTGCAGACAGGCATTCCGTTGTAGCCAGATCTGGTTTGACTCAGCTGATTTTACCCATCACTGAGAAAGGGCAGCTGTGCCATCAATCATAGTCAGATCATTTTTTCTCTGTTAAATAGACAACTTGTCAGGTAGGTAACTAAATGTGTGTTATGCTTCAACTGCCACTTAGGAGCAGAATCAACACTCTGAGCGTGACTTTCACAATACAACAGTCCATTACGAAGATGGTAGCCGTGCCAAATAAAGCTCCGAGGGCAATTTTCCAACAGCCATTCAGTGAGGTCAATGTCGGTTGAACTTTAGCACAATGGAAAATGTTACTTCAAAAAAAAGTCAACCTGATTGAAATAGTTCCTTAGTACCTTATGCAGTCACACAAAATAGAGAGTATTCTGCATTGTTTAGAGGGTCAGAATGAAATCCATACTTTAAGCTAGTAAACAAGCAAATTGTATCTTAAAAGTAAATTAAATTATAGATTAGTATGGCGTGCAATGTGTTATACCAGAGAGACATTTCCAGGAAGATGTTCACATTAGGGTACCTAGAAATATATGAGAAATGGCAATTCAATATTATTACCAATTTGGGGAGTAGACTACCTTCTCCACTACAGTGAGAAAAATTCAGATTTCTCAGATAGCTTTATCTGCAATGGATCATATTCTATAGCTCCTGATTGTTCCTTGTAGTCTTTAGGAATTGTAGATATTTCAAAGACTTCTTGATTTCTATGAGGAAAATGACATTTTGATATTAAATATATTATCAAAATATATTTGTCTTTGGAGAAGATATTATACAAGGAGGTTTAAATCTTTAAAGGAAACTATATATACATTCAGGGCATTCATCTGAGTTTCAAAGATAATGAGTTGAAAGCACCGCCATATCAGTTAATTAAAGAATAATAATAACCTAAGGTGACCACTAACTAGATTCTTGATCAACTAGCAGAGCAAATTGAATCTGACAGTATTATTTAAATTTGTTATTTAAGCGTCTGAGCAGCAAATTTGATTCTGACTGATAAGACTGAAGCTAACATGAGGGACATATTTAGTTCTCTTGATCTCTAGATCATCTTCTTTCCCTCTCTCTCTCTCTGTATGTGTATATGCATGTGTGTCTGTGTGTCTTCCTCACTCTATTCAGAGACAATGATAGAAAAGACAGGATTTTGGAGAAAATAGTATATCAGTACATGCATACATTTTATAGTGCTTCACTTTATTATGCTTTACAGATACTCCATTTTTCCCCCCAAGTTGAAGCTTTGTGGTAACCCTGCAGTGAGCAGCTCTATCAGCATCATTTTGCTAATAACATTTGCTCACTTCGTATCTGCCGTATTTTAGTAATTTTCACAACATTTCAAACTTATTATTATCATGTTTAATTTGCAACCTGTAATCAGTGATCTTTGATGTTATATTGTAATTGTTTATTTTTCTTTTGTATTTCTAATTAAGGTCTACATATATGGCTCTTTCTAGACATAAGGCTATTGCACACTTAGTAGGCATAGTATATTATAAACATACGTTTTATATGCACTGAGAAACCAAAAAATCATGTAACACCCTTTATTGCAAGATTTGCTTTATTGTGGTGATTTGCATCCAACCTGCAGTATCTACGGGGTCTGCCTGCATAGGGGAGCTGAGAGTGCAGAGAAGGCGTAGAAGGGAAGGAGGCCTATGGGGCTGGATATGGAGTCTGACCACAGGAGCTGAGGAAGTGAGACAAGATGGCAACAGAGACAAAGCCTGACACAGAGAGGCTAAGGAAGAAGAGCTTGAGGATCCAGGAGTCAAATTCTTTTATCAATCATTGTTTTGTTTGATTTAATCCTAAAATCTTATTTTGTGGAGAGGCACTTTTAGGCTCCTGATAACATTTGGGAACCTCAAAACACTAATTCAAAAAGGCATATGCTCCAGTTTTGGAAATTTTTGAGCTACTGTAGTCCTGCTTGCTGTTAAGAAAATTCAGTTTGGGCATTTTGAAAGTTTCCTTTAATGGCAACTAATAGTCTAAATTCCCTTTGGTTGAGCCAGTTAGAAATACACATGAGGAAGGACTATGATTTTTAAACATAAAACCAACCAGAGCCTCTGTAAGGGGACCACCTTCAAAATATTTAGATAATTTGGATACCATTTCTGAGGTTTTCCTCTAGAAAGGAAAATAATTTTCAAACAATGTAAATAGCTTACAGCACAAACAGTTCAATTCAAATAGCTCACAAGCTAAAACAAGCCAGTGTAAAACAAACAAACAAACAAACAAAAACAGCTCAGTCCTAGAGGATCTAGGCCAAAGGTCTTTTTATCCTGCTTTGAGTAAGCACACCCTAGTCCACAGGAATGGGCCAGTGGCTGAACTGGCCCAGTTTCAATGAAGCAGCCCCTTTTCCCAGAGGAATGGGCTGATGGCTTCACAGCCAGCTTCAGTTGAAACAGTCTGCTCTCAGAATCCGACTGAAATGTCCAGTGAGTTCTCACATGGAGAACAAGGCCTTAACCAGAAAGGAAAAACCTTAAAACAGACACAGTAATTCCTGGAGAGTTCCAAAACTGAGCTTTGTTCCAGGAGAAAAAAATGCATGGACCTATCAACTCCAGGGTAGTGAGAAAGCAGTGAGGGACAATTCACTCAATGTAGGTGTTGCACCTGAGTGTCCACCAGGACCAGAGCCTTCAGAGATCTCTGGCCCCTGTAGAACATACCACAATGTTGACCTAAACAAAGAGACTTCCAGATGTCTCTCCAGCAAAGATGGGTTTTATGGGGAATAGCAGAAAATGTAAATTGATGTTCCACCACTTGGAGAAGAAAAAGAAGTTGAAAGGACTATGTGAACAGAGTCCATGGCTTTTTATTGGCTGAGTCCTTCTCACAAAAGAGGCTTTCATCTTCCTATTGGGCTCTGCTATTGCCCCAAGGCATGAGACCTCCTCCTGTTTCCTGAACTGTATATAATTGAGGCTTTTTGTTTATTTTTTGCACAGATATTTTTACATTATTCTATTTATAACATTATACTGAAGTGCTAAGTACAGTGCAAGGCAAGGTTACTAATGCAGAGAGCTGGTACTGTGAAAAGTTTAACAGATCATGTCTAAAGTGTTTTTGCAGGAAAATTACTTCAGTTACTCTTTGATTATACCGTCTCTAATTCTCAATATGATTTAGGATAAAAGAGGACCTGTTTCTCACAAGGGTTCTCACTTCATGCAGGCTCAGAATACTGATGTATAAAATTCCCATATCAATTTATTTCTTTGTCTTAAGAAATGTATTTGTTCGACAGACCAGAAAACTAAGCAGGATAATTAGCATACTCTTTTAAAGTCAGAAACTGTAGGGAGTTGAATAATAAGCATAGTTGACTTGATGAGTGTGGGATTATTACAATATTTGAATGTTGAACTGCATCAGGCTAAACTATGCTATACTCATCTTCATCACAGTGTTAGGAATGTTAATTGCTAATGGGACTACATAACCAACCATTGGCTAAGACCCACTCTGACCTGGCTAGTGCTCAGACAAATTTGTACATTTGTCTCTTGTACTCCACGTTCAATCAACCTCTGATTATCTGTTCTTTATCTAGTTATTGAAAATGAATTTGATTTTAATTAAATGTTATTCACATGAAATTCAAATGCTTGCTAACATCAGTACAATGTACAAATGAAAGATATATGTAAATATGTAATGAAATTGTATAATTTTTGACATATACCATTTGAAATATGATATATGACATATAATACACAATAAAGTACAAATTATACTTTCCATATTATATAATATTAAAGTTCTTTTATTATATGCATGTTCATGTATATACAAATATATGTTTGTGTTAGAAATATATTCCTCACTTTAAATGTAAAAATATTTTGAAGTATTTATTTACATATAACATAGTCAAAAAACTTATAAAATCATTAGGTAGGTTATATGTTGATCTTCTCTTGAAGGTGACCCCACTTATGCTGACATCTGTAACATCAATATACTATATATTCTAGTAACAGTTTTAGCATATTATCATATATAAAAATAATTTTTCAACTATAGGGTTGAAGCTTTTTTTTTGAGTGACTGAAATATAGGATGTATTTGTCAACTGCATGTTTTTTCTAATTTTTAAGGTACAAAATGATTTTTAAAACTTTATTAATAGATTTAACAAAACTCTTTTGGTTGTTGCTGAGTCATTAAGTCATGTCAGATTTTGCAACCCCACAGACTGCAGCACACCAGGCTTCCCTGTCCTTAACTATCTCCCTGAGTTTGCTCAAACTCATGTCTGTTGAGTCAGTGATGCTATCTAAACATCTTATCCTCTCTGCCCTCTTCTCCTTCCCTCAGTCTTTCCCAGAATCAGGGTCTATTCCAATGAGTTGACTCTTCGCAACAGGTGGCCAAAGTATTGAGGTTACAGCTTCAACATCAGTCCTTCCTTCCAATGAATATTCAGGGTTGATTTCCTTTAAGGTTGACTGGTTTGATTCCCTTGATGTCCAAAGGACTCTCAAGAGTCTTCTCAACACCACAGTTTGAAACCATCAATTCTTTGGCACTCAGCATTCTTTATGGTCCAACTCTCACATCCATATGTGACTACTGAAAAAATCATAGCTTTGACTACACGTATCTTTGTTGGCAAAGTAATGTCTCTGCTTTTTAATACACTGTCTAGGTTTGTCATAGATTTTCTTCCAAGGAGCCAGCATCTATATCAGTTTTAAAAGTGCAAATTATATCTATATGGTGATGTAAGTTATCTAATCCTGATATTCACATCAATTTATACTGTCAGATAACCTTAACCACTAGTAAATCACAAATTGATTTATTTAACATTTTATTCAATTTTGCTGCTACTCAATGATTTGTAAAATTTCAGACTTCCATTCTTATTTCTCTAGCACCTCTTGTGTCATATTCAAGCATATAAATAGTAAACTAATATCTAAAGCTAATCTTTCACACCAAATAGCAATTCTTAAAAATAAGGAAAATGGTGCATGCTCTCAGAATAATGGCTACATGCTTATTAGCTATTACTAATAACTAATTGCTGTGAACTTAGATGTAACTGGGCTTCCCTGGTGGTGCAGATGGTAAAGAAACTGCCTGCAATGCAGGAGACCTGGGTTGGATCCCTGCGTTTGGAAGAGCCCTTGGAGAAGGGAATGGTTACCCCCTGTATTCTTGCCTGGAAAATTCCATGGACGGGGAGCCTCAAGAGCTACAGTCCATAGGGTTGCAAAGAGTCTGAAAGGACTGAGTGACTGACACGTTCACACCTTATTGGATCCTAATGTGTACCTAAAAACAAATTAATTTTCATTATGTAAAGTAGAACATATGCATATTGCAGAAACCCAAAACATTTTAAAGAGTTCTTAATCTTAGATTTGATAAAAATATTTCTGACATTGCTTATAAAAATGTCTAAAATGATAAAATGATACTTTTAATGTTGCATGTGTATATTCAATTCTGTACATAAAAATGCTTAAGGGTAATAGAATGTTTTCTTAGTTGCCAAAACATTTAGTACTCAAGCTTACCCTTTGAGAACAAATAGATATCATCTTCTGAAAGACACAGTGTGCCAAATTTTGTGTGTGTGATTAGTTCTTTGAAGGACAGAGCAGAAATTGAGATTTACCTATTTAGTACTTTTGTAATGAAGGATGGCAGGCACAAGTGTGGTTTAGAAGCTTTCCTATTATGTCCATCAGAATCTCACATCAGAAGATCTGAAAGGCACCAAAAAAATGACGATATCATTTGTTATAAAGGGATGATTTTTCCTTTTATTTTTCATGCAGTGTGAATAATAGCATTTTAAATGCAACCTAAGAATATTGATCTCCTGTACACGTTTGTGATACAAACAATTAAGACAGTGTTCAAATTCCTTTCTATTCTTTTTTTTTTTAAATTTTCCATTTTGCCACAGACATTTAGCCTTATATTCTTTATAAAACACTCTGGATATGTTTCTTTTAAATTTATGCGCTTTTTTTTTTTTTTTTTTACTATTTATGTGTTTTCAAATATTCTAAGTGCTTTTATTTCTGTTTGATATCTGGTTTGTGCCCTATAATTTTCTGTATGTAATTTCAAATTAGTTTTGCTGACATACATATAAGATTTCACAATTTTAATTTTCTGTGTAAGCTTCCCTTGGTCAATAACAGTAATTCAATAATATTACCACAGAAACCCAGAACAAGTTCTATACTGCAAAATATGATCACAGGCAACTACTTCAGTAAGCTGAATTATGTTTATATTTCAGGAGTATGATATATGTATAAAGTAACCCAAGAAATTGCTAAAACTTCTCAAAGGATACCACAAAATTTACTTGCATCATTCCATCCCAGTTATACCATCATAAATAACTTTGAGATAAAAATGTATCTTTAATGTTTAATGGAGTTGTCCTTGATGATAGTAAAGATTTAGTTAGAAAATAATTATTTAGTAAAGTATTATAGAATGTGGTTAGTTTTACCATATTAATAATTTTAATATATCTTCATGTTTTATGCAAAGGTGATCTAATTTGGTTATATTTTCTCAATATAAACAACTTATTTATATTAAAACTAATAACAAACCTTTAAATGGTTCTTACATAAGTACACAAGAAGTATATATACACAGAAGCCTAAAAAGTTAGTACGTTTCAAAAGAAGGTTAGTACATGTAACTTTCTTGCAAAAGGACAAAAAGATTTTTAAAGAGAAACATTTAACTTGTTCAAGTTAGATACATAATTTTACAATAATTTCTCTGAAAACTTTGGAAATAAATTTCATCTTTTATTGGTGGCTCAGACACTGTCTGCATGCTGGAAATTCAAGTTGAATCCCTGGGTCTGGAAGATCCCCTGGAGAAGGGAATGGCAACCCACTCTAGGATTCTTGCCTGGAGAATTACGTGGACAGAAGAGCCTGGTGGTATAGCCCATGGGGTCACAAGAGTCGGATATGGCTTAGCTACTGAACAATAAACAGGGCAAATCTAAAATGAAAGACTATGCATAGGATCCACCTTTACATTAAGAAAATTTCTGATGTGATTCAGTGTGCACAATATTAATATGTTCCTTATATATAGCCACATATTGAGTTCTCCTATTGGCCTTCTTTTATGGGTGATGTGAAAAATAAGATGATTTTAGAATAATGATCTCTGTATGTCTCAATTACCATAGAAGTTTCAAAGTCATACATGGTATAATTTTAGAGTTTGAAAAAGGTAAGTTAAAATGTTACAAATATGATAAACAATCAATGAATACGTTGGCCACTGTTTCAATGCTATATATGAGTTTTTGAAAGTCATCAATTGATTGGTTCACTGGACAGTATTTCTTTTACTTTTTGCTCTTTTTAAGTAAAAGCTTTTAAAACTCTATCTAAAGTCTTAACTTGAACCACTGTCATATAGTGAAAATAATTTAGAAATATTTTCTGTTAATAACTGCAAATCAATCCTACCAATTCTAATTTATCTTCTTGAACTATTAATAATAAAGATATACTCACTATATGATTGGCTTAAAATCACCCTTTAATTAACACAAACTTCATAAAAAGTATATCTTTAAACAGTAAGAAAATTCATTAAAGTAGAAATAGATATTGTATATTTAAATGACTACTAATCTCAGCAAAACTAAAAAATGCACACACAAGCCTATAACTTTAAAATCAAATGTCATAATGCCTTGAAATAAACAGTATCTTGATAACATATTTGCATTCAGTCAGTTCAGTTCAGTCGCCAGTTGTGTCCGACTCTTTGCGATGCCATGAATCATAGCATGAACAGGCCTCCTTGTCCATCACGAACTCCCTAAGTTTACTCAAACTCATGCCCATCGAGTTGGTGGTGCCATCCAGCCATCTCATCCTCTGTTGTCCCCTTCTCCTCCTGCCCCCAGTCCCTCCCAGCATCAGGGTCTTTTTCAATGAGTCAGCTCTTCGCATCAGGTGGCCAAAGTACTGGAGTTTCAGCTTCAGCATCAGTCCTTCCAATGAACACCCAGGACTGATCTCCTTTAGGATAAACTGGTTGGATCTCCTTGCAGTCCAAGGGACTCTCAAGAGTCTTCTCCAACACCACAGTTCAAAAGCATCCATTTTTCAGCGCTCAGCTTTCTTCACAGTCCAACTCTCACATCCATACATGACCACTGGAAAAACCATAGCCTTGACTAGACAGACCTTTGTTGGCAAAGTAATGTCTCTGCTTTTTAATATGCTGTCTAGGTTGGTCATAACTTTCCCTCCAGGAAGTAAGTGTCTTTTAATTTCATGGCTGCAATCACCATCTGCAGTGACTTTGGAGCCCAAAAAATGAAGTCTGACACTGTTTCCACTGTTTCCCCATCTATTTCCCATGAAGTGATGGGGCCAGATGCCATGATCTTAGTTTTCTGAATGTTAAGCTTTAAACCAACTTTTTCACTCTCCTCTTTCACTTTCAAGAGGCTTTTCAGTTCATCTTCACTCTCTGCCATAAGGGTGGTGTCATCTGCATATCTGAGGTTATTGATATTTCTCCCGGCAATCTTGATTCCAGCTTGTGCTTCTTCCAGCCCAGCTTTTCTCATGATGTACTCTGCATATAAGTTAAATAAGCAGGGTGACAATATACAACCTTGACATACTCCTTTTCCTATTTGGAACCAGTCTGTTGTTCCATGTCCAGTTCTAACTGTTGCTTCATGACCTGCATACACGTTTCTCAAGAGGCAGGTCAGGTGGTCTGGTATTCTCATCTCTCAGAATTTTCCACAGCATTTGCATTAAAACATCTTAAATACTGCAGTTGCAGTTGTAAGCCTTCCTTGCCCAAAGATGAAAACCACTTCATGAAGGACAAGAGGTCTCACAATATGTTTTGGGGGGTTATTTTCATAAATTTTAAATTGCTCCTTCTAAACATTCAAACTTACATTGGAAAAAGCAGCTATGCCCCCAAACTCTTCGTTTCCAATTATAGAATGTTGTACTTAACAGATGGCATAAAGCGTCCGTTTACAAATAATTCCAAATTATATTGTGCTTGCCTGGTACTTAGATGAGACATTTCAGAAAAATAAAATACTGCATTTGATTAGAATCTAATCTCTTTGAGTCATTTTAAGAATAGCTGAGTTAAGGGGAAAATATATTCCTTTTGGAGGTATATGAGTTAATATTGGAAAAATTTTAATTTTAATGTTGATACAAAGCTATTAGTCTCAGATTCAGATTGTGAGAAACCAATCACCATGATGCATTTGATTATTTTAAGTGACGTGCTGAAAGTAAATTTTTCATCCAAGTTTTTTTGTTGTTTGTGTGCATAAATGAGGTAGTTTGGACTAAGAATCAAGTGTGATGAAATATTGCCAACTTCCAACTGCAGCATATTTCCTTAAACACTCATGACTTTGAGACATTGTTAAATATTTACTGCTCATTATATTTTACTGAAGATCATTGATGATTTTTTAATATCTCACACAGCATTTGAATGATTATTATTGACCTGAAACAAGTAGATTTCTAGAAAGTTTTTATTTGTGTCCTTTCTAGGCATTTTTCGCCAGTCCCTGAGGCAACCATTTTCTTACTTCTATCAACATAAGGATATGAAGTTTTTATATTTCATATCCAAGGTACTTTACATTATATACTTCTGTATCCTGTTTCTATTATTCAACACAATGTGTTTGAAATCATTTATAGCATTCATTTTATGAGTAGTTCATTTACTCTATTGCTGACTTGTTTCTCGTTATATAAATAACACACATATCATTCATCCATTTATTTTTTGTGGGCATTTGGGCTGTTTCGAGAGTTTATCTATTATGAATTAAGATGTCACAAACGTTTTGTACAATCCTCTTTGAAGACAGATTTTTATCACATTTGAAGAATTACATGATTCTAGAGACATCTAGGAGCAATAGTGAAAAGCACAGAACGTTTTCACTCTAATATGAAAAAAAAGATTTTTGGAAATAACCACAGTTATTTAAAAAAGGTAATAAAAATCTCGTCATCCAGATATTTATGCATTATTTAAAAGATTCAAATAGAAGCTGAATAAATATCTGAAATGTTGGAAGATAATTTCACATTTGTGGAAGTAGTCTAGTTACCTTTTCTGTATTCTTCCAATTCTAATATTCTAAGGTGGTAGGACTATGCTATGATACATTTAGTAGATTTAGTACATTTACTTGGCATCTTCAAACAGGTAATTGCCCTAATGCAAATCATATATATGTTTTATTGGCAAGTAAAGGGAGACATGAAAATAGTTAAAGAATACAACTGAATGTTAAACATACCAAGAGGAAATTTACATTACATCACTGAACATAATGATTGTTACATATAAATTAATATGCATAAGATTTTGCACAGAGAATAACTCTTTACAATGTTCAGGTATCTTTTTTCTATAAAGAAATGGCATGGTTTGTAAATGGTAAGTGATAGTCTACTTCAGTGAATATGGTAATCTAATTTTTAAAGACTGACAAAATTTTAACCTTGAAGACTATGTTTTGCAAGTTTCACAGAACATCTGCATATATACAATTCCTCACAGAATTTTAGCATACAACTGATGAAATGCATGTAAAGAGATCATTTATCAGTTTTCCATATTAAGGAAAGAAAAAACAATGTCCCTAAATGATCTTATAAATTACATAAATAAATGCTGAAATCCTTTGAGGGTATTGAATCATGATTAACAAAATCCAGAGTTTTTTATTTTTTCTCACAACACCAATTTGTAAAGGGTGTTATTTAACAAAGTGACTTTGGACTATGTGAATGTCCTTTCAAAATATTTTGATAAAGTGGCTTAGCAGCGGGACTTTTGCCATTGACTCAAACTAAAGCAAAGAACTCTGAAAAGTGCAATTGTTCTGTGAGAGTCCTCCATAGGAAGTAGAAATGAACAATGTGTTGAAATGTAAATTTCCTTCAGATTCTTACAAATCCTGCTCTACAGGGATTTCATTTTTCAAAGCAGTCTTCTATATTTACTACTCCACTTGTTAAATTTTAACTCCCTGGGCCAAGATGTGTAAATGATCAGAGAACTGTCACCACACAGCTAATTCAGGCATGTTCCCGCCCTTGTTACATTCCACCTCTTTTAACCTAATACTAAAAAAAAAAAAAAAATTAAACTTAGTGGCTTAAAAAATATTTTAACCTAATACTAAGAGACTGTATTTGCAAAGTGGTGTGGAAGAGACTGTAAAAATGCAGCTATTAAAATATTTCCAATGATTTGCTATTACAAAAAGTTAAGAACCAGAGCCATTCTTTAGAAAGATAGAAGCCAAAGATGCATCCCATTGTAGGTCATTATCTTCAGCCTCCACAGCCCAGTGTATTTATAAAGATAAAATAAACTTGTGAAGTGATTTTGTATTTGAGAATAATTTAAAAAGCAAATTTGTAAGGATTCTTTTGTTCTCCACTGCAGTGATGATGGGGTAATGCAAACACTGGTACTATGACTTTTAATGCACCTTAGAATTATGTCTTTTGAACACTAGATGCTATAATTTTATTCTCTATCAGATGTATTCATCACATATTATATTTATTTATTGTTCTTTAAATTAGTGGATCTCTAAGGTGTTTCTCAGAAGACTAAGGGCTCAATAGAATTATATCAGAAGTTTCTGGTGAATGAGAGGAAGGAGAATTTTATTATATTCCATTACATTTACCTCCTGTCAACCAGAATAAATCCATTTTGATCTGATTTACATATAGCATTTCCATATAAAAGGAAGACTATACAGTGAATAAACACATATAAACACAGATGCATACTAATTGGGTATGAGTTTGAAATTTATATTCCAACTAATCATATATTCTAGTAGTATATATAGTATATAGTAATATAATCCACAACTGTGTGCCTGATTATAAATGTAGTTTAGCCTTAGCTTATTAATTACAGAGACATAATTCCTATGTGTGTGTGTGTGTGTGTGTGATGAATATGCTTCTGTTACCTATAACATGATGTGGGAAGCCAAGGAGCATTTTGAGAAATAGACATAATCTGACTTATGATATAAAGTATCATTTTTGCAACTTTCCTATGAATAGAATATTGAGTATCAGTTGTAGAAGCATGGAAAACCACTGCAATCTATATCAACAATACAGGCAGGAGATGACAGTCCCTTGAAGAGTTTAACAGTATGGGGAGCTGTGAAGAGTAATAAGATTATGCATGTGTTTTGAAGAAAAAATGGATTTCTAAGAGATTAGATATGACATGTGGCAGCATTTCAGATCCTGAGAGGTAAAATTGTATTTCACATATACCAAGTATAGAGCAAATAGGACTTGCAGTTATGATAGATGAGAGTTGCAAGGGTAAATACCAGTAAATTCAAGAAGTCTTAGTGGATGATGGTAACATTAACTGAAAGTGTAAAAACTGTAAAAATAATTTTAAAGAGGGAAGCTTATTTGCTTGTAAATAAATCTTTACCAAAAATTTTAGTTGATAAGTCTGAACTGTTTTCATTAATTAGCTATTGTTGTTCTTTAAAAAAAAAAAAAAAGCATTAAACTTAGTGGCTTAAAAAATATTTTAAAAATTGCTATTGTAAGATCATAAATTCTGTGTTTGAAGTCAGGTAATCCTGGATATACTCAGCTGATCTCAGCTGTATTGCATCTAAGGGTTGCAGTTTGAAACCAACAGCTTTCCTTACAGTAGGGGATTGGCCCAAAGTAAAAAATCGGCAAGTCTGACCAAGAAAATAACAAGTAAAGAAAGAATAAAAGCTAAAGTCAGAATCCAAAGCAATATGCATTTTATTGCATACTTACATATATGCCAGACATAAGTAATTGAAATATGTGAAACTCTTTTTAATAAAAATAATAATATTACTTAAAGTGTGTGTGTGTGTGTGTGTGTGTGTGTGTGTGTGTATATATTCAAGAGTAGCTCCCTTCTTTAATATATAGCTTTTGGAAAATAAATAAAAATTATATTATTTGAAATTCCCAGAAGACTTCAGAAGGTTTTATGTTTTAAGTCTATTTCATGGCCATATGTAATTTTACAAAATCTTGCATCTTTCTTTCTTTAATAATTTTATGCATTCTCAAAACACACAAACATATACATACATTCTGTAGCAGTCCCAAGGTTTTTATGTCCTTTGATAGATAAAAAAGTACAAAATAATATCAGAAATAAAACAGTTTTGTAAATATACTTTGAATTTGTGACCATTTCTTAAAAGAATAATTTTCAATATTTGTTAGTAGGAAAATTCATTTCCAGAATTTTCCTCTTGAGCACATCCTTTTCATTAGTATCCTTCTCCCAAAAAAGTGACTTCAAACAATTGTTTACCAAGCTCATGATTCATGAGGACTTTTTTCCAGTTTTACTCAGATATAATTTAGTGCATAACATAATGATTTGAAATATGTGTACATTGGAAAATGATTGCTGCAGTGTTAATATCCATCACCTCACATACTTAAAATTATTGCTTTTTGTGGTGAGAATTTTTAAGGTCCACTCTGTTAGCAACTTTCAAATATACAGTGCAGTGTTGCTAACTCTAGTTTACCATTTTGTTAAGTTGCTAAGTCGTGTCTGACTCTGCAGTCCCATAGACTGCAGCACGCTGGGCTTCCTTCTCTTTCACCGTCTCCTGGAGTTCATCATACTACACATTATATAAGGCTTCTGAGGTGGCACTAGTAGTAAAGAAGCCACCTGCCAACGCAGGAGAAATAAGAGACCAAGTTCAGTCCCTGGGTTGGGATTGAACCTCCAGATCCCCTGGAGGAGGACACAGCAACCCACTCCAGTGTTCTTGCCTGGAGAATCCCACGGACAGAGGAGCCTGGTGGCCTATAGTCCATGGGATTGCAAAGAGTCGGAATGAAGTAAGGACTGAAGTTACTTAGCACACACATAGGTTATATACATAGTTCACCATACTATACATTATATCTTCAGAATGTATTGATTTTGCTGGGAATCTGCTCACCTTCACCCATTTATTCCGTCCCATATCTCTCCCCTCTGGATATCACCAATCTGTTCCCTTTTTTATTTATTTTTTTTTCAGATTCCACATATAAATGTGATCATGCAGTATGAGTCTTTGTCTGAGTTATTTTACTTAGCATGATGCCCTCTCTTTCCCTGTGACTCTTGACAATTTAATTATAATGTATCTTGGTGTAACCCCTTTGGTTTAACCTATTTGGAGTCTTTGGAGCTTCATGAATCTCAGTGTCCACTTCTCTCCCTAGGTTTCGGAAGTTTTCAGCTATTATTGCTTTAAATATACTTTCTGTCCATCTCTTTATCTCTTTCCCTTTTGAGAATCCCATACTGTGTACGTTGTTTCCTTTATTTGTGTCCCATAAGTTCAGTAAACTTCACATTTTTCTTTTTTCTTTTCTTGTTCTTCTGTTTGTTTGTTTACTTCTCTGACTTAATAATTTCAAATGATTCATTTTTGAGTTCACTGGTTTTTCTTCTTCTTGGTTGAGTTGCTCTCTCTGTTGACTTCTTCAGTTTAATTATTGACTTCTTAAACTCTAGGGTTTCTTTTTTAATGGTTTCTGTTTCTTTATTTAACTTCTTATTTTAACCATGCATTGTTTTCTTAATTTTGTTTGTCCTTGTTTAGCTTACAACTTATTCAAGAGGATTATTCTAAATTCTTTGTCAGAGAGTTCATAAATCTTCATTTCTTTAGGGTCAGTTATTGGAACTTATTTTTCTTCTGTGGTGTCATATTTACCCAGTCTTTCATGACTCATGATTCCTTGCCTTGGTATGTATGCATTTGGGTAAGCAGTCTCCTCTTCCACACTGTACAGTTTGCTTTCAGCAGAGACAGTTCTTTACCAGTCAACTCAGCTTGCAGTTTTGTTTGAGTCTGCTTGTAGCATCCGTGGGCAGGTACAACTTGCTACTGGGGTCTCTATTTGGTGACATCACTGCCTGAGCTATGAATCTGGGTGCATGCTCCTTGCTAAGAGCTCTTGGATAGGACTGCTGGCTGGGTTTCCTGCTCAAGAGTGGCTATGATAGTCTCTGCAGATGTTTGGATTCTCTACTCAGGCTTCCTAGTTGGATGAGATAGATGCTATGCTCAGGGCTGGACAGGGCTGTGAATTTGCTTTCCTACCTGAGTGGGGCTATGAAAGAGGCTCCATGACTATTATGTCTGAATATCTTGGGATCCAAATCAGGCAGAATTTCCATGAAGCTCTTGGGCCAGCCAGGCCCAATACAGATGGATAGATTTTCCCACTTGGGTGTGCCATTGTTGGCAGAGATATAGGAAAAAAAAATTTCACAGCTTTCTAGATACTGTGGTTAGGCCTCCTTGTTAGACAGGGCTGGAAGCTATATTTAGCCTTAGGTGGGCCTTTGAATTTGATTGCAATCATGGGCTAGATAATCAGGCATCATAGCTTGTAGGGCTTGTTGGCTCTGGAACCAAATCAGGCATATCTGCCCACTGAACTCCTTGGCCGGGTCGGACCATCAGCTGGGCTCTGCAGAGGAGCAGAACTGCTGAAAGGGCTCTCTGCTGGGGCGTTGCAGCAAGCTTCCCGTGTGCTTTAGTCAGGTTTCCTGGTTGAATGGTACTGAAAGCAACACTCAACATGAGGCTGGGCCACAAACCTTGCCTGAGCGGGTGGAACAGGTTCTAAATTGGTTTGGCTGATTGGCTGGTGACCCAAAACAAGCAGAACTGCTCTGACACTGCTTTAAATGGGGCTGTAGGATGGTACATGGTGCTCCCAGTTGCTCCAGCAAGTTCCCAAGACAGACTGTATTGGCGGCTATACATTACCCAGTGGACTGGGCTTTGAATTTGCTTCTCTGTCCTGTTGGGGCTGCAGAACTGGCTTCAAAGCCAGTTTGGCTTGTTGGTTGAGTTTTGAATCAGCCACATCTTCTCACTGGGCTCTCTGGCCAAACAGGGCCACCATCTTGGCTCTGCACATGAATAGATCCACTGGTTGGGCTCTCTGCTCTTATGCCACTTTAACCCTGGTTGCTGGATGAGCTAGGCCACTTCTCAGGTCCTTTGGTTAGGCTCCATGATTGGGTAAAACTTAGGACTATACTCAGCAGTAGGCAGGACTGCAAATTTGCTATCTTGCCCAGGCAAGGTGATAGAAAAGGCTCTAGGGCTTCTGTGGTTCTTTGGTTGTGGATGCAAATCAGGCATAACTATATCTCGAAATGCTTGGCCAGGTTGATTCACCAGCTCAGCTCTACAATCCTGCAGAGTGCTGCCTGGGATGTCCACTCTGGAGCAGCTGAACAGAGAAAAGCAGCCTGCTGAGGTCCACATGCTGGTCCTCGCCTCCTCCTCCTCCTCCATCCCAATCTGAAGTCCAGTGGTCAATCCCCTCAAATCCACCCTCTATTCACATAGGGCAAGACCTGAGTGGGCCTCCTAAGAAGTGACCCTCAGTGCTGGGGTGCTGAGCATCTCTATTTCCTACTGGAGAAACACTTGGTTTGGCACTCTGCCTGCCTCTTGTGCTTCTAATGCCATTCTTCTTGCCTATCTCAGTCTCTGGATCAAGGGGGTGCCTCAGCTTCACTCCTGTGATTTTCATATTGATGTTTTGGCTATGGATACTTGCTAGCTGATCTTTTGATGAAGGGAACTAAAAATCAGAAACAACTTACTTTGCCATCTTGATCTTGTCACTCCAATGCTAGTAGGTTTTCATTTAGACTGGACTCGGCAAGACAATTCATCTGATTTTTTTTTTTTCATTGAAATACAGTTGACTTTCAATATTGTATTAGTTTTAGCTATGGAGTGTAGTGACTCATTTGAAAAGACCCTGAAGGTGGGAAAGAGTAAGGGCAGGAGGAGAAGGGGGCGGCAGAGGATGAGATGCTTAGATGGCATCACTGACTCAATGGACAAGAGTTTGGATAAACTCTGGGAGTTGATGATGGACAGGGAGGCCTGGCGTGGTGCGGTTCATGGGGTCGCAAAGAGTCAGACACGACTGAGTGAACTGAACTGTAGTGACTCAGTATTTTTGTAGATTATACTTCATTTTAAGTTATTACAGGATAATGACTATAATTCCTTGTGCTATTCAGCATATCCTTGTCACATACTATTTTATACATTGTAATTTATATCTGTTAATCCTATACCCCTAATTTATCCCTTCTTCCTTCCCTCTCCTCTCCGGTAACCACATGATTTTTCTTTCTATAATTGTGAGTCTTTCTGTTTTACATATATACTCATTACATATATATATATATATATATTAAACACATATATATATATATATATATATAGAGAGAGAGAGAGAGAGAGCGACATTTAGAGTCCACGTATAAGTGATATCATACAATTTTGCTTTCCTCGGACTTATTTAATTAAGCATAATATTTTTTAGGTCCATCCATCCACGTTGCTGCAAATGGTAGAACTTCCTTCTTTCTCTGGCTGAGCGATATTCTGGTGTGTGTAACATTTTAATACAATCATCTGTGGATGGGTACTTGGATTGCTTCCATGTCTCAGCTATTGCAAATAATATCCGTAAGCATGTATGTTTTTGAAATAGTGCCCTCATATTTTCTGGGTATATACCCAGAAGTGGAATTGCTGAATCCAGCTGGTGCTAGTGGTGAAGAACCCGTCTGCCAAGGCAGGAGATAAAAGAGATGGAAGTTCAATCCCCAGGTCAAGAAGATCCCCTGGAGGAGGGCATGACAACTCACTCCAGTATTCTTGCCTGGAGAATCCCATGGACAGAGGAGGCTGGCAGGCTACAGTTCATAGGATTGCACAGAATTGGACACAACTGAAGGGACTTAGCACACACACATGATAATTATGTTTTTAGTTTTTTTTGAGGAATCTCCATACAGTTTTCCACAGTGGCTGCACCAATTTACATTCCCACTGATGGTGTACAAGGGTTCCCTTTTTTCTACACCCTGTTCAACATTTGTTATTTGTCTATGTTTTGATGATAGCCATTCTGACAGCTGTGAGGTACTATCTCATTGTTGATACAAGTAAATGGAAAGATATCCCATGCTCTTGGATTAGAAGAATTAACATAGCTAAAATGGCCATACTGTCCAAAGCAATCTACAGATGTAATGCACATCCCTAAATTATATATATATATAAAAGCACATGGCATTTTCCACAGAACTAGAGCAAATAATTTTAAAATAAGCCACAAAAGACTCCAAATTGCCAAAGCAATCTTAAGAAAAAACAAAACAAATCAAAACAGATTATCCTATAGCTTTTTGTATAAACATATACAGATGACTAACAAGCATAAGAAAGGAAGTTCAACATCACAAATTATGATAGAAATCCCAATTAGAGATCATCTGGTTTTGACACTCTGCTCCCACAGCTGTGGGGGAGGTAGGTGGAGTAGGTGGTTGTTGTTGTTGTTGAGTCACCCAGTCATGTCTGACTCTTTGTGACCCCATAGACTGCAGCTCACCAGGCCATCCTGTCCCTCACCATCTCCTGGAGTTTGCTCAAGTTCATGTTCATTGCATTGGTGATGCCGTCTAGCCATCTCAGCCTCTGACACCCTTTTCTCCTTCTGCCTGAAATCTTCTCCAGCATCAGAGACTTTTCCAGTGAGTCATTCATCCACATCAGATGACCAAAATACTGGAGCTTCAGCTTCAGCATCATTCCTTCCAGTGAATATTCCAGTGAATATTTAGGGTTGATCTCCCTTAAGATTGACTGGTTAGATCTCCTTGCTGTCCAGGGGATTTTCAGGAGTCTTCTCTAGCACCACAGTTTGAAGGCATCAATTCTTTGGCATTCTGCCTTCTTTATGGTCTAGCTCTCACAACTATACGTGACTACTGGGAAGACTATAGTCTTAACTATATGGACCTTTGTCAGAAGAGTAATGTCCCTGCTTTTCAACACATTGTCTAGTTTTGTCATTGCTTTCCTGCCAAGAAGCAATCCTCTTCTGATTTCATGGCTGCAGTCACTGTCTGCAGTGATTTTGGAGCCAAGAAGAGGAAAGCTGTCACTACTTCCACCTTTTACCCTTCTATTTGCCATGCAGTGATGGGGCTGGATGCCATGATCTTGCTTTCTCATGATCTTGCTTTCTTTAATATTTATTCTTAAGCAGGCTCTTTCACTCTCCTCCTTCACCCTCATCAAGAGGCTCTTTAGTTCCTCTTCACTTTCTGCCATTAGAATAGTGGTATCATCCACATATTAGAGGTTGTTGATGTTTCTCCAACCTATCCTGATTCCAGATTGTAACTCTTCCAGGCAGGTATTTCTTATGATGTGCTCAGTGTATAGGTTAAACAAACAGGGTGACAGCAGACAGCCCTGTCATACTCTTTTCTAGATCTTGAACCAATCAGGTGTTCCATACAAGGTTCTAACTGTAGCTTCTTGACCTGCATACAGGTTTCTCAGGAAACAGGTAAGATGGTTTGGTGCTCCCATCTTTCAAAGAGCTTACCACAGTTTGTCATGATCGAACAGACAAAGGCTTTAGTGTAGTTGATGAAACAGAGATAGATGTTTTTTCTGAAATTCTCTTGCTTTCTCTATAATCCAGTGAAAGTTGGCAAATTGATCTCTAGTTCCTCTTCCTTTTCTAAACCCAGCTTGGACATCTGGAAATTCTTGGTTAACATAATGCTGAAGCCTAGCATACAATTTTTTAAGCATCACCTTAGTAGCATGGGAGATGAGTGCAATTGTCCAGTGGTTAGCACATTCTTTGGCACTACCCTTTTTGGGGATTGGGATGAGGGTTGATCTTTTCCAGTCCTGTGGCCACTGCTGGGTCTTCCAGATTTGCTGACATAATGAATGCAAAACCTTGATGGCATCATCCTTTAGAGATCTGAATAGCTCTGCTGGAATTCCATCACATCCACTAGCTTTATTAACAGCAATGCTTCTTAAGCTCCACTTGACTTTGCACTTTGAAATGTCTGGCTCTGGGTGACACCATCATGGTAATCTGGCTCATTAAGATCTATTTTATACAGTTCTTCCCAATTTTCTTCCTCTCTCTTCTTGATCTCTTCAGCGTCTACTAGGTCTCTACCATTTTTATCCTTTACTGTGCCCATCTTTGGGTGGAATGCACCCTTGATGGTTCCCATTTTCCTGAAGAGATGGGGGTAGGTAGCTATGCTATTAAAGGTTGGCTGACTGTTTTGAGGGAGGTTTTGGCTCTCCTCCATGTGTTGACTCATCCTCAATAAGGCAGCCCAAGCATCCTTGGGCAAGGATGGCAGAGGCAAGGTTCTCATGGCAGAGGCAAGTTGACCATGACAGAGAGAGCTACTTCAAGCAGAAAAACAGAACATCTTGAGGTCTAGACTCAGAAACATCACAGCATCATATACATAGTATTCTATTGGCCAAACTAAATTCCAAGTTCATTCCAGAATCAGAGTGTGTAGGGACTTCAAAGGTACCAGACAAGGGATGTGGAAACAGAGAGACTATTAATTAGAGCCATCAAAGCAGTCACTGTAACAGAATATTCATAATGCATGTCAAATTTTCCATTAGTTTTTGCTTTAAACAAGTCGAAAAACTTTATCATATATTTTACCTTGTACAATTAAGTAATATTTTAGAAACTAAGTATTACATTACTAGAAGCATGCACTACAGAATCAGACATAGCTGGTTTCGAATCTCTACTTGGATTTACTTGGACATAGTTACTTTTCTTTGAAACCATTAATTATCTATTAATTGTGGAGAATGATGCAAATACGCCAAGGTTTTGATGCTTATTAGTATCTGAACATTATTACATACTCAGAAGCTTGGAGTTATGTCTAATGGTTACATCTAATTCCTTATGGTGGGATGGCAATGTTAGCACATGTGGATATATACAAAACTAAGGAAACCAAAGCTGTATCATGTCGTAGATGTCTGTCAGACTTTTAATTTGAAAGAATACAATTGGTATAAACCTGATTTAGTGCTGATAAACCTTTTTGTATAAATTAAACATGGTGCTTCCTATAGGAACAATAAAAATTAGACCTTTAATAGCAAAGCATATGCTTTTCAAACAGTATTCCTTCAATTTATTAGAAGACCCCAAAGAGAATATTATTATTTAATACTTTAGAGTGATTTATTGAATTTTATGTGGCATAATATTTATATAACTATAATATTCATCAGTATTATTATATAGAGGATTTTTATTCTGCTATGCCTTGATGCTTCTGCTATAGTTTCACTATCTTCCTTAGCTTTCTCAGGTAAATTTTAAGGTGAGAATTAGAAAGGAAAAGTAGAGGTATTGAAATTATTTTTTAATCAGTGAAGCAATGCTTAATTTAGAATAATCTAGAAAGAAAATATTCAAAAAATTATATGAAGCACATATTATCTCTCCTAACCAGTGACAGCCACAATGGCCATCATAATACAAAAAATTATAAATAGGTTTTCAAATCTAATTTTCAGTCATAATTTGCTTTCAATCAATATATAATCCAAAATAGAAATTTTAATAGGTCCCTTGCATATTTATAAGACCTTTTCTAAAAACTTTGTCTAATAGGCTTCTAAAAATTCAGTAGCTTACAGGCACAAACATTTCTTTTTGGTGCTGAGGTTTGTGGACCATTTACACTTGGCTAGACTCAGCCCTCTGATGCCGTCTTACTGGGTTCCTCTTGCCTTGGATGTGGGGTATCTCTTCACAGCTGCTCCAGCAAAGTGCAGAAGCTGCTTCTTACCTCGGACAAGGGGTTGCTCCTCTCC
Source organism: Cervus canadensis (assembly GCF_019320065.1). Classification (NCBI taxonomy): domain Eukaryota; kingdom Metazoa; phylum Chordata; class Mammalia; order Artiodactyla; family Cervidae; genus Cervus; species Cervus canadensis. The sequence goes on along the minus strand of NC_057398.1, from coordinate 63,760,531 downwards.
GCCGCCACCCCTGACCTCGGGCGTGGGGCATCACCAACTCGATGGACATGAGTTTGAGTTTGAGTAATCTCCGGGAGTTGGTGATGGACAGGGAGGCCTGGCATGCTGCGATTCATGGGGTCGCAAAGAGTCGGACACGACTGAGCGACGGAACTGAACTGAACTGAACTGAACTGAGACTCAGCCCCAGGCTGTATGTCAGTTCTTGTACATTCTGTTCCTCATGTCTCCTCACTGTAGAACTCAGTTGGAGAAACCACTGCCTTTTAGATTTCCCAAAGGAAAGAGAAACATGAGTTGTCTTTTAAATCTCTGCTCAAACTGGACACAGTGTCACCCCCAAATTCATCCTTTTAATTCAAATGATTGTTATATCTATGTCCAACATCAGTTGGGTGTGGACTTGTATTCTGACCCTAGAGTATGGGTGGGGAGGATATTCATTTAAAAATCTAAATATATAACATTATATGGTTTTACATAAGTTGTGCTTGTTCATAAATAGTTAGGATTATTCTGCTTTCTCATTCCTATAAACAAACATATAAACATTTCTATATATCCATATTTCTTGAAGATAAATTACTTAAACATGAGAACTCTTCCTTTCATGGAGAGTATCACGGTAGGTATCCACAGCCAGAGGCACACCACCTGTGAACAAAGTTTTACTGGGACACAGACACATCCGTTCATCTATGTGTTATCTATGACTGCTTTTGCATCATAAAAACAGCATTAAATAGTTGTGAGTGATAGAAACCAGATGCCTGCAAACCTAAAATGTTTACCATCTGGTCCTTTAGGAAAAGCATTGTTGACTCTATCCTATAGAAATGCTTGCCAACTGTACTTCCCGTCTCTGTAGGTATGTGCTGCTTTTTCCTTTCAAGAAGATGAGTCAGTTTCAACTTTCCATGAATTTTATTGTGAATTTCATTAACTAGTAAAATGTGGTGGAAGTGGCAGTTTGACAGTGGGCGTTAAGAAAGACCACCAGTCTCTGTTTTTACTTTTTAGATTTTGGACACAAAGAAGTCTTGGTTATTCTGTTGTGAGACCATTTGGAGTAGAAGCCAGATGTTTCAGCTAACAGCCCATTTAGGTGATCTCCCAGATGAAGGCAAACATGTGAATGAGCCCAGCCAGTAACACGTGCAGTAGAAAAACTGCCCAGATGAGACCAACCAACACAAAGAAATATGGCAAATAGTAACTCTTTGTTTTAAGTCACTAAGTGTTGTGGTGGTTTGATATTCACCAGCATGTAACTGACACAAAATTACCACATAGAACAGGTATGTTGCCAGAAAAAAATTGACTTTGACTTTGCAGCTTAGCAACAAGCACAGAATAGAAGGCAGTGGGTAGGTTTGGAGAAAACTGGAAGTGCAGTGTGGTAAATGTTTCTGGAGGTTCAGGAAAAAGTGACAATTTTTAAATAATACTCCATATTTGTAAGACCCTTCCAAATGCTCCTTGAAAGTTCCTAGCCATAAACTAGCTTTTTAAATCTTCTTCTGTCCTTGTGCCTCTTGCATTTCTGGAATGATTCATTTTAAAATTGATTTATTTTAAAACTGGTTAAAACAAAGAAATTTTAATTTGCTTCAAAACTGATGGTAATTTTCACTTTCCTAAACGTCCTTGGTAATGTTAGTCTAGTCCTTTCATATTTAAAATTGAAGTCTGGCCAACCAACTACCAGTTCTATGATCTTAACTCTCAGTGCTATGGAACATTTCCCTCACAATATTATCTGTTTAGTAAAGCTACTCAATGTAGGGTCATTTTTCTTAATGAAATTTTCATTTTGACTAACTTCCAAATTTGGATATGACCACATAGTTGTTTTCTGGTCTTATTCCAAGACCCTGGCAAACAATAAAAGAACCCCTCCCGACGGGGTGGTGGGATTGAGTCACTCTGTAACTATTTTCTTCCCAAAGGTAGTACGTTGCTCTTGCCTATAGCCTCCCAAGGTAGTAGATTTCAAATTCTAACATGCTGCTTTGGTGAAGGGATTCCAAAGAAAATGCTCCAAACCTTTCCAGTAAGTTTATGCATATTTCTTCAAATTAAGTCTTATCGTTGGGTTTGCTCCAGAATCTGTCTGTCTTATACGTGGTATGATGACTTTGTACCATTATCACTTAGCTAAGGTTGGACTACATATCTCATAAGTTCCCTTTTTTGCATAGTTCTAGGTCAGCATGGGCCACAAGGATATTTGCATGAAATTTAAGAGAAGTAGGTGAAGTAGCAACAGTTACATTTTCAAGATTGATATTGGATGCCAGGCAGTGCTGTGACTCGCACATGTTGTCACGGAGCAGCAGACTTGTCTGGCAGGCTTGGGGAAGCTGCTGCCCCCCCAGCCCTGTGGATCTCCTGCTTCAGCTGCCTTGAGGCTTAAGCCAGAAACACGAGGAGCTCCACAGTAAAGGGTGCCAGCTCCTTCTGCTGGTCCCCGCATAGTCAAGGTTGGAGGCAGAGGGACAATGATATGGATTCCATTGTGTTCTCATGGGCTCAACATACTCCTCTTCTTCACATCCAAATTTTCATTTCATCTAATGACTTCTACTGACCTGTAGAGACACTAGGCCCAGCATCAGGCCCAGATGTAACAGTCTTCAACAGAGTATTTTTTTTTTTACAGCTTTCACAGTCACCTGAAGTGTAATCACTTCTTACATTGTCTCTTCTTCTGTATCACTCTTAATCATCCTGCTTCCTTGCTCAAACTCTGACTTACATGGGAAAGCATATACCGCAGTAATCGAGTGAAGAGTAGGATTCAGATTTTTGAGTTTGTATTTGAAGCTCATCCTGTTCCTGACCCTGAACAAGGGCTAGTTCTTTAGCCTCTCTGTACCCCAATTTTTGCATTGTGAAAGTAGGGATGACAATATTACAACCATAGAGCCTGTTGCATCAGTTAATATTTAAGTACTTAAAATGTAACCAGCAAATGTTATTATTGTTACTTTTCATCAAACTATGATGTTTCAGGAAGGGGAAAAATGAACTCATCCTTGCTGCTTTCATTTAATCTGTTGACAGTTTCCTAATGTTGGTATAATATAAATGTGTCAAAATCCTCATTTCCAAGTCCAATGAATATTGTTCCCTGTAATTTTATATTCAGTTATTTATTATTAGCATTTGCGGGGGGGGGGGGTGGCGGGGAGGGGACCACTTGAGCTAAATTGGCTATCTATTCCCAGATAAGAAAACCTGCTCTTTCTCTGGCATTAAGGCCATTGTGTAGCACACAATAGGCATTAAACACTTTTTTTAAAAAAATAAATTAAGATTATATTATTTAACAGTTTGTAATTATATTAATATTTTATTTCATATTTAAGAAAAATTGTGGAACTATTAAAAGAAATCCTTGTTTAAAAATAAAGTTTAATAATCATTACTTATTGTCCTAAGTGACCAAAAAAATCCACTGTCTTTGTTTATATCTGTATATCATTGTCTATGCCTTAGGAATGGCTTGAGTGCACTTCAGATTCTATAGCACAGATATGAAAGGCACAAGACTTGTTGAATATTGCTTCCGAAATCAAGCAGGAAAATTATATTTTTATTTCTAGCCTGAAGATATCTCTAGAAGCTCAGTTTACTGAATTAAGCATACACTTCCAAAAGCTACCTGGAAAGGTAGTCACAAGCCATTCCAAGTCGACTGGTCAGCTGGACAAGACTCCAGCTCTTTTTTAGTCAGAAAAGTGCATTTAATTTCAGATGTTTATTAATATTGAACGGTAACATACATCTAATATACAATATTGCCTATTTTAACTTTATATAAAGCATGTTTCTTATCAGTTTGTTGAGGAACCTTTATCAATTATTTCCAGGAACAGTTGTCCTCATGTAAAACAGTAATAATGCTCTAGCTGACAGATTAATTACCAATGAGGATTGGTCAATGGCTAGTTAAGGGTCAGTCATAAAGAATCTGCCTGCCAATGCAGGAGACCCAAGAGACATGGGTTCGATCTATGACCGGGAGGATCCTCTGAAGGAGGAAATGGCTAGCCACTCTAATATTGCTGCCTTGAAAATTCCCTGGACAAAGGAACTTGGCAAGCCACAGTTCATGAGGTCACAAAGAGTCGGACAGGACTGAGCAAGCATACACATACACATGGGTCAATGACTTAGCACACCACTCTGTGGAAGAGGAAAGTAACGTTTAGTGGTTAAATGATTAGATTCCTCAGTTAGTCTAATACAGCAGTCCCCAACCTTTTGGCACCAGGAGCCAGTTTCATGGCAGACAATGTTTCCATGGACCAGGGTGGTGGGCTGGGGGTGGTTTCATGATCATTCAAGCACATTATATTCATTACACCGCCAGGAGGCAGAGCTCAGGTGGTGATGCAAGCCTTGGGGAGTGGCTGTAAATACAGAAGAAGGTTCGCTCACTGGCCTGCACTCACCTCCTATTGTGCACCACGGTCCCTAACAGGCCATGGACTGGAAGCAGTGGGGGCCCAGGAGTTGGGGACCCCTGCTCTAATGATTACATCCTAGCATCATTCTTTCCCTTCTCCAGTGGAAAACACAAAGGATTTCTATGTGTGTGTATTAGTCGCTCAGTTGTGTCCAGCTCTTCGCGACTCCGTGGACTGTAGCTCACCAGGCTCCTCTGTCCATGGGATTTCCCAAGCTAGAACACTAGGGTGAGTAGCCATTCCCTTCTCCAGTGGATCTTCCAGACCCAGGGATCCAACCCAGGTCTCCTGCTTTGCAGATTCGTTATCATCTGAGCCACTTTTACTTTGAGCCAAATTAATCTGTCCTATTTGGGCTGTGATTTAGGTATGATTAATTATGTGGTAACTCTGATCACGGGTGAAATCCTAGTGATGTAAACCAAGTTTCCATTGATCATAATGTTTTGTTCTGATCTAGGTGTATTTCCTGATTTAAGCCAAAGAGATTGGAGTTGACTGACATGGCTATGCTATATGGTTGGTAACTGTTGCCACATACTTGCTGTTTTTAGTTTCACTTATTTATTTATTTATTTTCTGAGGAAGGAAACCTGAGGATGAAGTTCTCTTACCTGGCAAAACAGAATGGAAAAATCACCTCTGCACAAAGCTGCCACTCTGATGACACCACTGGCCTCCAAATCACTTAGTCGGGAGCCAGCCTTCCTTTGTATTCATAGGAGATTCAAAGTTTCCTTTCTTAATTTTCGTTTGAAATGTGTTGTGCCTTTTTTTGTCTTGTTTTACAATTTTGTCAGAATAATGGCCCCATAAAGATATCTGGTCCCAATTTCTGATACCTATAAATACATCATAAGGAAAAGAGCTTTGAAAATATGATTAAATCAAGGATCTTGAGATGGAAAGGTTATTTTAGATTATCCAGGCAGGTCCTAAATGCATTTGCAATGTCCTATGACAGGCAGAAGGAATTTGCTAAAAGAGAAAGTAAGATGAAAAACAGAGACAAAGAAATGAAAATGATACACCCAGAAGCCAGACTGCATGCAGCCAACAGAACCTGCAAGATGCAGGGATTGGATTGTCCCCTAGGGCCTTTGGAAAGAACATGGCCCTGAAGACACTTTGATTGTGGCTAGTGATACTGTCTTCAGATGTCTGTCCTTCAGAAATCTGAGACACTAGATTTCTGTTTGTTTCAAAATTTCTGCTAATTTGTTTGGCCGGCACAAGAATACAATACAAATAAATTATTTCTAATCAATATAGAGTCAAGATTCAAACACAGGTCTATCTAACACCAAGGACTGTACTCCAAAATTATCAGTCAAAGGATATAGAATACAGACAACAGGGGCAAATAGTGTTTAAAAGTTTCTTTTTTCCTTCCTTTCTTTTTCTCTTCCTTTCTTCCTTCTTCTTTCTCTCTCTTTCTCTCTGTCTCTATCATTGTCATATTCATCTCTGTTTATCTACCATGATCTGTCTGTACATTTGTATACATATAATACACAAAGTGAAGTTGCTAAGTCGTATCTGACTCTTGCCAACCCCATGGACTGTAGCCTTCCAGACTCCTCTGTCCATGGCATTCTCTAGGCAAGAATACTGGAGTGGGTAGCCATTTCCTTCTCCAGGGGCTCTTCCTAACCCAGGGATCAAACCCAGTTCTCCCACAGTGCAGAAAAACTTGTTACTATCTGAGCCATCAGGGAAACCCATAATACATATAAATATATATAAATACATATGTATATATGTATATATAAAATGACTAGATGGAACTTATATTTTGTATGTATTATAATGTTTATATAATATATAATTTTAAGAAATGTCTTTGTTTCTGATAAAGAGTTTCTATTCTTTTTTTTTTTTTTAATAGAGAAGAAATATTTAAGGGAAAGAATTTTTCTGCCTTGGCATCATGCTAATTTAGTTTTGTCTGTAAACTACTTTGATGTCCTGCTGTTGTTCCTTTAGGTTTTAAATCTTCTGTTTTATTCCATCCCATCTTTGTTTCTCAGTGTTCAAATTATAGTTTTGACTTGCATCAAAATTTGCAGCTTTCCAAATCCCTAAGAGATCAAAAGAGTTCTGTTTGTTTACATCTCAATGTTGTCTCTCCTATATGTCATTCTTGACACTTCTGAATGTACTTGAAACACACTTCAAATTCTGCAGCACAAATATGAATTTGAATACATTTACATGGAAAAGAGAAGCAAAATTCAACGCTGCTTAATTTCATTAAAATACATGCATACAAACTGATTTGGGGTGAAATTTCATTAGTGCTTTTTTAGCATCTACTAGTTATATTTTTACAACAAAGTTTGAATTGACAGCTAACATACTGACCTTAAACAGTAAATTTTTGGTAAAGCCTTTTTCTTATATATCACATAAAAATACAGTGAAAACATAGTAAGACCCTTCTTATTTGTTTGGGGGAAAATAAAATACCAAATTGTTTCACAAAATGAAATTCCTGTGGTTACAATAAGCTGCATGTTCTATGTTTCTATTATTATTTTTTAAATAACTTTAAATGTGGTGTGTTTTTTCATTATTAATGACAAGTTTAAATTTTGGAAATGATTTCTAAGACGTGGCATGTAATCATTTCTGCCACAGTGGACTTTTTCAGATTCCTGTTTCTTGAAAATGACAAACATTTCCTCTTCAGAACCCATGCATTTGCTGTTCTCTTTATCCAAACCATCTCCCCCAAGCTTTCCCCTCAGTCACTCCTTCATTTATAAAAATGACATTTTTACCACAAAGGCTCTCTCTGAACAGGCTTAATATTCTTTATTAAGCTCTGCCTCCCTATCTCTGTTTTATACATTTTTCCACTTAGCACCTAACATATAATATATTTTTATGTTTTTACAGCGTATCTTCTTACCCTTCTCCACCCATCTTCCCTACTGGCCTGAACCATACACACTGCCCTTTGGGCAAAGTGAACTTAAAGTCTAACTGAGACAAATGAGGGGCTCAATTATTTTTGTTCAGTCAAAAAATTAATGGCTACTTTAAAAAAAACTGTGCTTATATTTAAAGATTTTAACATTGAATAAGTGTTTAAAGATCAAGATAACAAATGTATTCATACCCATCATATTAATAGATTTTCTTATCAGTATTATAGATGGTGTTAGGCTGGTGGTGTCCTGCAAGTGGCATTTATCTCCAACTTCCTCAGTGTAAGGCACCAACGCTAAATTTACGTTTGTCCTTCTGTGTATGTGTTTATGAGTTTAATACATATTTCTACACCCATGCAATGAGTAGAACCCTCTTGCATGTTTTCGATGTTATAGAAAAACACATGGTGCCTATGTCTTTGTTTTCTTCCCTGTAATTGCGTTCTCCCTTAAAGATTTTTAGCCTTTTTCTGATTATTTTTGAAAGTGGTTGTACTTGTTCATAGTACTATTAGTTTCTTTTGTTCCTCATCTTATAGTTGGATTTTAATACCGCCTATATAAGAGTTGTTAAATGACAATTTTTGCTTCTTAAATTTACATTTCTCTGATTACTAAGTCAGGTGAATCTTTTTGTTATTATTTAACTTATATTACATTGTTTGCAAGATATAATTCTAAATCAGCTATATGCTGATCTGTTTTTTTTAAATTGAAGTGTAGTTGAGCTATGAGGGCTTTCTTCATAGTTGGTAAAGAATCTGCCTGCAGTACAGGAGACTCGGGTTTGATTCCTGGGTTGGGAAGATCCCCTGGAGAAGGAAATGGCAACCCACTCCAATATTCTTGCCTGGAGAATCCCATGGACAGAGGAGCCTGGCGATCTACAGTCCATGAGGTCGGGAGAGTGAGACACGACTTAGCAACTAAACCACCACCACAACTGATTTACAGTTTTTTGTTAGCTTCAGATGTATAGCAAAGTGTATCAGTTATGCACATATACACACACACACAGAAATATATATTTGTATTCTCTTTCTCTGTTTTAAGTTATTAAAAGATAGTGAATACAGCTCCCTGTGTTATATAGTAGGTCTTTTGTTGTTTATGCATTTTATATATAGTGGTGTATATCTGTTAGGCCCAAACTCTTAATTTATCTCTCTCCCCTGTTCCCCTTTGATAACAATGTCTGTTTTCTATTTATATGTCTATGGGTCTATTTCTGTATTTTATTCCTCTATTTTTTAATAAGTTTATCTGTATCATTTTTAGATTCCACATTTAAGTGATACCATATGATATTTGACTCTGACTTACTTCATTTAGTATGATAGTCTCTAGGTCCATCCATGTTGCTGAAAATTGTGCTATTTCATTTTTTTTATGACTGAGTAAATTTCCAATTTGTGCATGCATCCTCATCTGTATATTTGTATCATGTTCCTATCCATTCCTCTTTCAGTGGACATGTAAGTTCCTTCCATGTCTTGGCTATTGTAAATAGTACCGCGGTGAACACTGGGGTAAATGTATCTTTTTGAATTATAGTTTTCTCCAAATATTTGCGCAGGAGTGAGATCATATGGTGACAGTAGTTTTAGTTTTTTAAGAAACCTCCATACCACGCTGCCTAGTGGTTGTAACAATTTGCATTCCCATCAGCAGGGTAAGAGAGTTCTTTTTCCCCACACCCTCCCCAGCATGCTATTTATAGACTTTCTGATGATAGTCATTCTGACCAGAGTGAGGTAAAAACTCATTGTAGATTTGATTTTGATCTGTATGTATTCTTTGAATAAATGTATATTTAGGTCTACTGCCCATTTTTTGATTGGGTTGTTTGCTTTTTTGATATTGAATTTTATGAACTATTGTACATTTTGAATATGAATCCATTGTCAGTTGTATCATTTACAAATATTTTCTCCCATTCCATAGGTTGTCTTTTTGTTGTGTTATGGTTTTGTTTGCTGTATAAAAGCTTTTAAGTCTGATTAAGTTCAATTTGTTTATTTTTGCTTCTAGTACTCAGGAAATAGATCCAAAAAAATACTGTTGCAATTTATGTCAAAGACTGTTCTGTGTTTTTTTCTGGGAGTTTTATAGTATCTGGCCTTACATTTAGGTCTTTAGTCCATTTTGAGTTTATTTTTGTTTATGTTGTTACCTGATTTCATTCATTTAATTCTTTTGCACTTAACTGCCCAGTTTTCCCAGCACCACATACTGACAAAACTGTCTTTTCTCCACTGTATACTCTTGCTTCCTTTGTTATAGATTAATGGACCATAAGTGCATGGGTTTATTTCTTAGCTTCCTAGTGTCTAGTTTTGTGCCAGTACCATATTGTTTTAATAACTATAGCTTTGTTAGTATAATCTGAAGTCAGGGAGACTCATTCCTCCAGCTTCCTTCTCCTTTATCAAGATTGCTCTGGCTCTTCAGGGCCTTTTGTATTTCTATACACATTAAGAAAAAAAAAAATTGTTCTAGTTCTGTGATAAATGCCACTAGTAATTTGACAGGAATTGCACTGAATATGCAGATTGCCTGCTAATGTGGTAACAATATTCATTCTTCCAATCGAAGAAAGTGGTATATCTTTCCATCTGTTTTGTGTCATTTTCAATTTCTTTGATCAGCACGGATTAGTTTTCAGAGTACAGCTCCTTTGCCTTCTTAGGCAGACTTATTCCTAGATATTTTTTTCTTTTTGATATGATAGTAAATGGGATTATTTCCTTAATTTCTCATTCCAATATTTTGCTGTTAGGGTATGAAAATGCAACTGATTTCGTATGTTAATTTTGTATCCTGAAACTTTTTTGTATCCTGAATTCATTGATGAGCTCCAGTAGTTTCCTGGTGGTGTCTTAGGATTTTCTGAGTATAGTGTCATGTCATGTGCAAATAGTAACAATTTTATGTCTTCCTTTCCAATTTGGATTTGTTTTATTTCTTTCTCTTCTTTGATTGCTGGGGCTATGATTTCCAAAACTACGTTGAATAAAAGTGGCAAGAGTAGTATCTTTGTCTTGTTTCTATCTTAGAGGGGGTGCTTGCTTTGATCATTTTAAGAGGACTTAGTATTCTAGATATTCCTTTATTGGTGGTAGACATTAAAAGCAGTTGCTCTGAACTGTGTCTTGTTCTTTAATTTTCTTTATAGTACCTTTTGTCATGCTGAATAATTATTACTGTGAATATATTAAATTTGGAAGTCTGGGGGGATTGTGATATGCCTAAGAAATCCTTGCTTATGTCATAGTCAGAAGATATTCCCATATTATTTTTTGTAATTTTAGTGTTTCTTCAATATAACTGCAAAGTTTAGTAAGGTTTGGTGTGAAGTAGGAAAATAGCTTAATTTCTTTTTTAAATATGGACAAATAGTTCTTTCAGCAACACTTAGTGATTTAAGGAATAGTCCCAAATAACCAACTGATTTGTAATGCTGCTTTAAAAATGAATCAACTGTCACTGGTTGAAGTATGTATCCCTGTGTTGGTATTACTAGATTTAAATGTTATAACTTTATCATATTCTTCAATGGATCAAATTCTATCATTTTCTCCTCCATCTCAAAAGTTATCCTGGCTATATATTTTTTCATTATTCATTCAGGTAGCTTGTAAAAGTTTTGTTAAGAGTCCATTTAGTTTGTTTTTGTTATTGCTGTTCAGTCACTAAGTCATGTCCGACTCTTTGTGACTCCATGGACTGCAGTATACCAGGCTTCCTTGTCCTTTAATATATCTCAGAATTTGCTCAAATTCATGTCCATAGAGTCAGTGATGCCATTCAACCATGTCATCCTCTGTTGCCCCCTCCTCCTCTTTCCCTCAAACTTTCCCAGCATCAAGGCCTTTTCCAGTGAGTCAGCTCTTCAAATCAGGTGACCAAAGTATTGAAGCTTCAGCATCCGCTCTTCCAATTAATATTCAGGATTGACTACCTACAGGATTGACTGGTTTGATCTCCTTGCTGTCCAAGGGGCTCTCAAGAGTCTTCTCCAGCACCATAGTTTGAAAACATCAATTATTCAGTGCTCAGCATTCTATTTGGTCCACTCTCACATCCAGACATGACTACTGGAAAAACCATAGCTTTGACTATTCCATCCTTTGTCAGCAAAATGATGTCTCTGCTTTTTACTATGCTCTCTAGGTTTGTCTTTATATATAACTAAAGTCTTTAAAATACTAACAAGTATATCCCATAATAACAATATATTTTATGCATCTAAAAACATTTAGATAAAGTAGTATAATTTTCCTCATAGACTTTTCAACTTTAAAATTTTAAGTTTATATAAAATGTCAAAGTCAAAAGTAAAGAAACTGGGCTCATCCAGAATATGTCTGTATAAATCCTAACTTTATGTTTAACCTTGGAAAAAAGAATCACTGAAAAATTGATTGCTTCTTTATAAAATAGAAATAATAATGTCTACTCATAAGCTTATTATAATAATTAAATTAGTTAATAATTACAAAATGCTTAGAATATCATTACCACATAACAAGCACTCAACAATTATTAACTATTATAGGTCGATGTTGACATTCAGATGGTAGGAACTGATACATTTTTACTAGCTTTAAAAAAATTTGGTTGACTACTTGTCAAATGGTTGAAAATGATCTTCTCTGGTGAACTTGTAAATACCACCACTTCAGTCTCCAAACAGAAAGTGAAGTGAAGTGAAAGTCACTCAGTCATGTCCAACTCTTTGCTATCCCATGGACTATATATCCTGCCAGGCTCATCTGTCCATGGAATTCTCCAGGCCAGAATACTATAGTGGTTAGCTGTTCCCTTCTCCAGGGATCTTCCCAACCCAGGGATCGAACCCAGGTCTACCACATTGCAAGAGGATTCTTTACCATCTGAGCCCCCAGGGAACGGCTACCCATTCCAGTATTCTGGCCTGGAGAATTCCATGGACAGAGGAGCCTGGCAGGCTATAATAGTCCATGGGGTCGTAAAGGTCAGACATGACTGAACTTCACTTCGCTTTTCAACCTCTAAATGCCTGTTTTTCTACAAAATGTGTCCACATGCAACAACCAAAGTGGCTTAGAACTGTACACCTGTGATAGGGCTGATGTCATTGTGATGAGTCAATGTTGAATTAGAATGTGAAGGTTGTTATGATTATTCCTTCTGTTGTGAATAATCTTTGAGTGTTAAGGATGTATCATAGCATCATATATTATTTCATGCTGATTTTCAAGCAACTAACAGATGAAATTTTATTTTATTAATTACTAAACTTTATACATTCATTCAGATTTTTGTGGGGCTTCCTTGGTACCTCAGTGAGTAAAGAATCTGCCTGCAATGCAGGAGAACTGGTGTGATCCCTGGGTCAGAAAAATCCCCTAGAGAATGAAATGGCTACCCACTCCAGTAATCTTGCCTGGAGAATCCCAGGAACAGAGGAACCTGGCATGGTTCATGGTCCATGGGATCACAAAGAGTTAGATTTTTGTGACAAAATTTTATATTTTCAAATAAGGACCTTTTTACTTTCTTTATTGACTCACATATTATTTATTCCACTGTGCATTTATTTTCATCTGAATGGATTAGCTATAATCCCTAGTATGGCATTTAATCAGAACAATTCCAGGGAGCACTTTTGTTTTTCCTCCTGACTTCATTGAGGCTGTTAATTAATATGTTTTCAGCAGGCTTTGACAAATTCACTTATATTTCTAAGTGGTATTTGTTTTAATGATTGAAAATTCAGTTTAATTAAATATTTTCATTGGCATGTATTGAATCAGTTATGTAATTTCCTTCTGTTTTAATGTGTTATAGCAAGCCATCCTTGCACTACTTGACTGCTGAATTCAACTTTTATATAGATTGTTTTTTACATTTTACACCTATGTTCATAAATGAATATTAATGGCTTTTGGGTTTTTGAATAATGACTTCATTTGCCTTCTGAGAAAAGTCAATCAGGTTTTTCTTTTTTTCTGCATCAAAAATTGTGTGCTTAATGTTGTGCTTCAGACAACAACCAGACATTTAAATATTTCTGATGATAAAAGCCAGGTTTGTTTAATCTTATCTGTTTGCCTACACATCTGCAGTCAGCTGAAGAATTTGTTCTTGTTTGGCTAGGATGATATGGCTTCAACTTGGGGAAACTTGGCTCTACTAACGTTTCAGGTATTTCATCACTAGGCTAACCTGAGTATATTTTCATAGAAAAGGCAGAGGAGCAAGTGAAGAAATTAAAGTATGCAAGTGCTTTTTTGAAGATGCTACCTGAATTAAAGTTGTTTTGTCCCACTGGCCAAAGCAAGTCACATGTCTAAGCCCATGGTCAATATGTGAAGGAATTATCAAAGAGGATAGATAAATAAAATTATGATAGTTTGGTTAAAAATCCACCTTTAAATTAAAAGTACAGGACATGAAATACCTGAAGATAGGATCATGATTAGGATATAACTCTGATGCAAGTAATGAAGAATAATTACTTACTTGAGCATATGATCAAAATAATTATAAAGATACTAACATTAATGTATATAACAAACTAGTTCAATTCTGTGTTTAAAAATGTTTAAGTTACAGTGGACATTATGTGAATTAGTATATTTATTACAGTAAGATGCTTTTCCTTTAAAGAGAACTAGCAAAGCATTTCTTCAAGAATGGGATTTTGGTGTTATATTAGTGCCATAGGAGAGAGGGGCATGGTGGAAAATTACTCCGATTGAGTGGTCTCAGGAAGAAAACAGGAATTGAAAGTGACTTTGAGAGATGGTGCCACATCTTGAAAGTCATCTATCTACTACACGTTACTCTCATATTCTTTAAAGTAAAAATCACAATTTGATTCAGAGTGAGCATTTCTGAAAAAAACAAAAAGTGCATGTTGTAGCTCTCCTGTCTTTGTGGGTAGCTGTGCATGACATATTTTTACCAGCTAAGTGGAAATAGATGTCCACAGCTCTGGAATTTCAAGTAAGCTATTGATTTTCAGTTAAATGGTACCAACAATTCCATTTACAAAAGCACCAAAAACACTTCGTATTAAACTTAACAAAAATAGGAAACCTATTCAATGGAGAATTAAAAGTCTTTGCAACTAATGGAGCTGAAAAAAACTAGATAACTTTAGAAAAAACTGCACTGCAGTTTCTACATTATACCAGCCACAGAAATTAATTCAAGATATGCATCAACATAAAGCTGAAAATATAAGATTTCTAAAAGAAAATATAAATATCTTTGCATCCTGAATGTAGGCAAAGACTTTATGAAGAAATACTAAAGTATTAAACATAAATAATTAAATACGATACACTGAAATCTAGCAGAATTCCCACATATTAATATGTGTATAATATAATAGGTTAGATGAATACAGATATTAGATATATGTATCTAAAATATATAATTAACCTTTACAATCAATACTTTGGCCACTTGATGTGAAAAGCCAACGCATTGGAAAAGACTGATGTTGGGAAACATTGTGAGCAAGAGGAGGAGGGGGCAGCAGGGGATGAGATGACTGGATGGCATCACTGACTCAGTGGACAACATGAGTTTGAGCAAACTCAGGGAGACAGTGAGGGACAGGGAAGCCTGGTGTGCTGCACTTTTTGCGGGTGCAAAGAGTTGGATACAACTTAGCAACTGAACAGCAGCAACAATCAATAATAATAAATATGAGAATGGGAAAAAACCTTGGATATACACTTCACAATAAAGATACACAAATAGCCAACAAACACACAAAAACTTGCTCAGCCCCTCTCGTCAACAAGGAAATATGAATTAAAATCATAATGATATGCAATTACCCCCATCAAAGAATGACTCAAATTGACAAAGGCTGAAACATTAAATATTATAGAGAATGAGGGATAACCAACATCCTCATATATTCTTAGTGGGACTTAAGAAAAAGTAATAAATTAGTAAACAGGCCACTAAGATAAAGGGCAACATAGTGGCCATTATGAAAGAAATTCAGAGCACTAGAAATCTATTCCTTCGTGATGTGCACTACAGAACATAAGGCATAAATTCAGTTAATGACTTGCTCAGTAATCATCGACTTCCCTGATGGATCAGTAGGTAAAGAATCTACCTGCAATTCAGGAGATGCAGGTGCAATTCCTGGGTAGGGAAGATCTCCTGAAGAAGGAAATGGCAACCCACTTCAGTATTCTTGCCTTAAAAATCCCATGGACAGAGAAGCCTGGCAGACTACAGTTAAAAGGTTCACAAAAAATCAGACATAACTGAGCAACTGAGCATGCAGTAATCAAAATAAAACCTAAGTTCTATCCATGGCCCACAACACCTGAAGCATATGAATCCCCATTTGACTACTTTCATTCCTATTACATTTTCCTTAATTTATTGTATTTTAGCCACAGTAAATCTTTCCTTATATACATTATTTTTTTCCTGATTCAAAATATCATACATTCTATGTCTACATAAAGCCCTTTTCCAAGATCTCCATATAGCTCCATTTCTGACTTTATTTATCTCCTTTAATCTCACCTGTACAGGAACAACTTTACTGATATTCTTGTTTTATCATAGACAGGCCAATAGATAAGGTAACTATTCTATATATACATAATCACCACTCTTATCTATTATGAAATCTGTTTTATATTATCTGTCACACCTTACTAGAATATGAGTTGCATGACAGATTGTAACTCCTTTGTTCACTGCTCTATTTCCAATGGGTAGTGTGGAGCCTGGCACATGATAGTCACTCATCCAGTGATTTTTGAAGAAATGAATGCATGGTAGTTTACAGTTTGACATCTGGGGAAGCTGCTCTTCTAAAACATATGGTTAAGGCTTTGTAGCTAGCAATACCTGTATTTGGTAATTCATTTTGCACATTTGACCTAAATGCAAGATTTCCCTTTCTATACAATCCACAATATGGCCAAAGTAAATTATGAGGTAGCATCTGTATCATTGGTACTGATGCTAAAAAAAAATCATGAATATTCAAATATTTTGCCAATGTCCTTAATTATGCTGAGCATGTTTTTTCAAGGCACACACAGTTTTCCATCACATATTAGGAGTTCTGTGGCTGCCTACATAGTATTAAACATGTGGAGAAATTGATTACTGCAGGGTATGCATAGTTGTAGCTCTTAGAGCTTTTTTTGAGATCTTATTTGTTCAGAATTGTCAAAAAACAAATGGCTACTGATTAAATTTAAGCCAATATTCCAGACACATACTACTTCTTAATTAGAAAAAGAAAAATAGTGCATAAGTAAGAAACTGTGTTCTATTTACATGATGAATTTTGTAACATTTCCACTTATAGAACAGTTTAGAATATTATGAACCTGGTATTGATATATCTATATCAATCTATATCAAATATATAAATAAAACAAGATATCAGATATATCTTACTTGTAAGGAATAGAAGGTGACTTCTGCTGATTCATGTGGAAAGTAATTAAAGAAATATCCAGCAGCCACACTAATTGGGGTAGAAATGGAAAAGCAGTTCCTAGAATGGGATCTTGTATGTTGACATAGAACTAAATGGGAGGTCCCTGGTGAAACTGGGGACATTGACCTTTGAGTTCTCATGAATTTTCTCTGTCAGTGGAAGAAGTTCCTTCATCCCCAGCAGAAGTAGTTCCCCCATCTACAGAAGTGGGTTCCCTACCCCCAGTGGTATTGACCTCTCTACACACGGTCATATGTTTCTTTCCATTTCTGTCTAAGGGGGAAGGGAACAGATTCTATTGGCCTCTTCTGGGACAATTGCCATACAAGACGCTGCTGATTCTTCTCAGAACTCATGGCCAGCATCCCACTTTGCATCAAGATCAAGAGTTGGACCCAAGTCACTACAGTTCTCTAAAGCTGAGGTACACTGTAAGACTTATGAGTAGACATGTTACACTTCACAAGAACTAGTTGGCTTCTAACTTACACAGACAAAAATCAAAGACCATATGTGTGAATGGATAATTAGGGTACAGGACACTAATATTAGACCCAGAGGGATTGAGTAGAGAGGGAGGTAGAGGGGGATTGGGATGGGGAATACATGTAAATCCATGGCTGATTCATGTCAATGTATGACAAAAACCACTACAATATTGTAAAGTAATTAGCCTCCAACTAATAAAAATAAATGGAAAAAAAATTTAAAAAAAGAAATGTAGAGTTGGATATAATGAATAACACAGGCTCACTACACAGAGATTCTATGTTCAATGTTTCAACTCACGAAGTCAGGAAAGGCTCTAGCAGTTTGTTTAGCTGTGTGGCTGAAACAAGGAGTCCCACAGCGTGCAAGCTGGAAATGCCCAACCCATCTTGGTTTAATGTAGAGGAAGGGATTCAAAGACTTAGAAAGATTGGAAATACTAGTGTCCCTAGCAGCTGTGGCATCTGGGCCACCCTACAACCAAAAATGAGGCACAGTGCCTCCTGGGCCTCCTGGGTCTTTGGAGGCAATGTAGTCCATTTGGGTATGTTACTCCAGCCCTTTCACCAAGTGAAGAGAAAAGCTGCTGGTTTTGAGTGGGGCCCAGAACAAGAGAGGGCTCTTCAGCAGGTCCAAGCTGCCGTGCAAGCTGCTCACCACATCAGGAATATGGTCCGACAGACCCAGTAGTGTCAGCAGAACACAGAAATACTGTGTGGATTCTGTTTCCAGCCCCTCAGCTGGAGAGTAATGCAAACCTTAGGATTTTACTGCAAATTCCTGCCATCCTCTGCAGATATGTATCCTCCTTTTGAGAAACAGCTCTTGGCCTGAAATTGAGCCTTAGAGACTGCATGCTGATTGATGAGCCCCTATGTTTCCATGTGACCTGATCCTCTCATCAGGAACTGGGCATTATCTGAACTGCCAGGTCATAAAATTGCATGTGCACAGCAAACATTCCATCATCAAGCTGAAGTGGCATATATGTAACAGAGCTGAAAAAAACCTGAAGATACGAGTAAGTTACATAAAGAGTGGCCCAAATGCCCATGATCTCTACTACTGCACCATCTTCTCCCTCCCAGCTTGCAGTTATGGTCTCATGGGCAGGAACTAAGATCAGTTAACAGAACAGAAGAGACACAAGCCTGGTTTGCAGATGGTTCTGTGGAAATGAAGTTGACATCTGTAGCATCACAACCCTCTTTTGTAACATTCATGTAGGACATGGTGAAGGGAAATCTCAAAGCAGGGCACTTGATTAGCCACATTGTTCTGCAGGAGAAATGGCCAGAAATGTGATTGTCCACTGATTCATGGGCTGCGGCCAATAGAATGGCTGAAATGTCAGGGATTTTAAAGGAATATGATTGAAAAATTGGTGACAGAAATATTTAGGGAAAATGTATATAGTTTGGCATCTCTGAATGGCAAAAAATGTGAAGATATTTGTGTTCCATATGAATGCCTATCAGTGGGTGATCTAAGCAGAGGAAGATTTTGATGATCAAATACATAGTTGATCAGTTCTGTGATAGCAGTTACTTCCCCCAGCCACCCTTGTCATTATCCAGAGCTCCTGAACAGGTGGCCCTGATGGCAGGGAGGTAGGTTACTCATGAGCTCAACAGCATGGACTTCAGCTCACAAAGGTCAACCAGCCTGACAGCAACAAAAACAGTGCTAAGCCCTCATATGGAACCAATCTGGCATGACTAACCAGCTGCCTGGCACAGGCTCACCACGCCCATCATGAAAGGTGCAACATTTTGTTCTTACTGGAATAACACTTATGTTGGATATGGATTTGCCTTTCCTGTATGCATTGCTTCTGATAAAACTATCATCTTTGAACTTACAGAATACTCTATCCTGGCATTCCATATATCAGAATTCATTTCTGATGAAAGAACTCACTTCACAGGAAAATAAGTGCAGCAAAGGATCCATGATCATGTACTTAACTGATTTTACCACGGTTCCCATCATTCTGAAGTAACTGACTTGATGTAGTGGTGAATGACCTTTTGGAAACAGCAGCAGTGCCAGATATTTGGCAAAAACGTGTAGGGCTGGGGCAAAGGTTTCTAGAAGACTGTATATGCTCTGAATCAGTGTCCAACCAGTTCTATTTCTCCCACAGGTAAGATTCAAAAGACCAGGAAGTAAGAGGTAGAAATGGAATAGGAATCACTCACTATTTATCCATTCTCTAAGTCTGTGAGTTTGTGTGTTTTGTAAATAAGTTCATTTGTATCCTTATGGTTACCAGTGGGGAAGAGAGGGAAGAGGGATAGATTGATATCAGTTCTTAATTTTAGGGAACAGAGGTGACTTGTGCCGATCAAGCACAAAATGATTAAAAGGATTGAGCAGTTGCAGAAATTTTGGGAGAAATAAAGAAGGAGGTTTAAGACTAAGCTTCAATTACAATGATACAATCATGGTATAGACTTGATCTGATAAGAATAATATTGCTGCTGAGAAAAGTCTTCTAACAACCCCACTCCCCTTCCAGTTCTACCTGTTAACGTCTACCATGTCTGAAAGCTAGAGACATCCACCCAATCTCTGTCTACAAAATGGATTCCAACCTAAGCTTCCTTCTTTATTTTCTTTTATTTAAAGTCATCAAAGGAAACCTATGAAGTTTTCTCCCTTCCCTTTTACCTGTTGGTGGATTTAGATCCCCAGCAGGTGACTTGAATGCCCTAAAGACTGAGGAACTGTGTTTTGTGTATTCTGCTTTGAAGAGAAAGGGCCAATAGTATTAGTGTGGGTGTGTAAGTCGCTTCAGTGCTGTCTGACTCTTTGCAACCCTATGGACTGTAGCCTGCAGGGCTCCTCTCTCCATGGGATTCTCCAGGCAAGAATAATAGAGTGGGTTGCCATGCCCTCCTCCAGGGGATCTTCCCGACCCTGGGATCAAACCCACGTCTCTTAAGTCTTCTGCATTGGCAGGCAGGTTATTAACCATTAACACCACCTCAGAAGTCCCCAATAGTATTAGAAATGATTGCAAATAAAAGCAAGAATAATGGAAAGATAGAAAACCCTATCACCAGGTCTGTATCTTTTTTTAACTTGAAGTACTGTTAATAACCTCAGATATGCAGATGACACCACCCTTATGGCAGAAAGTGAAGAGGAACTAAAAAGCCTCTTGATGAAAGTGAAAGAGGAGAGTGAAAAAGTTGGCTTAAAGCTTAACACTCAGAAAACTAAGATCATGGCATCTGGTCCCATCACTTCACGGAAAATAGACGGGGAGACAGTGGAAACAGTGTCAGATTTTTTTGGGGGGGCTCCAAAATCACTGCAGATGGTGACTGCAGCCATGAAATTAAAAGACACTTAGTCCTTGGAAAGAAAGTTATGACCAATTTAGATAGCATATTAAAAAGCAGAGACATTACTTTGCCAACAAAGATCTGTCTAGTCAAGGCTATGGTTTTTCCAGTGGTCATGTATGGATGTGAGAGTTGGACAGTGAAGAAAGCTGAGTGCCGAAAAATGGATGCTTTTGACCTGTGGTGTTGGAGAAGACTCTTGAGAGTCCCTTGGACTGCAAGGAGATCCAACCAGTCCATCCTAAAGGAGATCAGTCCTGGGTGTTCATTGGAAGAACTGATGCTGAAGCTGCAACTCCAAAGTTTGGCCACCTGATGCGAAGAGTTGACTCATTGGCAAAGACCCTGATGCTGGGAGGGATTGGGGGCAGGAGGAGAAGGGGACGACAGAGGATGAGATGGCTGGATGGCATCACCAACTCGATGGGCATGAGTTTGAGTAAACTCCGGGAGTTGGTGATGGACAGGGAGGCCTGGCGTGCTGTAATTCATGGGGTCGCAAAGAGTTGGACACGACTGAGCGACTGAACTGAACTCAACTGAACTATTGATTTACAATGTCATATTAATCTCTGCTGTATAGCAAAGTGACTCAGTTATATACATATACACGTTCTTTTTATATATTCTTTTCTATTATGGTTTATCCTAGGATATTGAATATAATTCCCTGTGCTATACAGTAGGACCTTGTTGTTTATCCGTGTTAAGTGTAATAGTTTTCATGTGCTAACTCCAAACACCCACTCCATACCACTCTCCCTCTCCCTTGGCAACCGTGAGTATGTTTGCTATGTCCATGATTCTGTTTCTGTTTCATAGATAGGTTCATTCCTGCCATAATTTAGACTCCACATATAAGTGGCATGGCTTCCCTAGTAGCTCAGCAGGTAAAGAATCTGCCTGCTGGGCAGGAGACTCCAGTTCAGTTACTGGGTTAGGAAGATCCCTTGGAGAGGAGAAAGGCTATCCACTCCAGTATTCAGGCCAGGAGAATTCCAGGGACTGTAAGGTTAATGGGGTCGCAAAGAGTCAGACATGACTGAGCGACTCATTATAAGTGATATCAAACGGTATTTGTCTTTCTCTTTCTGACTTACTTCACTTAGTATGATAATCTCTAGTTGTATCCACGTTGCTACAAATGACATTATTTTGTTTTATGGCTGTATTCTATTGTATACACTACATCTTCTTTATTCATTCATCTGTCAATGAACATTTAGGTCGTTTCCATGTGTTGGCTATTGTGAATAGTGCTACAATGAAAATAGGGGTGTATGTATCTTTTTCAATTATAGTTTTGTCCAGATACATGTCCAGGAGTGGGATTGCTAGATCATATGTTATTTCCATTTTTAGTTTTCCAAGGAATCTCTATACTGTTTTCACCGTAGTTACACCAAACTACACTCCACCAACAGTATAGAAAGATTTCCTTTTCTCCACACCCTCTCCAGTATTTGTTATTTGTAGAATTTATAATGATGACCATTCTGGCCAGTGTGAGGTGGTACCCCACTGCAGTTTTGCTTTTTCATTTCTCTAATAATTAGTGACATTGAGCATCTTTTCATGTGCTTACTGGCCATCTGTATGTCTTATTTGGAGATATATCTCTAAGGTCTTCTGCCATTTTTTGACTGAGTTGGGTTTTGTTGTTATTGTTGATTGTATGAGCTATTTTTATATTTAGGAGATTAACCTGTTGTCAATCACATCATTTGCAAATATTTTCTCCTATTCCATATGTAATCTTGTTTTTTATGGCTTCCTTTGCTGTACAAAAGCTTATAAGTTTGAGTAGGTCCCATTTGTTTATTTTTTATTTTATTTCTGTTGCCTTTGGAGACTGACCTAAGAAAGCATTGTTACAATTTATGTCAGAGGATGTTTTGCCTGTGCTCTCTTCTCAAAGTTTTATGATGTCATGTCTTATGTTTAAATCTGTAAGCCATTTTGAGTTTATTTGTGTGCCTGGTGTGAAAGTGTGTTCCAATTTCCTTGATTTACATGCCAGTGTCCAACTTTCCCAGCACCACATGGTGAAGAGATTGTCTTTTCCCCGGTTTATATTGTTTCATGGCTGTATCTTTTTATTTTTTATGGCATTCATAGACAATATTGAAAATATTTGTGTGTCAGAATAAGGTACCCATGCTAGTGCTGAGGACTATTCCCTATGAGAGACACTTTTGGGAGCCTTCAGCCAGCAAGGATCTAGGCCAAGTGCCACAGGATCTAGTGCATTCATCATTAGTGATAAACTGTTCTTCAAAGAAGTAGGTGATTAAAATCAGATATACACAAATGTTGAGCTTATGTTTAAAGGATCTAATCATTCAGCCTTTTCTTGGTTGAAAACTTTCCGTTTTAACATATTGTGACCGTAAAATAGATTTAGAATCCAAGCGAGTTTCACAATAAGGATGGTGAATTAATATGCAGAAAATACATGAGTGGTCAGCAGAGCCACCATGCAGAGAGCTTGGACAACACCAGAGAATCGCCTAAGCTGCGTTGGTCAGAACATTGAGCATCTAAGCCTCAGTCGCTCTAGGGTGCACAATGAGTAGGTCCTTCAGATGCAGGCTCTATGAGATACGGTGCTAAAACGTGTCATCAGCCTCTCTCCGCACAACACAACACAGCACATTTGCAATTAGTGTGATGCAGTTAGTTTACAGCCAGACCCTGCTCGGTGGAGGCTGTCATGCCAGGAGCCCAGGACAAGGCTGGCAGTGCATGTCTGCTGGGATGGTCTTTACTACAGCAGGGATGATGATGTCTACTTTAACAGAAATAAATCTTCGTGTTTACCAACATTTTCTATCATAACTTCATACTATGCCTTCATTTCAAATTACAAAACAGCATTCTGTGCCTTTTAGCTTTACTTTTAAAACACTAATAAGTACAAAATCACTTATTTAAAGATATGCTATATTTAAAAAGAGTTGGGCAGAGCAAATCAATTGGAAGAGCAAAGGGGTATTTCATCTCAAGAACTTTGATAGATTCACTCCACACATAGATTGCAAGTTTATTAAATGTGATTTAGTGACCACTGAGAAACTCACTCATAGTTTCACTAAATTTCATTATCATTAAACTTAGGTGTTATTATCTTTATCTGTTTGGTGGTTTAGTCGCTAAATCCTGTCCGACTCGTGACACCATGGACTGTAGCCTGCCAGGCTCCTCTGTCCGTAGGATTTTCCAGGCAAGAATACTGGTGTGGGATGCCATTTCCTTCTCCAAGGGATCTTCCGGACCCAGGAATAGAACCCAGGTCTCCTGCACTGCAGGCAGATTCCTGCATTGCAGGCGGATTCTTTACCAACAGAACTAGGAGAGAAACCTGGAATATCTGTTTAATGTCTCTTAATTGCCACCTAAAAAATGATGGACACGTGTTTAGAGAAATATTTGCTAGGAAAAAGGAAGCTGGGGATTAAGAAGATATAAAAAATGAGGCTGAGTCTTTTTCAGCCCCTCAATTCAACTTAATAAAGCCCTCTGGGAGTGATTACCTAGGGTTGCCTAGGGAGACAATGATTCAGTAACTATTCAATGCACCTCTGGAGAAGGAAATGGCAACCCACTCCAATACCCTTGCCTGGAAAATCCCATAAACAGAGGAGCCTGGTATGCTAGAGTCCATGGGGTTGCAGAGAGTCGAACACGACTGAGCGAATTCACTTTCAATGCATGTTGCCACTGTTCAATCTTACCCTTCCCCCCCCCAAAAAAGCACTCTTGAAGCTAGTGTTTCTCTGACTAAAAAGTAACTTTATTTCTTGTTGTTCAAGGCACTTTCTGAATGCTCTTGGAGATAAATATTTAAATTACAGGATCTATGACCAAAAGTGACTTCAGATGAAGCATACACTTTTAAAAGCTGAAGCAGTCAAGCAAAACATTTAAATAAAGAGAATAATATTGAAAGCTTTATAAATACAAATAAGTCCCTTTAATAGGTCCATAATTTCCTTTTATTTAAAGTACGAGAATGATGCTGTCAGGTAGGATTTTGAAAAATAAATCTGAATCATGAATATATTAGAAATATATCTGGCAAGATAAAATCTTGCAACAAAATGCAGATATTATTTTCAGTAACAGTTGCTACATTTGATATAATTATTCATTGAATTTTGCATTTTTAATTAAAACGATCATTTTAAATGATTTATCTTTTAAAAATAGTGTTGTGACACCTCATAATCTATGTGTGCTTACTCATAACAGGATGTAATAAAAATAAAACAATTAATCAAAGGAGAGAAATTTCAGCTATGACCTAATGTCTACTTACAATATTAGGAATCAACTATATTTGCAATAACAAAACATTATCAATCAACTGAAGTGTTTTATTTGTAAACATAGCATTTTTGTCTAAGAAATCACATTTAATATTCACATATAAAAATACTTATAATTCTTGACATATGGTGCAATAGGAAATAATTTTATATTCACATAACTAGCATTCAGGAGTTAGTAAGAATTGAATCTGATACACTTTTTAGTTCTTTAGTAATCATTTTTCTGTTTATGTTTTATTTTTGTGCTATGGTTATATATGAATAAAAATAATTTATATCCATATATAATAAATGTTTGCATTAACATATAAGCAGATTTTAAATATATTTATAAACATAGATGGGTATATATTTATGTATCATAAATACATCAAAGAGCTATCTGATTTATTTAAAAATTTGCGCTTCATACTCTCTGTACTTTAATAACACAGTTTCACGTATGGAAAAAATGATATGTAAATGATGTCATTGCACTTATATTTGCAGTGATGAACCAACTTGAATGTGTTAAAATCTAAATTAATCTTCCCATAATATCCTTCTAAATAATATTTAAATTCTTTGTGTACCTTTAGAATTTTCCTTGTTTTTATTATTAGGAATTGTAAGAAACATAAAATTATAATTTTAAAGATAGATTTTTTATATTATTTTCTTTGTAGTCATGAGTATGCTATGTCTAAAGATTTAAAGATTCTCATAGTTATTTCTCTGGATGTTACATATTGAATCAATTCTAGCTTTCTAATTGGTTCTTTTGGCTTTTCTAGTTTCTACAGTGATTATAGTATCATGCTTTATTTTAATGGACATCCTCCTAACTTCAGCTAGACATACTTTATCACAGTAAAGCATAAACCTTTTCCCCTGGATTATTAAAAACTTTAATTGAGAGGTATTGGAAAACCATACTGCTATGACGTAAGTACTGCATGTATAAAATAGTATTTGTATAACTGTATACATGTATAATGGTATTTGTTAACCCAGGAGGTCAGTATCTATTAAGTAACAGTTATAGTCTTTCAACACTCACCTAGAGCCAGACATCCTGGAATGTGAAGTCAAGTGGGCCTTAGGAAGCATCACTACAAACAGAGCTAGTGGATGTGATGGAATTCCAGTTGAGCTATTTCCAATCCTGAAAGATGATGCTGTGAAAGTGCTGCACTCAATATGCCATCAAATTCGGAAAACTCAACAGTGGCCACAGGACTGGAAAATGTCCGTTTTCATTCCAATCCCTAAGTAGACAATCCTAAAGAATGCTTAAACTACCACACAATTGCACTCATCTCACACGCTAGTAAAGTAATGATCAAAATTCTCCAAGCCAGGCTTCAGGAATACGTGAACTGAGGACTTCCAGATGTTCAAGCTTTCCTTGGAAGAAAAGCTATGACAAACCTAAAGACAATATAGATATCTTCACATAAAGCTTTAAAATGTTTCATTTAAATACATTGAAATACCTATAGTTATTAAAGTCACTTAATATTTGGATGCAGTAGTAAATGTGATCTTTTCTAAAATAAAAATAATAAAATAAGAAAAGCTATGATAAACCTACAGTATTTTAGAAAGCAGAGACATTACTTTGCTGACAAAAGTCCATCTAGTCAAAGCTATGGTTTTTCCAGTTGTCATGGACAGATGTGAGAGTTGGATCATAAAGAAGGCTGAGCTCCAAAGAATCATTGCTTTCTAACAGCTGGTGAAGACTCTTGAGAGTCCCTTGGACAGCAAATAGATCAAACCAGTCAGTCCTAAAGTGAATCAAACCTGAATAGTCATTGGAAGGACTAATGCTGAAGCTCCAATACTTTGGTCAGTTGATATGAAAGAGTTGACTTGTTGGAAAAGACCCTGATGCCAGAAAAGATTGAAGGCAGGAGGAGAAGAAGATAACAGAGGATGAGATGGTTGGATGGCATCACTGACTCAATGGACATGAGTTTGAGGAAACTCTGGGAGTTGGTGATGGACAAGAAAGTTGGGTGTGCTGCAGTCCATGGGGTCAAAAAGAATTGAACACAGCTTAGCAACTTGAAGAACAACTGGTCTATCATAGTTCAGTTCAGTTCAGTCACTCAACCGTGCCCAGCTCTGAGCTATCGTAGATGTACGTCCAGAAATATAATGTAGTGAGGGCTTAGTTTCTTTATTTTAAATGTCTAATTGGAGTGTAGTTAGTGCCACATAAAAATGCAGAAAACGTCTGCACTATTTTACAGCAATAATAATCCCCAAGGCCTTACTTTGCTGAGGGTTCCAATAGACAAGGAGAACAAAGCCAATTGTGAGTGACAGGGTTCATGTCTTCTCTTATTTCAATCCTATTTTTTATCCCAAATTTGAAACTTTACCATCATCCACCCAATCACTCAAGTCATGAACTTAAGTCAAAAAAGATATCTAAAAATTTCCTTCCCTCTTCTCAGCATCAAGTCTGATGGGTTCCCTTTATTAAATATTTCTTCTGTCATTTTTAACCTTAAATGTTATTTTTTCATATCTCATACCTTGTCTTATATTATTATTTTAGGTTTCTAGTTTAATTATTATGAACCATACACAATGGGATTCCTGGTATTTAGCTTTACTTACCCCATCTGACTTTCACACTTTGTTTTATGTACAAAATAAATCTAATTTGTCATCATGTTTCTTAAAATCCTCTTTGGGCATAGCATGAGCCTTTTTCAGGATGTATCAGCCCTATCCACTCTCTTCACCATGATCTCTCACCTCAATGTCACATGTTTGCTTTGATATTATCGAACCACTGAAGTTTGCAATGTATGCATTCTCTTCCTTGTCTCAATTTTTTTTCCTTCTTTCTGGAGACCTTTTAATCTCTTCACTGGGTTTTCTCATCCTTATCCTTCAACACTTAGCTGAGTTGTTTCCAATTGTAAGGAGACTTCTTTGACAAATCTGACCTTAGACTTCCCGTCCTGTAAAAGTTACCTCTTCTAAAATGTCACAATATCCTGTGACATTATATATAACATATTTACATCTCTTTTCTGTTGCTTTACCTGTTCCATGTCATATAATAAACTCACGTGGGAATGTCCATGTAGTGTACATGTATACAGGATCAGCTGAAACAAAGTCAGTTTGTCATGGGTCCACAACTGGGTTGATAAGAACTTCTACCTTATTCATGTTTTCTCTTCATCCTATTCAGAAAAACCCCCTTGAGAAGGAAATGGCAACCCACTCCAGTATTCTTGCCTGGGGAATTCCATGAACAGGGGAGCCTGGTGGGCTACAGTCCATGTTGTTGCAGAGTTGGACACAACTGAGCACATAGCCCGGCACTTCGTCCTATTCTTTACCTTCACTGTTGCCACAGCATTCTCATAATACCCTAGGTATTTCTCAAACCATAATGTTGACTTGAGACATATTTGCTTATTTTTCCAAATAAACTGTCTATATAAAAGCAAATAAATAACATATGTGCAGCTACTGACTCCATTCTTGATAAAAAGTGCTAAAAATTTAACCTTATATTGTGGATTAGGCATAAATTGTTAACTAGGATAAAAGTAGATTATAAAATAAAACATTAAAGCTCTGTCAAAGTGACAGTTAACTAATAGTCCTTAGAGTTAAAATCTATCAGTTACTAGCTATATTAAGAAATTATATGTCATTGAACCAAGTTTCTGGTGTCAGTACAGCATTATTTAATCAAAAAGAAAATTGTCTCACTTAAATGAAGATAAAATTATGAATTACATTCTCTTTTGTCATAACCAAACAAATGTTTTATTCTAACTTGAATCATGAGTGACACATCTTTGAAATATGTTAAATACAGGCAAAAAGACAGAGAACATCAGTGACAAAAAAGAAGTTGACTTTCTGTTCCTCAGAATAATCATATAAAAGACTACCTGGTAGATTTTTAAATTATTTTCTTCTTTATTAAATTAGCAAGTAGACTCCTAAACATTTATCCCATCAGTTCAGTTTAGCTGTACATCCACGTACAACTTTTTGCAATCCCATGGACTCCAGTACTCCAGGCTTCCCTGCCCATCACCAACTCCTGGAGCTTGCTCAAGCTCATGTCCATCAAGTTGGTGATGCTCTCCAATCATTTCATCCTGTTGTCCCCTTCTCCACCTGCCTTCAATCTTTCCAAGCAGCAGGGTCTTTTCTAATGAGTCAGTTCTTCACATCAGGTGACCAAAGTATTAGAGCTTCAGTATCAGTCCTTCCAATGAATATTCAGGACTGATTTCCTTTATGATTGACTTGTTTGATCTCCTTACAGTCCAAGGGATTCTCAAGAGTCTTCTCCAACATCACAGTTCAATCGCATCTATTCTTCAGTCATCAGCTTTCTTTATAGTCCAACTCTCACATCCATACATGAATACTAGAAAAACCATAGCTTTGACTATATGGATCTTTGTTGGTAAAGTAATGTCTCTGCTTTTTAATATGTTGTCTAGGTTTGTCATAGCTTTTCTTCCAAGCAGCAAACATCTTTTAATTTCATGGCTGCAGTCACCATCTTCATTGATTTTGGAGCCCCCGAAAAAATAAAGTCTGTCACTGTTTCCATTGTTTCCCCATCTATTTACAATGAAGTGGTGGGACTGGATGCCATGATCTTAATTTTTAGAATGATGAGTTTTAAGCCAGCTCTTTGACTCTCCTCTTTTACTTTCATCAAGAAGCTCTTCAGTTCCTCTTCACTTTCTGCCATAAGGGTGGTTTCATCTGCATATCTGAGGTAACTGATATTTCTCCCTGAAACCTTGATTCCAGCCTATTCTTCATCCAGCCTGGCATTTCACATGATGTACTCTGCATATAAGTTAAAAAAGCAGGGTGACAATATACAGCCTTGAAGTACTTCTTTCCCAATTTGGAACCAGTCTGTTGTTCCATGTCCGGTTCTGACTATTGCTTCTTGACCTGCATATAGATTTCTCAGAGGGAGATAAGATAGTCTGGTTTCCCCATCTGTTTCAGAATCATCCAGAGTTTGATGTGATCTGCACAGTCAAAGGCTTTAGCTTAATCAATGAAGCAGAATTAGATGTTTTGCTGAAATTCTCTTGTTTTTTTGAATGATCCAGTGGATGTTGACAATTTGATCTATGGTTCCTCTGCATTTTTTATATCCAGATTGAACATCTGGAAGTTTATGGTTCATGTACTTTTGAAGCCTGGCTTGCAGAATTTAGAGCATTACTTTGCTAGTGTGTGAGATGTGTGCCACTGTGCGGTAGTTTGAACTTTCTTTGGCATTGCTTTTCTTTGGGATTGGAGTGAAAACTGACCTTTTCCAGTCTTGTGGTCACTGCTATTTCCAAATTTGCTGGCAAATTGAGTGCAGCATTTTCACAGAATCATCTTTTAGGATTTGAAATAGTTCAGCCAGAATTCCATCACTGCAACTATCTTTGTTTGTAGCAATGCTTCCTAAAGTCCACTTGACTTTGCACTCCAGAATGTCTGGCTCTAGGTGAGTGATCACACCATTGTGATTATGTGGGTCATTAAGATCTTTTTTGTATAGTTCTTCTGTGTATTCTTACCACCTCTTATTACTACCTTCTATGACATTTCAGCCCTTTATTGTGCCCATCTTTGTATGAGATATTCCCTTGATATCTATTTTTCTTGAAGAGATCTCTAGTCTTTCCCATTCTTATGTTTTTCTCTATTTTTTTTCCCTTGCATTAGTCACTTAGGAAGTCTTTCATATCTCTCTTTGCTATTATTTGGAACTCTGAATTCAGATGGGTATATCTTTCCTTTTCTCATTTACCTTTGGCTTCTCTTCTTTTCTCAGTTATTTGTAAGACCTCCTCAGACAACCATTTCCCCTTTTTGCCTTTCTTCTTCTTGGGGATGGCTTTGATCACTGCCTCCTGTACAATGTTATGAGCCTCTGTCTATAGTTCTTCAGGCACTCTATCTATCATATCTAGTCCCTTGAATCTATTTGTCACTTCCACTGCATAATTGTAAGGGATTTGATTTAGGTCATACCTGAATGGTCTGGTGGTTTTCCCTAGTTTCTTCAGTTTAAGCCTGAATTTTCTATAAGGAGTTCATGATCTGAGCCACAGTCAGCTCCTGGTCATATTTTTGCTGACTGTGTAGAGTTTCTCCACCTTCTGACACAAAGAATATGATCAATCTGATTTCAGTATTGACCATCTTGTGATGTCCATGTGTAGAGTCCTCTGTTGTGTTGTTGGAAGAGGGTGTTTGTCATGATCAGTGTGTTCTCTTGGCAAAACTTTGTTAACCTTTGTCCTGCTTCATTTTGTACTCCAAGGCCAATCTTGCCTGTTACTCCAGGTATCTCTTGACCTCCTGCTTTTGCAATAATTCCAGTCCCCTCTGATGAAAAGGACATCATTTTGATTTTTTGGTGTTGGTTCTTAAAGGTCTTGTAGGTCTTCACAGAACCATTCAGCTTCAGCTTCTTTGGAATTAGTGGTTGGGTCATAGACCTGGATTACTGTGCTATTGAATGGTTTGCCTTGGAAAAAAACAGATCATTCTGTCGTTTTTGTGATTGCACCCAAGTACAGCCTTTTGGTCTCTTGTTTACTGAGGGCTACTCCATTTTTTTCTGAGGGATTCCTGCCCACAGTAGTAGATATAATGGTCATCTGAGTTAAATTCTCCCATTCCAGTCAATTTTAGTTCACTGATTTCCTAAAATGTTGATATTCACTCTTGTCATCTCCTGTTTGACCACTTCCAATTTACCCTGGTTCATGGACCTAACATTCTAGGTTCCTATGTAATATTGTTCTTTATAGCATCAGGTTTACTTACATCACATATCCTTTGTTTTTGCTTTGGCTCACCGTCTTCATTCTTTCCTGAGCTATTTCTCCCCTCGTCTCCAGTAGCTTATTGAGAACCTACCAACCTGGGGAGTTCATCTTTCAGTGTTATATCTTTTTGCCTTTTTATGGCGTTCTCAAGGCAAGAACACTGAAGTAGTTTACCATTCCCTTCTTCAATGGACCATGTTTTGTCAGAACTCTCCACCATGACCCATCCATCTTAAGTGGTCCTACATGGCATGGCTCATAATTTCATTGAGTTAGACAAGGCTGTGATACAAGCCTTCCCTTGTAACTCAGTTGGTCAAGAATCCACCTGCAATGCAGGAAACCCCAGTTCTATTCCTGGATTGGGAAGATCCCCTAGAGAAGGCATAGGCTATCCATTCTAGTATACATGGGCTTCCCTGGTAGCTCAGAAGGTAAAGAATCCACCTGCAATGTAGGAGATCTTGGTTCAATCCATGGGTTGGCAACTTCCTATAGAAGACAGCGTGGCAACCCACTCCAGTATTCTTGCCTGGAGAAATCCTATGGAGAGAGTAGCCTGTCAGGCTGCAGTCCATGGAGTTGCAAAGAGTTGAACACAGCACAGCACAGCACAGTGATTTATCCCATAGAAATTAATGATTGTGTTTACACAAAAACCTGTACCCGGGTGTTTAAAGTAGCTTAATATTTAATAGAATTAAAATTTATTTCCAGTTTAAGAAACTGGAAATATTGAGATGACCTTCAGTGGGTGAATCATTAAGCAGGCTATGGTCCATTTCTAGGATGAAATACTACTCAGTAATAAAAAGGAACATGCTATTGACACATGCAGCAACCTAGAATCTCCAGGGAATTATGCTTAGTGAAAAAGTCAATCCCTAAATATAACATGCTGGATAATTCCATCTATGTAACCTGAAAATGATAAAATTGCAAATGTGGAGAACGGATTAGTGGTTGCCAGAGGATAATGGAATAGAGGGCTGGAAGGACGTGCTACTATGGCTATAAAAGAGCAATGGGAAGGATCCTCGTGAAGATGGAAATGCTCTGCATCTTCAATGTTAATCACCTGTTATGACACTGATATTGTACTTTAGTTCTGTGAGATGTTAAAGGACACATGGGAGTTCCTTATTCTTTTGTACAAGTGAATTTGTAATTATCAAACATTAAAAAGTTTAGGAAAGTAATTCTAAAGTGATTAAAGAATGTAAGGAGAGCTTCTATTCCTCTCTAGCGATGTGGTCTTTGAGATGTAGCAAGAAATTTGGAGGTGATATATATTTTTAACCCCAAAGCACAGATCCATGTGAACTAGGAAGACTCATTTTAATCTTATGCTATTTAATTTTTAAAATATATTGAGAATATAGACTACAAACTGCTCTTAATGTCAGTCATATAGTTTAAAAATAAGATAATAAACTTAACTATATATTAAATAGCTGATTCCATTAGGCATTATTATAACAATTAAATAGTTCTGTGATTTCAAAACATTTGTAATCCTTTTTCACCAATAACAAAGCTAGCATTTGGCAACTTTTTGCTATCCTGGAAAAGCAAACAAAAGCACAGAAGGGCATGATACTAGATAAGTTAGTGTTGCTAACTATAAAATTCTAACCAGGTGGAATAGTAACTCCTTACTAAAGTTTCCTAAAATGCAAAAAAAAAACAAAAAAAAAAACAAAGAAAAATCCAAAAAAGGTTTATTAAAAATTGACTGTGTGAGAGAGGATTGATATCTGAATAATAATTTCCTAAACAACTGTAATAATGGAGAAGGTTTAAAGCTATCTGGTATGAACTGCTGAACTGCTGTGGGAAGTGGGGAGGGGTGGAGTGGTATGTGTGTGTGTGTGAATAATTATTGTTAATTACACATTAAATACACAAGGTGAGATTGTTTCTATTAAATCCCTAATGTAGTATAATAGTTGAGTGAGTTGAGATACTGCTCCAGTTTAATCATATTAGATATTCTATGACATTAATTGCACTATAAAATGCATATATGAAATTAGATTTAAAATTAGGTGCTATAACCACTTTCAATCTATTAACAGAAATATTAAAATAATTGAGAATAATTTTTTTAATGATGAAACAATGTGATTGAGTTAGGAACTTCAACTTTCTATCTCTTTCATGTGTTATTTTTATTTGAAATATGTATTATTTGAGATATTCATAATTTTATTCATTCATTTCATATATATTCATCCAATACTACCATATATGCAGTAATAATCACAGATGAAAGCCACTTACCAAATGTTAAACACTAATGTAGGTTGCTAAATTATATACATTATGTCTACTTTTCACCTTCTTTGGTAAAGCTTGTTTTTATTTTGTAAATAAGAAACTGGTGATTTTTGTGTCAGAGCAAAAACTCTAGTGAGGCACAAAGCTGCAGTAATATAACCCTAAATTATTTTTCTTCCCTCTCTCACATTGTGTACACTTGAGAATATGAACTATGTGATGTATATATATATTAAATAAACTTTCTTTGGACCTACTTAGTAAGTTTTGTCTTTTAATTTCATGGCTGCAGTCACCATCTGCAGTGATTTTGGAGACCATCACCGACCCAATGGGCATGAGTTTGAGTAAACTCCAGGAGCTGGTGATGGACAGGGAGGCCTGGCGTGCTGCGATTCATGGGGTCGCAAAGAGTCGGACACGACTGAGTGACTGAAATGAACTGAACTGAACTGAGTAAGTTTTGTAATATTCAATGGAGTGATAAACAAGATCAGAGATTATTAGGAAAATATATTCCTAGAAATAAACAAAACTTTGGATTCCCATCATATCATGTATAGAAGAGCCTGGCGTTGATTCCTGAACTGTGAAGAATATTCCAGTGTCAGGTTGGATGAATTATTAATATCCTATCTGAATCACCAGTTTATGCTGTGATTTCAGGGAAATGTTCAAAGAGGTCAAGTGTTCCTCTGCTAGCCCTTCAGTTATTCTAACCATTCTATCCACTCCAAGAAGTAAAATGTTAGGGTTCCCCTTATTCTCCTCCTGTGGTTCATCTGTGCCCCCTCCTATTGTTCACCCAATTTTTATAATTAAGACATCAGAATGATGGGGCAAATCTTTCAGTTGTGCTAAAGGAGAGAAGCCCAGGCTGTCTTTTTGCCTCAAAATTATATCAGGAAATAGGTTCATCACTCCCCTCTTTCCATGGTATGTATCTCTTGGTTGTTGTTGTCCAGTTGCTAAGTCGTGTCTAACTTTTTGTGACCCCATGGACTGCAGCACACCAGGCTTCCCTGTTCTTCACTATCTCTCAGAGTTTGCTCAAACTCATGTCCATTGAGTCAGTGATGCCATTCAGCCATCTTGTCCTCTGTTGTCCCCTTCTCCTCCTGCTTTTAATCTTTCCCAGCATCAGGGTCTTTTATAGTGAACCAGCTCTTGACATCAGGTGGCCAAAGTATTGGAGCTTCAGCTTCAGCATCAGTCCTTCCAATGAATATTCAGGGTTGATTTCCTTTAGGACTGACTGGTTTAATCTCCTTGAAGTCCAAGGTATTCTCAAGAGTCTTCTCTGTCTCTTGGTTATTCTTTCCAAATTGTTAATAAAATCCCAAACATCTCATACTTTGTTCTCCTCTTCTGGATCTAGATAGAACATTGACTCTTGGATTGATAGGTACATATGCTGCATGATTAGGGAAGCGCTAGCTCTTACTCCTAGGTACCAGCTTAGTCTGTTATGTAGCTGATTAAAGAGGCCCTTCCCATACATAACCACAGTTTGGGGGTACAAGCTTTGCAAATGCATCTTTATTCATCAGAAGTTTTTAGGCAGAAATGGCCACTCTGAAATTCTTAGATACACCTTGGCATGATCAAAAGTTGGAGAAGTGATGGGCTCTAAGCCTTGAACTTGACCGATCCCTACAGTTTGGCCAGAAATTATCATTTTAAGCATCAAACTGTAGCTGATTTCCATTGAGCCTTAGAGAATGCCAGTGCCTTTTCTAGGATGATAGGCATTTCTTGATCTTGAACAATTCAAAATTTACCTATCAATAAGATTATATATGGCCTTGGAAGACTTAATTCTCTCAGCTGCTTATGATAATTAAATACAGTAATATGCCTATGTTAATATACATAAAATTCAAATTGTATGCTTAAAATATTAATGCATATACATATTCCATTATAAGTATTAGAATATATAAATGATATATACAAAAATATTATTTTAAATAAACAAATGAAGAAACTGAGGCTCAAAAAGAATAGGTGAATTGTCCACACAAAACTTAATGATGACTTGAACAATAACTCTAATTGTCTACTATATATACGAAAAGTAGAAATGTTCAATGTAAACTGACCATACAGAAAATTTACCTAATTGACAGCCATTACTTTTTTCCAATGTAATTTGCTTTTATATTTTAAAATATTTTATATATACAATATGTAAAGTTTCTATCACAATTAGCTTATACTAAAATTTAAAAGTAGATTTTTCAAAAAGAATCTTGAGCAATGATGTTGAAAAATTGGGTTTAATGTTATTATCAGCATAAAGAAAAAGAACATCACTTGCCTAAAGCAATGCTTAGTATTGTTCAGTTTTATTTGATAATGAACTAAATGTCATGAGAACCATAAATCATTATTTCTTACTATGTAGTAAAGGATATTGTAGTAGATGATATTTCTTAGATGGGATTTAAAAAAAATAAATATATTACTTTCCTCTGACTTAATTACAGTAAATTTGGAATATTACAGATTTCAGGAAAAAAGGCAACTACATCTGGAAATTAAATGCACAGATTCTGAGATTATACTGCTCAGGTAGAAATCCAGGATCCAACATTACAGAAGTAGGATCTGGTAAAATGTCATTACTTTACAAGGCTTCATATTTTTCATCTGTAAAACTGGAAAAAT
Organism: Cervus canadensis; assembly: GCF_019320065.1. Classification (NCBI taxonomy): domain Eukaryota; kingdom Metazoa; phylum Chordata; class Mammalia; order Artiodactyla; family Cervidae; genus Cervus; species Cervus canadensis. Next base: position 63,723,683 of record NC_057398.1, on the reverse strand, counting down.
AAGAATATACACTTGTTGGACTGATGGTTTATTTGAATAAAGTGATCAATATAAATGTTCTTAAAGAAAAAATTTTGATATTGAATATGTTACTCCAGGAAATGTTGGCTGATATAAAAGCTTTGTTTTTATTAAGAATAAAGAGAAAAACACATCTGGATTATTTTTCAGTATTGTAAACTATAAAAATAAATTTATTTTCATATCACCACCAAAAAAAGTTTGCTGAAACATTGCAGTTATTTTAATACCTTAATTTTATAAGTTAGAAGTCACTTTTTCTCATTCTATTATTTACTGTCATTTAAATAAAACTAAATAGATTACTGACAAAGGTATAGTCAAAGCTATGGTTTTTCCAGTAGTTATGTGTGGATGTGATAGTCGGACCATAAAGAAAGCTGAGCACCGAAGACTTGATGCTTTTGAACTGTGGTGTTGGAGAAGACTCTTGAGTCCCTTGGACTGCAAGGAGATCCAACCAGTTCATCCTAAAGGAAATCAGTCCGAATATTCATTAGAAGGACTGATGCTGAAGTTGAAACTCCAACACTTTGACCACCCTATGCAGAGTCAGCTCATTAGAAAAGACCATGATGCTAGGAAAGATTGAAGGCAGTGAGAAGGGGATGACAGAGGACGAGATGGTTGGATGGCATCACCAACTCGATGGACATGAGTCTGAGCAGGCGCCAGGAGTTGGTAATAGACAGGGAAGACTGGTATGGTGCAGTCTATGGGGTCACAAAGAGTCAGACACGACTGAGTGACTGAACTGAACTGAAATACAGGCACACATTTTATTATTTTTAAATTTGAATTTCAGATACACAAACATTTAATGGCTATAGTGATAAGGTTTGAAGCTTTTTTTTTTTTTTTAATTCTGCCTATAATTTCCAGATGCAGTGGGTTATAGCAATTCACTATATATGTAATCTCCTCTTACACTGTTAGGTAATTGACTATGTGGTGCCTGTGTGCTAAGTCTTGTCTACCTCTGCGACCCTATGAACCGTAACCCACCTGCTAGGCTCCTCTGTGCGTGGGATTCTCCAGGCGAGAATAGTGAAGTGGGTTGTTGTTTGCTCCTCCAGGGGATCTTCTGCACCGAACCCAGGTCTTGGGCAACTCCTGCCTTGGCAGGTATATTCTTTGACTACTGAGGCATGTGGAAAGCCCCCCAAAATAAATACTATTCACTTGCTTTGTGGATGAAAGTTACGAAAAATTCATGCTGGCCTCTGTTTTTTCTGCATTATGATTACCAATGTTAATAGCTACCATAGTGCAGTGGCTATTAGAGTGAAACTTTAGAATGACAAGAAAACAACAAAATTGCCCACATTTATGAAACTTTAAAGTATTTCAATTATTTATTCAAATATGGTTGCCATTTAACAACTTTTAAATCTTGAGTTTTATTTTTAGTTATAAAATGCAGGAAAACTATTTTGAAATGCAGAAATATTAAATATATAGCTTAGAAGAGTTGTCACCATGCAAATAAACACATCATTATGATAACATTATAATCAAATTATGGGTTATTGTCAGAAACCTACGTTGTGCTTGCCACTCACAATCACTCTATCAAATTCTCATCATCATACAATGCTTAATCTGTTATCAATCTTTATATAAATGAAAATACACATTGAATTTTCCTTTATTTCTGTTCTTTCTTATCCAGTAAAATATTAGGGAGATCCATTAATAATGTTGCAAGTAGTGTGAGTTCATTCATATTTTGCTCTACAGTTTCCCATTATGTGACTATTTTAAAGTGTACTTATCAAATCTGTTGAAGGATATTTTGCTTGTTCCAGTTTGAGGCTTTTATGAATAATGCTGTCAGAAAAAAACATTTTACATGTATGTGTTTTACACACACATATAGAGTCCTTTTAGGTGTATACTATGGAATAGAATTGTTTGGTCATAGCGTAACCTGTCTTCTGCTTTGATAGACACTGCTAATAAACTTTCCAAAATGGTTGTAAGAATTTACATTCAAATCAACAGAGTATAGAAGACCTAGTGGTTCCATATATTCTTCAGCTTTTGGTACTTTTCACTTTTTAGACAACTATTCTAGGAACGGTATACTATATCTTACTGTGGAATTAATTTATACTTTCTTATGTCCATTTGCTTCATTATAACTTCTCTTTCTCCTTATTCTCTCCTTCTTCATCTTTCTCCTAATCCTCCTCCTATGATTATGTGCATGTAAAGCTCTCAATCATGTCCATTTCTTTTGTGATCCCATTAACTGTAGCCCGCCAGGCTCCTCTATCAGTGAAATTCTCCAGGCAAGAATACTGGAGTGGGTAGCCATTCCCTTCTCCAGGGGATCTTCCCGAACAAGGGATCGAACCCACGTCTCCTGCATTGCAGGCAGATTTTTTACCATCTGAGCCACCAGGGAAGCTCATTTGGCCTTGCATGGCATGCCATAATTCCCCTACCAGGGGTCGAACCTGTGCCCCATTTGGTTCATGGGACACCACTGGACCATCAGGGAAGTCTTCCTTATGATTATGATTATTAGAGGCTACAATATTCTAAAGCCTGAAAAATGCAAAGGCTCATCAGGAAAAAAAAAAAAAAAAAGCTGAAGGCTGACAAAGTCAGATTTACTGACCTGATGCAAGCAAGGGGGAGAACTCCAAGAGAACCAGAAAATGCCACTTCATGAGAGAGATTAGGGAATCATCTTGTTGGAGGTCTGGCTTGTCACCAAACAAGTCTTAGGAGAATCTAAGAGGAGCAGGAGTCTTGCCACAAGGCCAGCGCAGTTTAGGGATTAGGTAACACCAGTGTTGGAGAAGACTCTTGAGAGTCGCTTGGACTACAAGGAGATCCAACCAGTCCATCTTAAAGGAGATCAGTCCTGGGTGTTCACTGGAAGGACTGATGCTGAAGCTGAAACTCCAATACTTTGGCCACCTCATGCAAAGAGTTGACTCATTGGAAAAGACCCTGATGCTGGGACAGATTGGGGGCAGGAGGAGAAGGGGACGACAGAGGATGAGATGGTTGGATGGTATCACCGACTCAATGGACATGGGTTTGAGTAAACTCCAGGAGTTGGTGATGGACAGGGAGGCCTGGCGTGATTCATGGGGTTGCAAAGTCGGACACGACTGAGGACTGAACTGAACACCAGTAAAATATGGAAGTGGAAAAGTGGTTCTATAGAAAAGTAATAATCATTAAAAATAGAAATTATTATGGGATTTCACAGTTGCCACATGACCTTGGGAAAAACAAACCCTTCAGTTAATTTTGTAGCTGGCTTTATCTGTGCCTGTCCTCCTCCCATTGTGATTAATGGCAGGGTTGCTTTTTCTCTTTTTTCAATACAAGTTAGTTTTCAGTCTTTTAGCCACAGTCCAGATTTTACTCTTTCATTATATATTGTGGACACAAGTCTATGTCATTTGATGCAATGGGATTATCATCTCCCATTCTCTGGCTTTCCCTTTTCCCCTCTTAATAATATCTGATGATTTCAATAAAGTAAAATTCATAAATTTTTAATTAAGAGTTAGTCTTTGGTGTATGCAAAGTTCAGGAAGATATTTTCCCTGTATTGTAGAAGATTTGTTAACTTACCTTTCACGTTAAGTCTGCAGGCCCTCTGGAATTGATTTCTGTATGTAGTGTAAGGTAGGAATCTAGATAATGGGACTCATTTTTTTCATCTTTGCCTGTGAAAAGCCAATAACTTTAACTGGAAAGAATATTATTTTTCACTGTGTTGCAGTGGTTCATTTTCACAAATTGGGTGACAATATACATAGGTGGGTCTGTTTCTGCACTAAATTATTTTCCATAAGTCAATTTAGCTATCCTACCAATATTCTGCTAGTCTGCTAATAATTTTGGTTGTGAAATAAGTCTTAGAAATGGCTAATATAAACTTCTATCTTTGTTCTCATTTTCAACTGCATCTTCAATTTTCTTTGCCACTTTGCAACACACACACACACACACACACACACCACAATATACCTGCTGTGAAGATGACTAGGGTTGCTTTGAATCTCTAGGATTCTGTATAGCAATTTAAGGATATTTGCCAATTTAAAAATTTTCAGTCTTCCAATCATTGAACATGAAATGACTCATTTAATTTGTCTTTATGTTTCAGTCAGTTCAGTTGCTCAGTCATGTCCAACTCCTTGCAACCCCATGGACTGCAGCATGCCAGGCTTCCCTGTCCATCACCAACTCCCGGAGTCTACTCAGATTCATGTCCATCGTGTCAGTGATGCCATCCAACCATCTCATCCTCTGTCATCTCCTTCCCTTCCTGCATTCAATCTTTCCGGGCATCAAGATCTTTTCTAATGAGCCAGCTTTTTGCATAGTGTTGCCAAAGTTTTGGAGCTTCAGGTTCAGCATCAGTCCTTCCAATGAATGTTGAGGATTGATTTCCTTTAGGATGGATTTGTTTGATCTCCTTGCAGTCCAAGGGACTCTCAAATGTCTTCTCTAACACCACAGTTCAAAAGCATCACTTCTTCAGCACTCAGCCTTTTTTATGGTCCAACTCTCACATCCATACAGGACTACTGGAAAAACCAAAGCTTTGAGTAGATGGATCTTTGTCGGCAAAGTTGTGTCTCTGCTTTTTAATATGCTGTCTAGGTTTGTCATAGCTTTTTTCCAAGGAGCAAGTGTCTTTTAATTTCATGGCTGCAGTTACCATCTGCAGTGATTTTGGAGCCCAAGAAAATAAATAATAAATACCTGTTGGTAAATATCAAAGTATATAATTACTGGCTGTGGTGAGAATATGTTTCCTGTTTTAAAGAAACCTCCAAACTCTCTTCCAAAGTGGCCATACTATTTTGGCTTCCTATCAGCAACAACCAAGAGTTTCTGTTGATCCACATTCTTGCCCACATTTGGTGTTGCCTGTGTTCTGGATTTTGGCCATTCTAATAGGTCTGTAGTAGGATCTCATTGTTTTAATTTATCTGATGACATATGATTGTAACATCTTTCTCTATGCTTATTTGCCAGATGTGTTTCTTCTTTGGTAAGGTGTCTGTTTTCATTTTCTGTCCACATTTTGATCAGCTTGTTTTCATTTTCTTATTGTTGGATTTTTTGAATTCTTTTATATATTGGATGTATTTGTGTGTATGCTCAGTCATGGCTGACTCTTTTTGACCCCACTCTTTGTGGCCTGACTGTAGCCTACCTGGTTCCTCTGTCCATTGAGATTCTCCTGGCAAGAATACCGGAGGGTGTTGCCATTTCCTCCTTCAGGGGATCTTTCTGATCCAGGGATCAAATACCTATCTCTTGCATTGGCAGGTGGATTCTTTAAACTAGTGCCATTTGGGAACCATTTATTGGATAACAGCCCTTAGTTAGATGTCTTTTGTAAAGATTTCTCTGTCTGTGGCTTATCACCTCATTTTTTCATCCATGTGTTTCACAGAACATTTTTAGTTGTAATGAAAGTCAGCTCACTAATCATTTCTTTCATAGATCGTGGCTTTACTATCGCATCTAAAAAATTCTTATAAAAAACTAAGATTGTCGAGGTTTTCTCCTGTAATATCTTTAGCAGTCTTATAGTTTTGCATTTTTACATTTAGGCCTATGAATGGTTTTGAGTTAACTTTCATGAAGAGTGGAAGATCCATGAACACAGACTGTCTTACCTTTTTTTTTTTAGATCTTTAAAAGTTTCTTTGAATAAAGTTTTGTAGTGTTCAATGTAGAACTCTTTCAATTATTTAAATTATTTCTAATTATCTTATATTTATGTATTATAAATGAAATTACATTTTCATTTACACTTCATTCTCTTTTAGATTGTTCATTCCTAACATGTAGAAATACATATTCTTTGATACTGATCTTGTATCCTGCAGATGGTGACTGCAGCCATGAAACTAAAAGATGCTTACTCCTTGGAAGGAATGTTATGACAAACCTAGACAGCATATTAAAAAGCAGAGACATTTCTTTGCCAACAAAAGTCCATCTAGTCAAAGCTATGGTGTTTCCAGTAGTCAGGTATGGATGTAAGAGTTGGGATATAAAGAAAGCTGAGCACAGAATTGATGCTTTTGAACTGTGATGTTGGAGAAGACTCTTGAGTCCCTTGGAAGGCAAGGAGAACAAACCAGTCAATCCTAAAGGAAATCAGTCCTGAATATTCATTGGAAGGACTGGAGCTGAAGCTGAAGCTCCATTACTTTGGGCCACCTGATATGAAGAACTGACTCATTTGAAAAGACCCTGATGCTGGGAAAGATTGAAGGTGGGAAGAGAAGGGGACGACAGAGGATGAGATGGTTGGATGGCATCACTGACTCAATAGACATGAGTTTGAGTAAATTCCAGGAGTTGGAGATGGACAGGAAGGCCTGGCGTGCTACCATCCATGGGGTCACAAAGAGTCGGACACGACTGAGTGACTGAACTGAACTGAACTACATCCTGCAACTTTGCTCCCCTTGACTTTTTGAGTTCTCCATAGATTTAGGTGGGGTTGCCTAGATTTTTATACATAAAATATTATGCCATCTTCAAATAAATATAAATTTACTTTTTACCACACTGATATACTTTTCTGTCTTCTTTTACTTCTGTACCTTGACTTGCCATATAGTATATATTGAATAGAGGTGATAACATCTGTATTTTCTTGTTCCCAATACTATGTGGAAAGCATTCAGTATTTCACCATTAAGTACAATGTTAATTGTACATTTTTTAAAATATCAGGTTAAGAAGGTAAAGTTTATAAAGTTTATAAACTTATAAAATTAAGTTTATCATGTTAAGAAAGTTCAGTTCTATTTTGTTGAAAGATTTTTATTATAAGAGGGCAACCAAGTTTGTCAGATGCTTTTTCTGTTTTTGTTAAGATAATCACATGCTTTTAGATTTTATTTTACCATTGATATGGTATATTACATTAATTAGTCTTAGGTACTAACCTAAAGAGTATACTTTGAATAAATCCCACCTGGACATTGTGTACAATTCTTTTTTTGATGCTCCTGAATTTGGCTTTTTGGAATTATGTTGAGGATTTCTACATATATATTCATAAGATATATTAGTTTGTATCTTTTTCTTTTATGATGCTTCTAGTTTGATATTAGGATAATATTGGCCTTATCTAATGTATTGAGAAGTGTCTCCTTTGCTTCTCTTTGTTTGGTAGAGTTTGTGAATTGTTCATTTGATATTACATAATTGGCAGAATTCACAAGTGAAGTCATTAGGGACTAGATTGTTCTTCATAGGAGTTCTTCATAGGAGTTGTTATTTTATAAAATAAGTTGTTATTTTGAGTTCAGTTTCTCTACATATAGGTCTGTTCAGATTTTCTATTTGTTGTACTGTCAATTTGGGAAGTTTCTGTCTTTTTAGTATTTGTCCATTTCACAAGGTTATTGAATTTGGTGGCATTCAGTTGTTAATATTGTCCTTTATACGTTTTCTCTCACTTTTGTAAAGTTAGTAATGATGGCCTATTTTCCATATCTGAATTTTTAAAATATTCTTTTTTTTTTTTTAATCAGTGTAGCAAGAGGTTTGCAGCACTGTTGATCTGTGCAAATAGTCAACTTTTGGTATAACTGATTTCTCTGTTGTGTTCTATTCTCCATTTTATTTATTACTGTTCTTCACTGCTAGAATTTTTAAAACTTTTAGTATATAATTATATTATAAATGAATCAAAACATTTTCCCATGTGCCTTTATATTTTTCATTACTGTAACAACTATTTATTTAACATCTATTAGTCTTAGGAATTATCCTAGGTACCAGAAATATAAAATCATATATGTTCTCTCTGCCAATAGCTTTGTGAAAATAAACTTGTATTCAAGTAGAGGATAATTATGGAAAAAATACTCTAAGGTTTTGTACTTTTATATTTACCAGATTCTTCAATTTTGCACAAAGATTATTAAAATTAAATTATAATTATTAAAGTTCAATAACCATGCTATTAATCAGGCATAATTTGAAACTTTTTTTTTAATCTACATTTATTTATTTATTTCTTTTCTCTATTTTTTTTTATTAGTTGGAGGCTAACTACTTCACAACATTTCAGTGGGTTTTGTCATACATTGATATGAATCAGCCATAGATTTACACGTATTCCCCATCCCGATCCCCCCTCCCACCTCCCTCTCTACCCGACCCCTCTGGGTCTTCCCAGTGCACCAGGCCGGAGCACTTGTCTCATGCATCCCACCTGGGCTGGTGATCTGTTTCACCATAGATAGTATAGATGCTGTTCTTTTGAAACATCCCACCCTTACCTTCTCCCACAGAGTTCAAAAGTCTGTTCTGTATTTGTGTGTCTCTTTTTCTGTTTTGCATATAGGGTTATCGTTACCATCTTTCTAAATTCCATATATATGTGTTAGTATGCTGTAATGTTCTTTATCTTTCTGGCTTACTTCACTCTGTATAATGGGCTCCAGTTTCATCCATCTCATTAGGACTGATTCAAATGAATTCTTTTTAGACATTTCTCCAAAGAAGACATACAGATGGCTAACAAACACATGAAAAGATGCTCAACATCACTCATTATTAGAGAAATGCAAATCAAAACCACAATGAGGTACCATTACACGCCAGTCAGGATGGCTGCTATCCAAAAGTCTACAAGCAATAAATGCTGGAGAGAGTGTGGAGAAAAGGGAACCCTCTTACACTGTTGGTGGGAATGCAAACTAGTACAGCCACTATGGAAAACAGTGTGGAGATTTCTTAAAAAAACTGGAAATAGAACTGCCATATGACCCAGCAATCCCACTTCTGGGCATACACACTGAGGAAACCAGATCTGAAAGAGACACATGCACCCCAATGTTCATCGCAGCACTGTTTATAATTTGAAACTTTTAAGAAGTTTTGTATAGAAAACTCATCATGCCATCTAAACATAACAAAGTTATTATTGGCCACAAAAAAGGGAGTTGACATTAGTGTTTTCAAATCACTGATGTATTTAAATCTACATGACCAAGTTGCTTAATTCACTAACTTACTATTATTTAAATAGGATATGAATTATTAAAAGTATTTATAGACTTTTTATTCATATACTATTTCATAATAAAGCCACAGAAAATATAAAATTTGTTATGCTAATCAACAGTGAGCTGTGTTGATGAGTCAAAATGTATGCATATAACCTGTAAAAGTTAAAAGTGAAGTTCATTCTCTATGTTGCATATACAATGTCTGAAATATTAGCTTACCAGCTTATTATTTTTAGGAAATAATAATTAAATGCTAATACTTTTTATTATGAGATAAAAATAATAAAGGAACAGATTGTTTAAAAGTTTTAAAAACATTTTATGAATATATTTTTAAAGCTTTTTTCTATTTCTTTCAAAAGTGAAGTGTCAATAACATCGTCATTTTCACATTTAAGCTCCTCAAAGCCTTTTTTTTTTCTGTAGAAAGTCAAAGGTTCTAGAAGGGCAGCCTACACTTTCTGCTGTTGCTCTTGAATCAATGGCAATTATTTTCATTCCAGGTTAATATGGAACCGACATCTCAGCATATATTTTGACAGCTGAAACCTTGCCATTTAAAGTTTAGGATCTCTCTTTTGAGAGGAAAACAGAGAAGCACTTCCATCTTACAAGACATTTTCTAAGTTTCCTAAAATACTTGGAAATATCATTAAATCATAAAATCCTTCAATTTAAGGTATCACAAATTTTGCTTTTTCATGATGAACCCAGTGATTAATCTATGTCCGTTGTCAGGAATTGAATACAAGATAAATGATTAAAAAAAAAAAAAAAAAAACTGAAAACCTTGGGGAAAAAACTCAAAACACTAACCTCTATATAAGGGAAATAAATTCCATATTGAGACAGCACTTTATCCTTGTTGGACTGGCAAAAATTCAAAAGCTGAATGGCACTACATGTTGATGTTCCTAAGGATGTAGCTATATAGGATGTGGCTATATAAGATATATAATATTCCTCACGTACATCAAGTAAGAGGAAGATGTTTAGAGATCAGTAACAATGTACATGGGGCTTCGTTAGCTAGCTTGATTGTGGTAAACTTATCATTAGGTATAGTTCTATCAAAACATAACACTGTACAACTTAAATGTATGCAATTTTTAATTTGTTAAGTATACCTCACTAAAGCTGGAAAAAATAAATAATGTACCTTGAACTGAGTGGTATGATTAACCTATTTTGCTAATTCAGATCCAGAAAAAATAAGTGCAAAAGAAGAAAAGGACAAGTGATTAATTAGGACATATAAAACTATAAATAAGACATTAGCACACAAAATTACAGTACCAAGAAAAAATTGAAGCAAATATTATTTGTTAATTTCTTTCCAACATGTAGTTTTAAGGATCTCTGTACATACCTGTCTCTCTTTATCTCTACCCATCTAGTCATACCTATATGTTTTAGAGCTTTATACAGATTCTCTTCTGTAATACATGACTATTAAGATGATGTTCTCCCATATTGCAGTAGACTTATCGTTTTTGATCAACAAGTTGTTCTTTTGGGATATTTTGGAGAATGGGCAATCACTCTCTTGGTGTTTCCAGTAAAATAGAGAAACTATTGCCACTGTTCAGAAACAATGTAATCCCCTAAGGACACTTGACCTAAATATGAAGATCTCCCCGTGTTGCAGCTGTGAGGCAAATCAGATATGAGCTCTGATTTCTTTTCATCAGTCATCCTATGAATTATAAATCCCAACTTGAAATTCATTAATGATCTGGTTAAATTTGAAAATTATATCCTTGAAGAAAATTTCCTTTTTTACTGACAATATCACTGTGACCAACCCACAGGGACAGGATGGACCCCTGTCCAAAATTTGGTTCAGATTGAAACTGAATACATCATGTACACCAAGACAGCATGAAAGATATATCACTTACAAATTATGGTTTTCTGGAAACAGCAAAGCAGTCTTACCAAACTGGTCCAAAGGTAGCTTGAGAAGGCAGGGAAAAAACGACTGACAAATTTTTACTGTGATTAGTGGATGTGACTGGAATCTGTCTGTGGTCAGAGGCTTGTGTGGTTTAAATCTCCCACTAGTGCCAAAGAAAGGCAATGTCAAAGAATGCTCAAACTACCACACAAGTGCACTCTTCTCACACGCTAGTAAAGCAATGCTCAAAATTCTCCAAGCCAGGCTTCAGCAATACATAAAGCGTGAACTTCCAGATGTTCAAGCTGGTTTTAGAAAAGGAAGAGGGACCAGAGATCAAATTGAGAACATCCATTGGATCATCAGAAAAGCAAGAGAGTTCCAGAAAAACATATATTTCTGCTTTATTGACTATGCCAAAGCCTTCGACTGTGTGGATCACAATAAACTGTGGAAAATTCTGAAAGAGATGGGCATACCAGACCACCTGACCTGCCTCTTGAGAAACCTGTATGCAGGTCAGGAAGCAACAGTTAGAACTGGACATGGAACAACAGACTGGTTCCAAATAGGAAAAGGAGTATAGTCAAGACTGTATACTGTCACTCTGCTTATTTAACTTATATGCAGAGTACATCATGAGAAATGCTGGGCTGGAAGAAGCACAGGCTGGAATCAAGACTGCTGGGAGAAATATCAATAACCTCAGATACTCAGATGACACCACCCTTATGGCAGAAAGTGAAGAAGAACTAAGGAACCTCTTGATGAAAGTGAAAGGAGAGTGAAAGAGCTGGCTTAAAGCTCAGCATTTGGAAAACTAAGATCATGGCATCCGGTCCCATCACTTCATGGCAAATAGAGGGGTAAACAGTGGAAACAGTGTTTGACTTTATTTTTCTGGGCTCCAAAATCACTGCGGATGGTGATTGCAGCAATGAAATTAAAAGACGCTTACTCCTTGGAAGGAAAGTTATGACCAACCTAGATAGCATATTAAAAAGCAGGGACATTACTTTGCCAACAAAGGTCTGTCTAGTCAAGGCTATGGTTTTTCCAGTGGTCATGTATGGATGTGAGAGTTGGACTATAAAGAAAGCTGAGCACTGAAGAATAGATGCTTTTGAACTGTGGTGTTGGAGAAGACTCTTGAGAGTCCCTTGGACTGCAAGGAGATCCAACCAGTTCATCCTAAAGGAGATCAGTCCTAGGTGTTCATTGGAAGAACTGATGCTGAAGCTGAAACTCCAATACTTTGGCCACCTTATTTGAAGAGCGGAGTCATTTGAAAACACCCTGATGCTGGGGAAGATTGAGGGCAGGAGGAGAAGGGGACGACAGATGATATGTCTGGATGGCATCACAGACTCGATGGACATGGGTTTGGGTGAACTCTGGGAGTTGGTGATGGACAGGGAGCCCTGGCGTGCTGTGGTTCATTGGGTCGCAAAGAGTCGGACACGACTGAACGACTGAAGTGAACTGAACTGAACTGAAGTGTCAAAGATGAGAGCACACAGGCAGAGAAGAGACATGAGTGAGACTTAGAAGCTGTCAGCAGTCTCAGTTCCTTATCCTGTAGTCAGATTTCTTATTATAAATAGTGTTTCTTCTCTATCTTATTTTTCAATGTTTCATGTAAGACTCAAAGATAAAATTCCTAAAGAAATGAACATGTTTAGTTTCTGACAAATCATCTCATGAGCCAGCCAGGTGTTCTTGCCCCAGTGTTTTCACAGGACACAAATTGCCTTATAATTCCCACTGAAACTTGGTGAGAGGTATCAGGGCATCTTCCAGTTGCATGGCCCAGAGATTCATACAGAGTCTACACATCAGTAGGACCTTCACAGGGAACTCAGTTCCAAAAAGCTCTTCATCCAAGAAAAATAAGCATATCATTATTAAAAAAATTATTTTGCAATTGACTCCTAATTTATATCAAGTGGCTTTCTCTTCCACTCCAGGCAGCCAACTCAGATTACATAGTTGCACCTACCTCTACTCTCTAGATTTGTTTCAAAAATCTATTTCAGACGGCCAGGGCAGAAGAATAAAACACTGAAGTAGCTTATATTGAACAACTTCATGGTCAAAGTGAAGCTTTCCAAAAATTTTTTTTTAATTTTTATAGAAAATAGCAACCCACTCCAATATACTTGCCTGGAGAATTCCACGGACAGAGGAGCCTGGTGGGCTACAGTCCATGGGGTCACAAAGAGTCGGACACGACTGAGTGACTAACACACACAACAACAGGATTGCTTTACAATCTTGGTTTTCTTTCTACTGTACATCAAGGTGAATGAGCCACACACATGCATATATCCCCTCTTTTTTGGATTTCCTTCCCATTTGGGTCACCCTAGAACATAGAGTAAAGTTCTCTGTGCTACAAAGTAGATTCTCATTAGTAGATTCTCATTATTTTATATATAGTATGAGCAGTGTATATACGTCAAAACCAGTCTCTCAACTCATCCCACCTCTCCCTTTCCCCTTAATATTCATATATTTGTTCTCTACGTCTGTGTCTCTATTTCCACTTTGCAAAAAGATCATCTATACCATTTTCCTAGGTTACACATATGTGCATTAATATGTATTTGTTTTTCTGACTTACTTCACTCAGTATGATGGTCTCTAGATCCATCCACATCTTTGCAAATGGCACAATTTTGTTTCTTTCTATGGTTGAGTAATATTCCATTGTAAATATGTACTATATCTGCTTTATCCATTCATCTATTGACATTCACATTGCTTTCATATCCTAGCTATTGTAAACAGTACTGCAATGAACATTGGGATGTATGTTTATTTTGAAATTATGATTTTCTCTGGCTATCTACCCAGGAGTGTAATTGCTGGGTCATATAGTAGTTCTATTTTCAGCTTTTAAAGGAACTTCCATACTGTTTTCCATAGTGGCTGTATCAGTTTACACTCCCACCACTAGTGCAAAGGGTCCCTATTTCTCCACACCCTCTCCAGCATTTATTGTTTGTAGACTTTTTGATGATGGACATTCTGACACGTTCCTATGCAATATTGCTCTTTACAGCATCGGACTCTGCTTCTATCAAGCAATCATATCCACAACTGGATGTTGTTTTTGCTCTTGCTCCATCCCTTCATTCTTTCTGGAGTTATTTCTCCATGATCTCCAGTAGCATATTGGGCACCTACTGACCTGGGGAATTCATCTTTCAGTGTCCTATCTTTTTGCCTTCTCATACTGTTCATGGGGTTCTCAAGGCAAGAATACTGAAGTGGTTTGCCATTGCCTTCTCCAGTGGACCACATTTTCTCAGAACTCTACACCATGACCCATCCATCTTGGGTGGCCCTACATTGCATGGCTTAGTTTCACTGAGTTAGACAAGGCTGTGGCCCTGTGATCAGATTGGCTAGTTTTCTGTGATTATGGTTTCAGTGTGTCTGCCCTCTGGTGCCCTCTCTCAGTGTCTACTGTCTTACAAGGGTTTCCCTTACTTTGGAGGTGGGGTATCTCCTCTCGACTGCTCACCATTCGCTGGATGTGACTGGTGATAGAAGTAAGGTCTGATGCTATAAAGAGCAATACTGCATAAGAACCTGGAATGTTGGGTCCATGAAACAAGGCAAACTGGAAGTGGTCAAACAGGAGATGGCAAGAGTGAACATCGACATTCTAGGAATCAGCGAACTAAAATGGACTGAAATGGGTGAATTTAACTCAGGTGACCATTATATCTACTACTGTGGGCAGGAATACCTTAGAAGAAATGAAATAGCCATCACAGTCAACAAAAGAGTCCAAAATGTAGTACTTGGAATGCAATCTCAAAAACAGCGGAATGATCGCTGTTCATTTCCAAGGCAAACCATCCAATATCACAATAATTCAAGTCTATGACCCGACCAGAAATGTTGAAGAAACTGAAGTTGAATGATTCTATGAAGACCTACAAGACCTTCTAGGACTAACACCCAAAAAAGATGTCCTTTTCATTATAGGGGACTGGAATACAAAAGTAGGAAGTCAAGAAACACCTGGCAAATTTGGCCTTGGAGTATGGAATGAAGCAGGGCAAAGTCTCATAGAGTTTTGTCAAGAGAATGCACTGGTCATAGCAAACCCTCTTCCAACAACAATAGAGGAGACTCTACACATGGACATCACCAGATGGTCAACACTGAAATCAGATTGATTATATTCTTTGCAGCCAAAGATGGAGAAGCTCTATACACTCAGTCAGCAAAAACAAGATTGGGTGATGACTGTGACTCAGAAGAACTCCTTATTGCCAAATTCAGACTGAAACTGAAGAAAGTGGGGAAAACCACTAGACCATTCAGATATGACCTAAATCAAATCCCTTATGATTATACCTAGAGCTGGACACCCTGGAATGTGAAGTCAGGTGGGCCTTAGGAAGCATCACTTCAAACAAAGCTAGTGGAGGTGATGAAATTCCACTTGAGCTATTTCATATCCTAAAAGATGATGCTGTGAAAGTGCTGCAATCAATATGCCAGCAAATTTGGAAAACTCAGCTTGGCCAGAGGACTGGAAAAGGTCAGTTTTCATTCCAACCCCAAAGAAAGGCAATGCCAAAGAATGCCCAAACTACCGCACAATTGCACTCATCTCACACACTAGTAAAGTAATGCTCAAAATTCTCCAAGCCAGGCTTCAACAGTATGTGAACCACGAACTTCCATATATTCAAGGTGGATTTAGAAAAGGCAGAGGAACCAGAAATCAAGTTGCCAACATCCATTGGATCATCAAAAAAGCAAGAGAGTTCCAGAAAAAACAGCTACTTCTGCTTTATTGACTATGCCAAAGAGTTTGACTGTGTGGATTACAATAAACTGTGAAAAATTCTGAAAGAGATGGGAAACCCAGACCACCTGACCTGCCTCTTGAGAAATCTGTATGCAGGTCAGTAAGCAACAGTTAGAACTGGTCATGGAACAGCAGACTGGTTCCAAATAGGAAAAGGAGTACGTCAAAGCTGTATGTTGTCACCCTGATTATTTAATTTATATGCAAAATACATCAATAAAATTAGAAATGAAAAAGAAGTTACAGCTGATAGCACATAAATACAAATGATCATAGAGACTGCTGTCAGCAAGTATATGCCAATAAAACTGACAACTTAGAAGTAGACAAATGCTTATAAAGGTATTATCTCCCATGACTGAACCAGGAAAAAATAAAAAATATGAACAGACTGATCACAAGTACAGAAATTGAAACTGTGAGTGAAAAACTCCTGACAAAAAAGGTCCAGGACCAGACGGCTTCACAGGTGAATTCTACCAAACATGTAGAGAAGAGTTAACACTTATCCTTCTGAACTCTTCTAAAAGAAATGCAGAGGAAGGTACATTCACAAACTAATTCTATGAGCCATTATCATCCTGAGACCAAGATCGTGCAAAGATATCACAAAACAAAATTACAGGGCAGGATCCCTAATGAACATAGACACAAAAATCCTAAAAAAAAAAAAAAAACCAACCAAACAAAAAAAAGAACGAAAAACCTAACAAATCAAATCCAACAACACATTAAAATGATCATACTCCTAAATGTTTAACTTTGCCCTCTGACTTTCCTGTGCATAAATTGCCCCCCCCAGAGATCTCAGTCAAATTCTGGCACTCAAGCATGAAGAAAAGATAATAAGTCAAATGTGAGCTTTCTGAGAAGAAAAATGGAGAGAAAACTCAAGTTGTTTTTCCTCTATCAATAAACTTGTGGCAAGGAGAATTTATTATTTCATTTTAGAGCTAAAGAACCTGCCCCCCTCCAAAAAAAATCCAAACTTGATATTTTGAAGTTCAGCCATTTAGCATTTAGGTTTAGTTTATTCTGGCACTTATTAATGTGCTACTCTGGCCTGATCTAAATATCTTACCCAGTGATTTTCAGATGACTTTTAAGGAGTGGATCTGTGTATGCTGGAAAATAATAGCATTTTTTTCCTCTCCTATTCAAGCTTCAAGGAAAATTAATTATAATAAAGAAAGTAAAAATACCTGATGTTGAAATGAAGTGTTGTATTGCAGGAAGCCTGCAGGTATGCGATTTATCCTATTAAGAATTCTTGAACTGAGGAACTGAGTCTGTGCATTGTAAAGGCATACAGAAAAATAGAGTTAAGGACTTATAGTGTCTCAAAAGACAAAATTAGGTCTCCCTTGTTCTTTTGGAAGGTGATATGAGGTTTGTTGTTTGTTTGTTTGTTTGTTTGTTTTTAGCAAACAAAAAAATTAATGTCCTGTCAATATGTGGGAAAAAAATCCTTGTTTCGTTGGGAGAGGAAAATATTTTAGATCTACAACTGGAAAAAGGAAAACATTAAATTGGGCTTCCCAGTCGATGCAGTGATAAAGAATCTGCTTGCCAATGCAGGAGATGGAAGAGGTGTACGTTTGATCTCTGAGTAGAGAAGACCCCCTGGAGGAGAAAATGAAAACCCACTCCAGTATTCTTGCCTGGAAAATTCCATGGACAGAGCAGCCTTGTGGGTCACAGTCTGTTGGGTCACAATCAGATATAACTGAGCTCAGTACACACAAAGCGTTAAATTGTGACTGTATATGTGAGCTATACTACATCTCCTGAACACTCTCAGATTCTTATGGTTCTTCTTAGTCTAGGTCATTTGGGCCAGACTCTTGTTTCTTTTATGTGCTTATAAAGTAACTCTAATCTATATTCGTTTGTCTAAATTGCAAACTTTTACCAAAGATAGTTTAAAGTTATAGCTGTAACTTCAGGGAAATTCTGACTAGAATAAAACTGTTCACTTGAATGGAAAATGTTGTTAATGTACTTCATTTTTTTTTTATTTGTCTGAGGAAATTTCTAAAAGAAACCCCTCCTTTAAAAGACCCCTTAGCCAACTGCAATAAAAATATAGAATCTTGACATCTATCTACTAAGTTACACCAAATCACAACTTGAAAAGAATGGCATTATCCCCGTTACTCGTCATCTGTCCCATGTTATTCTTCTGAATTCTACTCCATTTCACCCAAGGCAACACAGAGAAACTCTTAATTATAAGATATAAATATTAAATATAATCAACTTTGAAGTGATTTTTAACAACAGATATCTTATACAAAGTCAAAAGAGCAAAATACTTCGGAAAAATATTTGTGCATCATAAATCATAAGGTTTGGTCGTATGGGTATCTTAACGTGAGCTCCTAATTTCATTAATAAGTTTTTTTTTTTTTTTAGTTATATATTGCTGTGTAGAAAATTACCCCACAACTTAATGGTCTAATGAAACATTTAGTTTCCCAAAGTGTAGTGGCTCAAATACTCAAGAGTGCATTAGAAATACAGTCCTGGCTGAGACTCTCTCACTTGGTTGCAGGTGGAATATTGGTAGGGGATGAAGGGTCTGCTTGCAAGATTGTGCACTCAAATGGCTCCTGGCAGACAGACTTAAGTCCTCATGGGCTATTAGCAGTCACCTCAGTACTCACTGACTGAGCCTATCCATAGGCCATTTGACTGTGTTCATGACATGAAAATTAATTTCCCCAGAGCTAGAAATCCCAGAGGAAGTCCCAGTACTTTTTGTGACCTCATTTTTTAAAGTAGAACATCATCATTTCTAAGTTACTGTAATTGTCCTAAGTCAGTCATACTTAAGAAGAAAGGAATTAAGACTCTGCCTTTTGATGCTAGGAGCATCAAGAAAATTGGGGGTATGTTTTCGGACACCCAGATGATTGACTCATAGTCCTGATAGGGCAGGTCTTGATAACCCAGGGTGATATAAAAGAAAGAGAAAAGCTCTCTTCTAACCCATTTCAATAGGTTTTGTTTCTCTTCCTTCTTGATTTTTTACTTCATTGTCTCTTTTCTTTTTTTTTCTATCTAAAAAATTTCTTAATGATTTTTTACTGCAGTTTTATATAGTTCGTCCTATCTTTGGTGGTATCTCTAAATCTTGGGTTAGGAAATTTTGCCAGAAATTCAGGTTTATTAACTATCTTGTGTGGAATAACACTCATTTATTTATTCAGTTCAATTCAGTTCAGTCGCTTAGTCGTGTCCGACTCTTTGTGAAACCATGAATCACAGCATGCCAGGCCTCCCTGTCCATCACCAACTCCCGGAGTTTACTCAAACTCATGTCCATCGAGTTGGTGATGCCATCCAGCCATCTCATTCTCTGTCGTCCCCTTCTCTTCCTGCCCCCAATCCATCCCAGCATCAGGGTCTTTTCCAAAGTCAACTCTTTGCATGAGGTGGCTAAAGTATTGGAGTTTCAGCTTCAGCATCAGTCCTTCCAATGAATATTCAGGACTGATCTCCTTTAGGATGGACTGATTTGATCTCCTTGCAGTGCATGGGACTCTCAAGAATCTTTTCCAACACCACAGTTCAAAAGCATCAATTCTTTGGGGCTCAGCTTTCTTTATAGTCCAACTCTCACATCCATACATGACTACTGAAAAAACCGTAGCTTTGACTATATGGACCTTTGTTGCCAAAGTAATATTTCTGCTGTTTAATACACTGTCTAGGTTTTTCATAGCTTTTCTTCCAAGGGGCAAGCATCTTTTAATTTTGTGGCTGCAGTCACTATCTGCAGTGATTTTGCAGCCCAAGAAAATAAAGTCTGTCACTGTTTCCATCACTTCCCCATCTATTTGCCATGAAATGAAAGGACCAGATGCCATGATCTTAATTTTCTGATTGTTGAGTTTCAAGCCAGCTTTTTCACTCTTCTTTTTTACCTTCATCAAAAAGCTCTTTAGTTCCTCTATGCTTTCTGCCATAAGGGTTTTGTCATCTGGGTATTTGAGATTATTGATATTTCTCCCAGCTTCCTTGATTCTGGCTTTTGCTTCATCCAGCCCAGCATTCTGCATGATGTACTCTGCTTATAAGTTAAGTAAGCAGGGTGACAAAATAGTCTGATTTGAAGTACTCCTTTTCCATTGTTCCATGTCTGGTTCTAACTGTTGCTTCTTGACCTGCCTACAGGTTTCTCAAGAGGCAGATAAGGTAGTCTGGTATTGTTTCTCTAAATTTTGGATTTGTGAGATTTCCTTTAATAGAGTAGATTTTCAGTGGCTATTTCTTGATGAATAATATTTCCTTAAAACATGTATAGTAGATGTTCTGTCAATATTTCTTGAATAGTAGCAATATTTATCCAATGAGCAATATATTATTTTCTAACCAAGGCTTAATAAATTATTACCAATGTATTGGTAATATAGAGCACCTAGAATTTCCCAAACCCAGAACTCAAAACTTCTGAAATCTTAGAGCAATGAACTATAACAATGACAAGTGGATGAGTCTAGAAATGTCAGGTGGTTGTGAATATATTAATGGATGTTCAGCCTAATGAGCTTTTTTAAAAATTGTGTTGTGAATATCTTACCTACAAGGATTCAGTGTTAGTTATAATACTTGTATCTTAATTTTCATTGTTTAAAGATGTCTGCCAATAATGGGTGTTTCCAGATCACTCGTTTTACATCTTTGTCTCTGCTGTGACTAATTTCAGCATATTCAATATACACCATAGCATTTTCTCAAGTTTGTACAGTTGGAAGAAAATTAATATGGAATTTTATAGGTTCATTTTGTATTTAAAACAGATTTGAATACTCAACAGAAAGCATATTTAGTATTTTATTTCTCATATCTTACATACTCCAGGTTTTTCATATGGCATCCAAATTGTGACACCATTATCTAGCCCAATTGTCAATTTTTTTTTTTTTTTTTTTGTAGTAAAGTTCATGAACTGAGTACTAGTAAGACATTTCCTTTCTAGTACACACTCAAGTCTCCAAGAAGTATTCCAGAAGTCTGCTTGGTAATAATGCTTTATTGTCATTTTTAATGCCAAGTTCATGCACATTTTTTACTACATTGCTAAATTATATATTACAGTTCAGACAGAGGTTTAAACATTATATATTTCAGATTGCAATTCACACAGTGCTGCAAACAGCATTATGCCTAGTGCAGCTGTCATAATGGAAGTATTATAAAGTATTATACAGATATAAAATGCAAACTTAAACTCTGCAAAATCCACAGAAATTTAGGATGAGCAAAAAAGAAGTTTTACTAAAACGTAGTATTTAAATATATATATATATAATAACATATATTTATAGAGATTCTATAAGTATTCATCAGCCTAGTGCATGCTTCATTCATTCATGTATTAAATGCCAGCCATTGACTGCTGCTGCTGCTAAGTCACTTCAGTCGCGTCTGACTCTGTGTGACCCCATAGACGGCAGCCCACCAGGCTTCGCCGTCCCTGGGAGTCTCCAGGCAAGAACACTGGAGTGGGTTGCCGTTCCTTCTCCAATGCATGAAAGTGAAAAGTGAAAGTGAAGTAGATCAGTCATGTCCAACTCTTAGTGACCCCATGGACTGCAGCCCACCAGGCTCCTCTGTCCATGGGATTTTCCAGGCAAGAGTACTGGAGTGGGGTGCCATTGCCTTTGCCATTGACTACATCCTCTTAAATTCTGGACATACAACAGTGAATAAAATAGTTAAACTCCTCTTCACATCTGCTTATATGCTAGTAGGAGACAGACCTTAAATAAATAATCATGTACATATATAACATCTCAAATACTGATAAATTCTATAAAAGATAATAAAACTGGGCAAGAATGATTGGGATTTCTAGAGATGGAACTGGGGAAAGTATCTTATTTTTCTTGTGATGTGATGGAAAGTTCTCTCTTATGAGGACATTTTTGAGCAGAGACATGAAGAGTTAAGGACTTGAGCTAAACACCAGCATTTGGGTCAGTATTACAGGGACCTTGTGGGTTATTGTAAGGTCATTTATTTCTTTTACAGATATGTACCTTAGAAAAGTTCCAGATTAATAGAACAACTGAGAAGATAATAGAGTTCCCATGTAACTATTCCTCAATTTCCATTCTTACTAATCTCTATATTAGCATTTATTACAAGTGTTGAAATGATATTCATACATTATTCTCAACTAAAATCTATAGTTCATTCAGGTTTTTTTCAGTTTTTCTAATATTCTTTTTTGTTGATTTGTTTCAAAATTCCACTCAGGAGATCACATTCCATTTAGTTGTTTTGTTCTCCCTGGGTTCCTCTTGTCTGTGTAACTTTCTCAGACTTATTTTCTTTATTTTTCTAGCTGCGTTGGGAGATAATTGACATATAATGTTCTGTTAACTTTAAGGTATACAATATGATGATTTGATACATGTATATATTGTGAAGGGATTACCACAATAAGGTTCATTAACACATCCTTCACGCCACATCATCACCTTTTTTGTTGTGATGGTAAAACATTTAAGATGAATTCTCTTAACAGCTTTCAAGTATACAATACAGGATTGTTAACTATAGTCACCACGGTGTACATCAGATCCTCTGAACTTGTTCACCATATTAGAAGTTTGCATCCTTTGACAACACCTCCTCAGACATCTCTTATATATATATATTTAATGTTATTGGAGTAGAGTTGCTTTACAAAGTTGTTTAGTTCTGCTGTTCAGCAAAGTGAATTGACTATACACATACACATAAATGTTGTTTTATAGTGACTAGGTTGTGTCCGACTCTTTGTGACCCCATGGACTATAGACTGCCTATAGTCCTGACTATAGCCTGCCTATAGACTGGCTTATAGCCAGGCTCCTCTATTCATGGGGTTTCCCAAAGAAGAATACTGGAGTGGATTGCCATTTCCTTCTAGAGGGGATCTTCCTGACTCCGGGATCAAACATGTATCTCATGCTTGACAGGCAGATTCTTTCCCACTGAGTCACTTGGGAAGTCTATATATTTGAATTTCTTTCACATTTAGGTCACTAACAAAGTGTTGAGTAGAGTTCCATGTGCTATACAATAGGCTGTCATTAGCTATTTATTTTATACATAATAGTGTATATATGTCATTCCCAACCTCCCAGTTCATCCCACCCTCCTGCCCCACCTTGGTGTGCATATATTTTTCTCTACCTCTGTGTCTTGATTTCTGCTTAGCAAATAGATGCATCTGTACTAGTTTTCTAGATTCCACACATATGTGTTAATATATGATATTTCCCTTTCTGCCTCACTTCACTCTGTATGACAGTTTCTAGGTCCATCTACATCGCTAGAAATAGCTCAGTTTCATTCCTTTTTATGGCTGAGTAACACTCCATTGTGTATCTATGTCACAAGTCCTTTATCCACTGCTCGGTCAATGGACACTTAGTTTGCTTCCATTTCCTGGCGATTGTAAATCGTGCTGCAATGAACAGTGAGGTGCATATATCTTTTGGAATCATGGTTTTCTCTGAGTATGCTCAGGAGTGGGATTTCTGGGTCATATAGTAGCTCTAGTTTTAGTTTTTTAAGGAACTTCCATTCTATTCCCCATAGTGGCTCTGTCAGTTTACATTCCCACCAACAGTGTTGAAGGGTTCCATTTTCTCCACATTCCCTTCAGCATTTGTTTATTGTAGACATTTTGATAGGGGCCATTCTGCCCATTCTTTGATGGTGATCATTTTGTAGTGTAGATCTCTACTGTGATTTGATGTTTTTCTCGTGATTAGATTGCAATTATGTTTGGGGGTAGGAGGACTGGAGAGGTACAGTGCCTTTTTCATTGCACTGATCATGATTAATGACTATTAATGTTGACCTTAATCCCCTGACTTAGGGAGTGCTTAGGGACTTTCTTCTGTAAAGTTACTCTTACCTGCTTTTTCTTTCCATTCTACGCTTAGGAAGAAAATCACTATGTTTATCTCACACCTAAAAGTGGGCAATGATGCTCTCCCTCCTGATGATAGAGAGCCTACATAAAGAATTTAGAATTCTTCTGCATGGAAGATGTTTCTTTTCTCTCATATGTTTACTTGCAGAATCATTCATTTATATCAGTATAGACTCATGATTTGTATATTATAATGCTTTTTATTTGGGTATAGTTGATTTACAATGTTGCGATAGTTTCTGC
This sequence comes from Cervus canadensis, assembly GCF_019320065.1. Lineage (NCBI taxonomy): Eukaryota > Metazoa > Chordata > Mammalia > Artiodactyla > Cervidae > Cervus > Cervus canadensis. Next base: position 63,699,720 of record NC_057398.1, on the reverse strand, counting down.
TGTACCAAGTGAATTGGCTCTATGTGTTTGTATATCCCTTCCCTCTTGGACCGCCCCCCCCCCCACTCCTCCATCCTCCCCATCTAGGTAATCACAGAACACCAAGCTGAATCCCCTGTGTTATATGGCAGGTTCCCACTACTTATCCACAGTACGCACAGTAATGTGTATATGCCAATCCCATTCTTCCAGTTACTCTCCCCTCTCCCCTTCAACCCATGTCCACATGTCCATTCTCTGGATCTGTGCATCTATTTCTGCCCTGTCCATCTGTATGATTTTTATAGATTCTACATATATGCATTAATACAAAATATTTGTTTTGGACAATCCAGTACTACCCTAATTTAGTTTCTTCCTCTGTGTCATTACTGACAGCCTGACGCTCTTTCCCTTGGCTCTTGGGCCCCTTTGATGTGCTTCCATCAGTCTTGATGCATGTGTCTGTGTGTGTGGTTAATACTTTTGAGAATATCCTTGTTTTCTGGCACTACAAACTGTTCAGTTTCATTTTGTATATTTTTAGGCATTGTCCTAGAATCAGTTATTTATCCAAGGAGCTATGGTTCAATTAATTCAAAAATATTAGAAAACAAGATCTGCAGGCTAAATTTAAACAAGTTCTACTAAAGTGTCATTTCCTTTATGCCCTCTCAGCAAACATATCAAATAAACCTTTATGTATATGCTAATCCATATATATTTATATAAAATATATACATAGCAACCTCTATCTATATTATGCTAATTGTCTGATGTTTTCAACTCTAATTTCTGTCTTACTGATGTCTCCAATATCTGTTCAGTATCACAGGAATCATTCAAGGTCTCCTGCCCCTGATTTTATATAAATTTCTACTCCAACAGAGAAGTCAGATCTTACTGTCTGCTATCTTTATACTACCTTTTACTTCATTTTTCAATTCCAGTACCCATGTTTAGAAATATCAGACTTTTTAAGCAGTATCACCCTTGTCTATAATACAGTGCTTTGGTGAAGTCGTTTACCTTCAGTCTCATATATGTTTCTTATTTCCAAAGTTACTTCTTTCAGGGCCTGCCCCCTCAGCCTTTTCATTGAGGTTGATCATACATTTGTAAATAGAATGGCATACTCTTGTCTCAGTCCACATTGCTTCCTGGGATCTCTCTGCTTCCTTTTTTTTTTTTTTTTTCTTAATTTGCTAACATTAAAGGTGCTATAAACCCTATGGGTTTAACAAATGCAATTCCCCATTTCACCATGACAACAGTATCATACAGAATAATTAACTTCCCTGAAAATCTGTTTTCCCCTTATTTATCCCTGTCTCCCTCTCTCCACACTCCAGGCAATCACTGTCTCTGTTGTTTTACCTTTCCAGAATATCATATAAATGGAATTGTACAGTATATAGACTTTTCTAACCAGCATCTTTCATTTAACATATCCATTTGTGGTTTGATAACTCATTTTCTTTTACTGCTAGATACAAAGTCCATTGTATGGATTTATTATTGTTTATTCATCTATTGAAAGTTATTTTGCTAGCTTCCAGTTTTTGACAATTATGAATAGAGCTGTAAAATATATCAATCAAGTATGAAGGAACTGACATCTTAATATTGAGTCCTTCAACCAATGAACATAAAATATTTCTTAATTTATTTGGCTATTCTTTGTTTTCTTTAATCAAACTTTTGTAGCTCTCCACCTGTTGATATTCTACTCATTTTATTAGATTTATACCTGAATATTTCATCTCAGTGTTATTATAAAGAGTATTTTACTTTTAATATCAAATCCCAATTATCCATTCCTGGATAAGAGAGCAATTGACTTTTGTTTGTTACTTCATATATAATGGAGTGATCTCCCAGGTCATTAGTTCCAGAATGTTTTTTTTCCTTTTGATTATTTTTTTTTCACCTAGACAATCATATCATCTGCAAATAAGCACAGTTTTATTTATCCCTTTCCAATCTGCATACTTTTCTTTCTATTTTGTATTATTTCACTAACTAGGATTTTCAGTATAAGACAGAATAGCAGAGATGAGAGGTGATATTTTTACTTGGAGTCTACTTATAGGCTGGATTAAACTAATTGATTTTAATGATAAAACAGTCTTGGAACATGGAATAAATTCTACTTTGTATATCATTTTTCCATATGTTGTTGGATTTGATTTGCTGATATTTTATTAAGCATTCTTTATGTTCATGAGAGATGCTTGTCTATAGTTTTTCTTTTTAAAATATATTTATTGATTTTGGAATTAGAGTAATGCTGCCCCATTAAAATGAGTTAGGAAGAATTTCCTCTGCTATTGTTTTCTGGAAGAGCTTGTAGAGTATTAGTAGGGCTTTTCCCTTAAATTTTTGGGTCAGACACTTTTTTGGCAAATTACTAAATTTTGAATTAATCTATAATAGTTTGCACACAATCTGTTTATTTCTCCTGTGTGAGTTTTGGTAGTTTTTGTTTTAAAGGAATTGGCCACGTCATCCAAGCCATCAAATTTGTGGGCAAAGAAAGTTTTATACACTGAATTGTGTCCTTGTTAAAATTCACATGTTGAAGTCCAAATCCCCAGTACCTCAGGATATAGACTAATTTAGAGATAAGGTCTTTAAATAGGTGATTAAGTTAAAGTGAAGTTTTTCAGGGTGGGCTCTAATCCTATATGACTGGTGTTCTTATTAGAGGGGAAAAAGAGAGTGAGACAACAGGGAAAAGACCATATGAGGACACAGTAAAAAAAAAAAAAAAAAAAGTGGCTATATGCAAGTCAAGGAGAGAAGTCTCAGAAGAAACTAAATTTACATCTTAACCTTAGACTTCTAGCCTCTAGGACTATGAGAAAATAAATCTGTTGTTAAGCTACCCAATCTGTGGTATTGTGTTATGATAGTTCTGGCAAACTAATACAGAAAGCTTTATAGACTTTCTTAATTACTTTTAATGTTCATGGGATCAATAGTGATGATCACACTAGTCCCAGTTCAACCTCTAGCAATTCATCAAAATTAAATTTAGCTATTTTTATCAATAATGCTCCAGTGCCTTTAGGTCCATGTAACCCGATCTCTGGAGAAGGAAATGGCAACTCACTCCAATATTCTTGCCTGGAGAATCCCATGGACAGAGGAGCCTGGCGGGCTATAGTCCATGGGGTCGAAAAGAGTCGGACATGACTGAGCAACTAAGTGCAACCTGGTCTCAGCTGTGATTTTGTGTGTTCATATGTCTCTCTAGAGATTTTAAGGTGGTGCTTTGTCCTGCAGCTTCAATTTCTTGATGTGTCCAGTGAGAGTTACCAACTTTTAATTGGTTCTATATTTTCTTATTAGTTCTATCAGGTTTGTTGGTGGAGATTTTATAGTTTTCTATACAGAATGCCATGTAGATCTGCAGAGCCATTTTAAATTATTTTGTTGTTGATGTCTTTTTTTCTTGATTAATTACTCTGCTTAGGATTGAACAGAAGCACTGAGTGGGCATTTTTTTCTCTTATTCATGATCCTAAGGAATAGTTTTGTTTTTCAGCATTGCATATGATATTAGCTGTGGGCTTGTCATATGGGTTTTATTATGTGGAGATACATTTATTAATACCCAATTTGCTAAGAATTTTTGTTGTGATAAAACTAGGTAGTAATTTCAAATGATAACCTGTAGCATGTTTGCATTTTTTCAGCCATGGTCATCCTTATGGAAGAAGACTGGGTTGTAGGAAAGCAATTTTACATATTGGCACTTAATAGTAATTGTATTAATGAATACATTAATGAGTAAATAGAATTGATAGATACATTAGATAATATTTTGAATTTATTAATCAATTGTCTTTGATTAGTCACTTTATGGTGTGATTTATAAGACTATTTGAAAAATATTTGCCATAGAAATTATTTCACTGATTTTTATAGTTCTATCTACAAGTGGATTTTGCTGATTTAGCTAATTTGGAACAATTAATTAAATAATTTATGGAACAAACCTAAGCATGATTTATTACTGCAGAAATTTGTGGTGATTTTTAACAAGGTGAAAATGTGAATTCCCAAAAGAGATCTATTTCGCTACATTTTTTAGAATTATATGGCTGAGGAATTCTTCATTTGGAGACATTTGTGGAACTAGTGTTCTATAGGACACAGCTGAACAAACATCTACTTAGCAAGTCAGAGTATTATCACCTGTTTTTATTGTTAGGACATTGAACTTATACAGAATCCAATGCATATATTTAATTGCAAAAGTAAGATAACAATGAAAAAGACACAGTTCTTGATTGCTACATTTGAACTGTGGTATTGGAGAAGACTCTTGAGAGACCCTTGGACTGCAAAGAGATCAAATTCTAAAGGAAATCAATCCTGAATATTCATTGGAAGGACTGATGCTGAACCTGAAGCTCCAGTACTTTGGCCACCTGATGCGAAAAACTGAATCACTGGAAAAGACCCTGGTGCTGGGAAAGATTGAAGGCAGGAGGAGAGAAGACAGGGGAAGACAGAGGATGAGATGGTTGGATGGCATCACTGACTCGAAGGACATGAGTTTGAGCAAGCTCTGGGAGATTGTGAAGGACGGGGAAGCCTGGCATGCTGCAGTCCATGGGGTTGCAAAGAATTGGACACAACTGAGTGAACAACAGCAAATCTATTGCTATATATTCCCAACTCTATTTTCCTCCCTCTGCCCAAAGTAAACCATATTTCTCCTTTAGTTTTTCATTTTGTTACTAATGAGAACTTCAAGGAATTCTACTTATATGAATTTTCTGGAAAGCAGTCATTCTAATAAAATAACAAAGTGCCATATTTCATATATTAGTAATGAATCCACAATTCCTGAAATATTTTCCCTTCAATCTGAAATTTAAAGCTCTCAAATGTATCCCATTCTTATTTTAAACACATAAATATGTAAATATTTATTTTATTTTTCCAGTAACTAATGTGATACATCAACTGGTATTTCTTTTTCATCTCAAAGAACTTGTATTTAACTAAAAGATAAAAATTTTATAAAACCTATAAAACACACAAGTGTTAGATTGTCCATTTAAGCTATCAAGTTTTTGGCTATCAATGTGCTTGTAGTATTCCCTTTTTACCCTTGTAATGATTTGGGATCAGTTACATTCCAATCCTTTATTCCTAATTATTATCACTTCTGTCTGCTCTTGTTTTTCTTTATTACATTGACTGGAGGTTTGGTAATCTATTAAATTTTAAAGGCCTGGCTTCTTATTTCATGGCTTTCTCTTTAGTATTTGTTTTATTTCATTTATTTCTACTCTGATGGTTCACATATTTATCTTTTCTTTGCTGTTGCTCAGTCACTCAGTGGTGTCTGACTGTTTACAATCCAATCGACTGCATCAATGCCAGGCTTCCCTGTCTTTCACTATCTCCTGGAGTTTGTTCAAACTCATGTCCATTGAGTCAGTGATGCCATCCAACCATCTCATCTTCTGTTGTCCCCTTCTCTTCCTGCCTTCAATCTTTCCCAGCATCGGAGTCTTTTCTAATGAGTCAGGTCTTTGATCAGGTGGCGAAAGTATTGGAGTTTCAGCTTCAGCATCAGTCCTTCCAATGAATATTCAGGACTGATTTCCTTTAGTATTGACTGGTTTGGTCTCCTTGCAGTCCAAGGGACTCTCAAGAGTCTTCTGCAACACACAGTTCAAAGCATCAATTCTTCAGTGTGTAGACTTCTTTATGGTCTAACTCTCACAGCCATACATGACTTCTGGAAAAATCAAAGCTTTGACTATACTTTGTGGGCTTGTAAATATACTGTCTAAGTTTGTCATAACTTTCTTTCCAAGAGGCAATTGTCTTTTAATTTCGTGGTTGGAGTCACCATCTGCAGCAATTTTGGAGCCCCCCAAAATAGTCTGTCACTGTTTCCATGGTTTCCCCATCTATTTTCCATGAAGTGATGGGACGGGATGACATGATCTTCACTTGAGTTTTAAGCCAGCTTTATAACTCTCCTCTTTCACCTTCATCAAGAGTCTCTTTAGTTCCTCTTTGCTTTCTGCCATAAGGGTGGTGTCATCTGCATGCCTGGGGTTATTGATATTGCTTCCTGAAATCTTGATTCCAGCTTGTGCTTCATCCAGCCTGTCATTTCTCATGCTGTACTCTGCAGATAAGGTGGTCTTCTGTTTAATTAGTGTTTAATTTTTTTCTCTCTTTCTTTCACTCTCTCTTTTTTTTTTTGTTATTGTTGTTTGCTCTTTATAGAAAAAAGACTGTTTCAACATTTGAAAATCAATTGATTCATATCACTATATTAAAAGTAAATAAAAACCAAAATAAAAGTTGAAAAATTAACCCACCAGTTTCCTCTGTCCATGGGATTCTCCAGGCAAGTATACTGGAATGGGTTGCCATTTCCTTTTCCAGGGATCATCCAAACCCAGGGTTCACACCCAGGTGTCCTGCATTGCAGGCAGACTCTTTATCATTTGAGCCACCATGGAAGCTTGAGAAATTAGAAAAACCATAATTGTTTAGAGAAAAAATGTCATAAAATAGATCTTATTCACTTTCACATTTAAGAGTCAACTAAAAATTCAGAGGCATCAAGAATATCAAAATATGAATGTATTTTTTAATAATATTAAGTGGGAATATCTTTCCTTTTCACAATTGTCTTTTGCATTTTTTTCTTTCCTCAGCTATTTGTAAGGCCTCCTAGGATAACCATTTTGCCTTTTTGCATTTCTTTTTCATGGGTATGGTCTTGATTACTGTCTCCTGTACAATGTCATGAACCTCTGTCCATAGTTCTTCAGAAACAGAAGATATTAAGAAGAGATGGCAAGACTACACAGCAGAACTATACACAAAAGATCTTCATGACCCAGATAATCACAATGGTGTGATCACTCAGCTAGAGCCAGACATCCTGGAATGCGAAGTAAAGTGGGCCTTAGGAAGCATCACTATGAACAAAGCTAGTAGAGGTAATGGAGTTTTAGTTGAGCTATTTCAAATCCTAAACTATCATACTGTTTAAGTGCTGCACTCAATATGTCAGCAAATTTGGAAAACTCAGCAGTAGCCACAGGACTGGAAAAGGTCAGTTTTCATTCCAATACCAAAGAAAGGCAATGTCAAAGAATGTTCAAACTACTGCACAATTGAACTCATCTCACATGCTAGTAAAGTAATGCTCAAAATTCTCCAAGCCAGGCTTCAACAATACGTGAACTGTGAACTTCCAGATATTCAAGCTGGTTTTAGAAAAGGCAGAGGAACCAAAGATCAAATTGAGAACATCTGTTGGATCATCGGAAAAGCAAGAGAGTTCCAGAAAAACATCTACTTCTGCTTTATTGACTATGCCAAAACCTTTGACTGTGTGGATCGCCACAAACTGTGGAAATTTCTGAAAAAGATGGGAATACCAGAGCACCTGACCTGCCTCCTGAAAAATCTGTATTCAGTTAAGGAAGCAAGTTAGAACTGGACATGCAACAACAGACTGGTTCCAAATAGGAAAAGGAGTACATCAAGGTTGTATATTGTCACCCTGCTTATTTAACTTCTATGCAGAAAGCTGGGCTGGATGAAACATAAGCTGGAATCAAGACTGCTGGGAGAAATATCAATAACCTCAGATATGCAGATGATACCATCCTTAAGGCAGAAAGTGAAGAACTAAAGAGTCTCTTGATGAAAGTAAAAGAAGAGAGTGAAAAAGTTGGTTAAAAACTCAACGTTAAGAAAACTAAGATCATCACATCTGGTCCCATCACTTCATGGCAAATAGATGGGGAAACCATGGAAACAGTGACAGACTTTATTTTTGGGGGCTTCAAAATCACTGCAGATAGTGACTGCAGCCATTAAATTAAAAGACCCTTGCTCCTTGGAAAAAAAGCTATAACCAAGCTAGACAGCATATTAAAAAGCAGAAACATTACTTTCCCAACATAGGTCCATCTAGTCAAAGCTATGGTGCTTCCAGTAGTCATGTATGGATGTGAGAGTTGGACTATAAAGAAAGCTGAACAACAAAGGTTTGAACTGCATTATTGGAGAAGACTCTTGAGAGTCCTTTGGACTGCAAGGATTTCAAGCCAGTCAATCCTAAAGGAAATCAGTCCTGAATATCATTGGAAGGACTGATGCTGAAGCTGAAACTCCAATACTTTGGCCACCTGATGCAAAGAACTGGCTCATTTGAAAAGACCCTGATGCTGGGAAAGATTGAAAGCAGGAGGAGAAGGGAACGACAGCAGATGAGATGGTTGGATGGCATCACTGACTCAATGGAGATGAGTTTGAGCAAGCTGTGGGTGTTGGTGATGAATAGGCAAGCCTGGCGTGCTGCAGTCCATGGGGTCGAAAAGAGTCAGACACAACTGAGTGACTGAACTGAACTGACTGGGGAATATCTATGTTTCAGAGATTAGAATTATTTTGCTTTTTAAATGAGCATAATAAATAATACAGGAGACTTCCAGCAAGCTAAGAGAATAAAGATGATGACAGATCCTCCTGCTAAGATATATTTGACTTATCATTAATTTCCACAATAGAAATGTTAATGCATTCCTAGGATAAATAGAAAAGATAATTTCCAAAGATAAAAGTGTATCAATAAAAATTCAAATTTTGAAATATGTGTGAAAATTATTAATAATAAAATTAAAATATGAATAATAAATATATATAATACATATAAGGATACATTTAGCAAAATATTTTAAAAACTTTACTACATTAATAAAATTTTATTGAAAACAATTCAGAACTCTGAAATAAAAGGACAAATATACCACTGCTGTTAAAAATGAACCTCAGTGAATGAATATATAAATTATTTCCAAATATTCAATGCTTTCATTTATTTCTTCTAGAATTCCCAAGTTTCATGGGAGTTTGTGATTTGATTTCAAAATATCTATAGAAGAACAATGTCATGAATATCCAATAGACAAAATAAAGGTATATGTGGCAGAATTATACCTATCAGATATAAGATTTATTATAAACCTTTTCAGGTTAAGAGAGATCTATAATTAAATGAATAGAAAGTTATGAAAGTTAGGAACTTTTATTTAGGAAGTGTATGTTGCATATAAGATGAAAAAATGTCAGGTCAATTGTTTCTCCATACAGAAACAAAAAATTAAATGAAATTTCTAACAATTTTCTGTACATTAATACTGTATGGATCATATGGATTAAAGATGATTGTGAATAGCAAAATTAAAAACTTTAAATTTTGCATAAAATATATTAAAATTTCAATTCTGAAAACAGTTTCTTAAGTAAAACATTAATAACTTCATAGTTAATAATTTGAAAGCTTCAATTAAAATATATTTTAAAGTGCCTATATATAAAAAAGTATATCTCTTTCAAATGGGATGGCAGAATTAGAACATATAAAACAGCTAGATATTAAGATTATCTATCTACATCTATCTGTCCCTCTAACCTATGTATCTAATCCACCTCTATCTAAACAAATCCTAAAAATTATTCAGAGACAGCATGCATCACTCAGAAAAATGAGTAGAATCTGTGGACTGTGAATTATAGAAGAGGGAATGTGAGTGGATCATAGAGGTCATCTTCTTTGATACAACCACCAATTGCGGACCTATTTTACCCCTTTTCAGTTCTTGCTCTGTACTATTTATAACAGCAAACACACAGTCAGAGCCTTAGAAGAACCATGGTTATTTATCTGAAAACCCACCTGTTCTTTTATCATGCACTGTCATAAGACTGAGGCATCTAGAGGAAGAGATATGATGGAAGTAACATGTTCAAATTATGAGTTAATTCCTTGAAATAGAGAGTCTTTATCTTTTTTATATTTTTTCTTTTCCTGGATTCCCTTGGACAGCAAGGAGATCAAACCAGTCACTCCTAAAGGAAATCAGCCCTAAATATTCATTGGATGGACTGATGCTGAAGCTGAAGCTCCAATAGTGTGGCCACCTGATGTGAAGAGCTGACTCACCCGAAAAGACCCTGATACTGGGAAAGATTGTGGGCAGGAGGAGAAGGGCACAACAGAGGATGAGGTGGTTGGATGGCATCACCAACTTAATGGACATGAGTCTGAGGAAACCCCAGGCAGTAGTGAAGGACAGAGAAGCCTGGCATGGTGAAGTTCATGGAGTTGCAAAGAGTCAGCTACAACTTCACAGTGGAACAGCAACAGCAAACTGGAATTCAGATGTCATGCTGGAGATCAGCCTTCAACTAAGGCTGAGAGAAAGCTTTGAGAAATGAGGAAGTCACAGGGTAAAAAGAGCCAGGATCCATGGATGACCTCAGGGAACAAAACAACCTTCCTTCCTTGGGCTATCCACCTATCGAGTTTTGGCAGAAGGCAGCAATGCCCACCTTGTCGAGCCATTGGATACGTCTGTTATAGCACCATACTTTAACTAATACCAGGAATTGGAAGTGAGTGAAAAGATTTTGGCACGTGTTATACTGTCATGAGAAATCACTTTGAAATAATAGGAGAGCTAGACAAGATACCTACAAAGCTTCAAAAAAAAAAAAAAAAAGTCAAAGTATTGATATTTCTTTTCAATTCCTACTTGTTCTAGCAAGGTAGTACAAGTTGGATTAACAAACCAGAGCCGGGAGGGAGTAAATAGTACTTTGCAGTTGCAATCTAAATTAACTGGGAATCCACTAACATGGAGTCTTGCAGGGTTATAAAAGCTAACTGCTTCTGTCCACTGAGCAGCCATTGATAAGATTATGGAGCTTACACATCAATGTGCTAGGACATAAAGTGGTAGCCAACCCAGCCGCAAGATCAGATTACGTATGTTTCCTGTTCGCTCATCCTGTTATTTCACATGGCCTTGAGGTGACTGCCATGAAAATGAGTATAGATGTCAGTAAATAAAAGAGAGTCATCTAGGCTTAAGAACTAGTCTGGGTAGACGTCTGATTGTACTGTAATTTCTTTCCCATGGAGCTGAATGGAAGCAAATAAATCAGAAACCTCCTGAGTTTGGGGGAAAATTGGCCCAGAAAAACTTTAGCTTAAAAGCCTGCGATTGTTCAAGAGAACCTAACTCTGAAAACCTGAACTAATGGCAGATTAGCTATTAGAATTCTGCCATATCAAGGAAGGTATAATCTCCACTGATGGAGGGAGTCTGTCACAGAGCTTCTTTAAGGAAGTTAATCCAACATGGAGAAAGGGAAGATTCGTGATACTCAGCCAGGAGATTTTATTAGTGACCAGTGACCATGTTGCCTCTCCTTCCTTTCCACACTTAAGTTATTATTGCTTTTACCTTATACTTGAAGGGAGAAAGGTGGCAGTTTAGGGGTGAACATCTTTGCTAGTGTATTAGTCTCCAAATCATGAGGATTTAATCTAAACTTTGGGCTAAAACTGTTTATCATAAAAAGATCAGAATCACTAAACTGGAGTAAAATAGGTAGAGGGGAATAGAAAACAAGAGCATAATGAGGTAAGAGATGTCTGATGCCAACCACAAAATGCACCACTGTCAGCCTCTTGACGTATAAAATCTGAACAGCTGGGGAGAAATGAATCTATACTGAAAGAGCTGAAAGCTCCAAAATTCTACCATAAACGTTCAGGTGCTTAGCAGCAATATCAAATTTGCTTATGCCAGTTATGACTACTTAAGCTGAACATCATTTCCACTTTCATAGATTTCTTAATGCAATTCAGTTCAGTTCAGTTCAGTCACTCAGTCGTGTCCGATTCTTTGAGACCCCATGAACCACAGCACGCCAGGGCTCCCTGTCCATCACCAACTCCCAGAGTCTACCAAAACCCATGTCCGTCGAGTCGGTGATGCCATCCAACCATCTCAATGCAGTAGATTCAGAGTTTTAGGTCTATATGTCATCATTATGTAGTGAGCTGTCTATCAGATATAAAGTTGGAGGACCAAGGCACAAGTCCCAGTTCTGTTACTAATGCATGAATTGAACTCAAGCAAGTTAATCTTCTAAACTAAATTGCTTCATCAAAACAATTGGATGATAATACTAAGTCAGATGGTAACAAATCTGCATGCAGTGCAGGAGACCTAGGTTCAACCCCTGGATCAGGAAGATCTTCTGGAGAAGGAAATGGCAACTCACTCCAGTGTCCTTCCCCAGGAAATCCCATGGATAGAAGAGCCTGGTGGGCTACAGTCCATGGGATCAAAAAGAGTTGGACACAACTGAGCACATGACCCAGCGACTACCTAGCCCCTCAGATTTGTTGTCAGAATTAATTCATCTAAACTCTTTCCCAGAGCTTTGCTGTGAAAAACATTAGCTGCTAGAGATTCCCTTTGGGAATGGATAAAGTATTATACATCTTTGGTCCTATTTGGCAGTTCATGGTGGAAGTTTGCCTAGAAATAGGCCTTAAAAATTTCTACCCAATATAATCATGTTTGAATCTATTGACAAACTTTTTTTTGAAAAATTGAGCACACATGAGGCCTCAATGAATAATTTGCTGAATATATGAATAAATAAAAGCTTCATTTTCATGGCTCATTAAGATCCATGTTGTCTGCAAATTCATAAACACCATTCCAAAAACCTGTTGATAAAATTGAGTTTATTGTTTGCCACAAAGGGACACCAACACTCTGATAGAGTCTTAATAGCCTATAGGAACGTAGAAGCCAAATACGCACACAATTCAGTGTTACTGAATCTTAACGTGGTAATCATGATTCCAAAGGCTTGGCCTTTGTGCAGTGATGCCAAATCGAATCTTGGAGATAGTTTTGGGTGAAATAGAAAAGAATAGTTTTATTATTTTGCTAGCCAAAGGGGGACACAGTGGGTTTTGTGCCCCTCAAAACTGTGTGTCCCAACCCAGAGGGATTTGGTGAGGAGTTTTATAGCAATGGTTCAAGGGTGGGGTTGCTGATAAGGATCAGGATGTCTGCAGAGCCTATACCCCTTTAATCTGGCTGCAGATGGTCTGATAGTTTCTGTGGTTCCTTAGGTCTGGCTTCAGGTGGTCTCTTGAAGAGCTTCTCTGGTTTGTTTAATCTGAAATGAAGAATGCTAACATTTTCCTTTTGTTGGGGATCATGGTAACCCAATCCAGTATTCTTGCCTGGAGAATCCCATGGACAAATGAGCCTGGTGGGCTACAGGTGGGCCACATTGCTTTCCGAAAAGTCAGACATGACTAAAGCGATTTAGCATAAAGTTCTGTGAAGTGCTCAAAGACACTGTTTTGTTTGTCCCTTGAGGTGGAACTAGAACCCTGCCCCAAGGCTACACTTTTATTTCTTGACTGCACCTCGCTTGTCTCTAACATTTCCTCCATTATCTGATTAGCAACTCTTGGAGTCTGATCTTTGGGACTCAGGGAAGGTCCTGGAGGCTGGAGTCTATTCTTTACAAATAAGAAATGGGGGACAGAAAGGCTTCAGTGCCCAGGAGTCCCACAGGGTCCTGTTTGGTTTCAATCAGACTGTAATGTCTCATCTTTCCATTGCTCTCATCCTCCATGCAAATACACTTTGTATTATGAAACTGTTGAAAAATTCAGTGATCTATCTCTAGATTTCCTATTTTGCTAACCTTTGCAGTTCTCTATTCTGAAGAATATCTGAATAACAAAAAATGGCAATTTTACTTGTACAACAGTAACATACTCAATTTGTTATTATTTTTCAATCTTTTATTTTTGATCATTTTGAAAAATCACAAAATAAGTCATTAATGTAAAATTTGATTATAGTTATCTCAAATGTATTATAGAACTCAGAATAATTTGGGGACTTCACCTGTCAGTTTTTCTAAGTCCTGGTTGTTTTATATTTTAGAAAAATAATGTTTAAGTGTAATATCCTAAAACTAAAGAAAATAACAATAAATTTCAATTTTCTATCATCACAAGGTTTCTCAACATTTAATCTTGTATTTCTTTTTTTTATTATTATTTTAATTGGAGGCTAATTACTTTACAATATTGTGGTGGTTTTTGCCATACATTCACATGAATCAGCCATGGGTGTACCTGTGTTTCCCATCCCTCAGGGTCATCCCAGTGCACCAGCCCTGAGCACCCTGTCTCATGCGTCAAACCTGGCTGGTGATCTATTTCACATATGATGTATTACTAAAGGCAGACAGTTTAGCTGCTTTAGCTGAAACACTTCAGGCTCTGGTGGTTGGTCCACCTTACACGTAACTTTCCCAAAGATAAGATTCTGAGCCACCTCATCAATTACACCCAGACAAGTTTTCTTCACCCTCTCATGTCCAACTTACTTTATGAGTTTATTGTTTAAAAAGCCTTTTATCACCCCTGCTTCAGAAAAATCTTCTATAACAACTGTCAAAATTGTGATACATTTGTTACTTTCCATTAAGTCACCCTGTATTCACATGAATGATGTTGAAAAGGCTAACTGCTTGTCTTACTGTTGAAAACTGAAATGCCAAGGTCAAGATGGGCTCTACTCAGCCAAGTATATTGGAACTTGTTACTCTTCAGCATGTGTCTCCCCAGGAGGCTAGCAGGATATTACTGGAGAATTCTCTTCATATGGCTTCACAGAAACCAAGCTTTGTCATTATCCAGGATACACTGAAACTGTAGAACAAAATCAATACCTAGGCTTAAGATTTATCTCAATGATTGTGACTGCTACCTATTTGGATTTGGTGCACTTATACCAGGATTGGAGTGTTTCCTTTGCTTTTTGTGGGGGACGATTTCTTATTTTATTTTTTTCCTCAAGAAAATTATGGTAAAAAAAAAACTCCAACTCTGTCTCATTATTGATAAAAACACTTTAGAGTCAAAAAACATCACATTCCATTATTTAAAGATAGATTATAAATTATCCAAGCCATTTCTGGTAGTTAAAGCAGAGGCTTGGTGCCTTTACTTGATCAAAAAATAAACAACAACAACAACAAAACAGTATGCTCTAAACTTCATAACTGATAGTATTAAAAATCACATGATAGAGTGAAAGTACCACAGTTCCTGAATGAAGATATATAATTCATTCATCATTCGCTAGTCAATGACAGTATTTTTTAAGTAGAAAGAAAATAATAAAAAATACAAGCTACTGAATATTATTTGACAATTTTAAATCCTTAAATGATTTGAAAAACATCTAAATTTGTCTTTACACTGGGGATTTAAGACAAATGGGTTCCATACTGTTTGTAAAATTCAGAGACATAAGAAATTCAGTTATAAAGTAAAATATAATAACATATAAATGAATGATTATAGCATTTAGATATGGCATATCAAATAATTAGAAAATAATATAAATGAAAATGAAGTCTAAAATATAATAAAAATGAAATTATCATTTTAATATTTACTAAACAAAATACAAGTATTGAGATAAACCTTAAATAAAATATAAGGTATTTAAAAAAAGGTAATTTAATTCAGTTCATTTCAGGCACTCAGTCATGTCTGACTCTTTGTGAACCCATGGACTGCAGCACACCAGGCCTCCCTGGCCATCACCAAGTCCCAGAGTTTACCTAAACTCATGTCCATTGAGTCAGGGATGCCATCCAATCATCTCATCCTCTGTTGTCCCCTTCTCTTCCTACCTTCAATCTTTCCCAGCATCAGGGTCTTTTCCAAAAATAAATTCTTTGCATCAGATGGCCAAAGTATTGGAGTTTCAGCTTCAACATCAGTCCTTCCAATGAATATTCAGGATTGATTTCCTTTAGGATGGACTGGTTGTATCCCCTTGCAGTCCAAGGGACTCTTAAGAGTCGTCTCCAACAGCACAGTTCAAAAGCATCAATACCTCAGAGCTCAGGTATCTTAATCGTCCAACTCTCACATCCATACATGACTACTGGAAAAATCATAGCCTTGACTAGATGGAACTTTGTTGGCAAAGTGATGTCTCTGCTTCTTAATATGCTGTCTAGGTTGGTCATAACTTTTCTTCCAAGGAGTAAGAGTCTTTTTATTTCAAGGATTCAGTCACCATCTACAGTTATTTTGGAGCACAAAAAAATGAAGTCAGCCACTCTTTCCACTGTTTCCCCATCTATTTGCCATGAAGTGATGGGACCAGATGCCATGATCTTAGTTTTCTGAATGTTGAGCTTTATGCCAACTCTTTCACTCTCCTCTTTCACTTTCATCAGGAGGCTCTTTAGTTCTTCTTCACTTTATGCCATAAGGGTGATGTCATCAGCATATATGAGGTTATTGATATTTCTCCCAGCAATCTTAATTCCAGTTTGTGCTTCCTCCAGCCCAGCATTTCTCATGATGTACTCTACATATAAATTAAATAAGCAGGGTGACAATATACAGCCTTGACATATTCCTTTTCCTATTTGGAACCATTCTGCTGTTCCATGTCCAGTTCTGACTGTTGCTTCCTGACCTGCATATAGGTTTCTTAAGAGGCAGGTCAGGTGGTCTGGTATGCCCATCTCTTTCAGAATTTTCCACAGCTTATTGTGATTCACAAAGTCAAAGGCTTTGGCGTAGTCAATAAACCAGAAATAGATGTTTTTCTGGAACTCTCTTGCTTTTTCGATGATCCGATGGATGTTCTCAATTTGATGTGTGGTTTCTCTGCCTTTTCTAAAACCAGCTTGAATATCTGGAGGTTCACGGTTCACTTACTGTTGAAGTCTGGCTTGGAGAATTTTGTGCGTTACTTTCTAGAGTGTGAGATGAGTGCAATTGTGCGGTAGTTTGAGCATTCTTTGGGGTTGCCTTTCTTAGAGATTGAAATAAAAACTGAAGTTTTCTCCAGTCCTCTGGCCACTGCTGAGTTTTCCAAATTTGCTGGCATATTGATCGCAACACTTTAACAGCATCATCTTTCAGGATTTGATATAGCTCAACTGGAATTCCATCACCTCCACTAGCTTTGTTTGTAGTGATGCTTCCTAAGGCCCACTTGACTTCACATTCCAGGATGTCTGACTCTAGGTGAGTGATCACACCATTGTGATTATCTGCGTTGTGAAGGTCTCTTTTGTACAGTTCTTTTGTGTACTCTTGCCACCTCTTCTGAATATCTTCTGCTTCTGTTAGGTCCATACCATTTCAGTTTTTTATTGTGCTCATCTTTGCATGAAATGTTCCCTTGGTATCTCTAATTTTCTTGAAGAGATCTCTAGGCTTTCCCATTTTACTGTTTTCCTCTGTTTCTTGGCACTGATCACTGAGGAGGGCTTTCTTATATCTTCTTGCTGATCTTTGGAACTCTGCATTCAAATGGGTATATCTTTCCTCTTCTCTTTGCTTTTTGCTTCTCTTTTTTTCATAGCTATTTGTAAGGCCTCTTCAGACAGTCATTTTGCTTTTCTGAATTTCTTTTTATTGGTGATGGTCTTGCTCCCTGTCTACTCTTCAGTGTCATGAACCTCCATCCATAGTTCATCAGGCACTCTATCATATCTAGTCTTTTGAATCTATTTCTTACTTCCACTGTATAATCATAAGGGATTTTATTTAAGTCATAATTGAATAGTTTAGCAGTTTACCCTACTTTCTTCAATTTAAGTCTGAATTTGGCAATAAGGAGTTCATGATCTGAACCTCAGTAAGCTCCCGGTCTTGTTTTTGCTAACTTTATAGAGTTCCTCCATCTGTGGCTGCAAATAATGTAATCAGTCTGATTTTGATATTGACCATCTGGTGATGTGTAGAGTCTTCTCTTGTGTTGTTGGAAGAGGGTGTTTGCTATGACCAGTGCATTCTCTTGGAAAAACTCTATGAGTCTTTGCCCTGCTTCATTCCATACTCCAAGGCCAAATTTGCCTGTTGGTTCAGGTGTTTCTTGACTTCCTATTTTTGCATTCCAGTCCCCTATGATAAAAAGGACATCTTTTTTGGATGTTAATTCTAGAAGTTCTTGTAGGTCTTCATAGAACCATTCAACTTCAGCTTTTTCAGCATTACCAGTCAGGACATAGACTTGCATCCAAGTACTGCATCTAAGACTCTTTTGCTGACTATGATGTCTACTCCTTTTCTTCTAAGGGATTCTTCACACAGTAGTAGATATAATGGTCAACTGAATTAAATTTGCTCATTCAGGTCCATTTTAGTTCCCTGATTATAAAATGTCAATGTTCCCTGTCCATATCCTCTTTGACTACTTCTAATTTGCCTTGATTCAAGGACCTAACATTCTGGTTCCTATGCAATATTACTCTTACATCATCAGACTGGGCTTCTATCACCAGTCACATCCACAATTGGGTGTTGTTTTTGCTTTGGTTCCATGTCTTTATTCTTTCTGGAGTTATTTCTCCACTGATCTCCAGCAGGATATTGGGCACCTACTGGGGAGTTCATCTTTCAGTGTCCTATCTTTTTGGCTTTTCATACTGTTCATGAGCTTCTCAAGGCAAGAATACTGAAGTGGTTTGCCATTCCCTTCTCCAGTGGACTACATTTTGTCAGAACTCTACACCATGACCCATCTGTCTTGGGTGGCCCTACACGGCATGGCTCATTGTTTCATTTAGACAAGGCCATGGTCCATGTATTACATTGGTTAGTTTTCTGTGATTGTGGTTTTCAGTCTGTCTGCCCTCTGATGGAGAAGGGTAAGAGGCTTATGGAAGCTTCCTGATGGGAGAGGCAGACTGACTGATGGGAAACTGGGTCTTGTTCTGATGGGCGGGGACATGTTCAGTAAATCTTTAATCCAATTTTCTGTTGATGGGTGGAGCTGTGTTCCCTCCCTGCTATTTACCTGGGGCCAAACTATGGTGGGGACTTTCCTTGTGGCTCAACTGGTAAAGAATCTGCCTGTAATGGTTGGAGACCTGGGTTCAATCCCTGGGTTGGGAAGATGACCTGGAGAAGGGAAAGGCTACCTACTCCAGTATTCTGGTCTGGAGAATTCCATAAACTGTGGGGCTTCCCTGGTGGCTCAGAGGTTAAAGCGTCTGCCTGCAATGAGGGAGACCTGGGTTCAATCCCTGGGTCGTGAAGATATCCTGGAGAAGGAAATGGCAACCCACTCCAGTATTCTTGCCTGGAGAATCCCATGGACGGAGGAGCCTCATGGGCTACAGTCCACCAGGTCGCAAAGAGTCGGACACAGCTAAACAACTTCACTTTCACTTTTCACTTTTCAAGCTATGGTGGACATAATGAAGATAATGGCGACCTCCTTCAAAAGATCACATGCATGTACTACTACAGTTAGTGCCCCCGACCCTGCAGCAGGCCACCATCGACCCATACCTCTGCCGGAGACTCCTGGACACTCACAGGCAAGTCTGGGTCAGTCTCTCGTGGGGTCACTGCTCCTTTCTCCTGGGTCCTGGTGCACACAAGTTTCTGTTTGTGCCCTTCCAGAGTCTATTTCCCCTCTTGTGTAAGTTCTGGCAGCTCTATGGTGGCTTAATGGCGACCTCCTCCAAGAGGGCTTATGCCACACTCAGGTCTGCTGCACCCAGAGTCCCTGCCCCGGCAGCAGACCACTGCTGACCCGTAGCTCCTCAGGGGACACCCAAACACAGTTCTGGCTCAGTCTCTGTGGGTCCCTGGGTCCTGGTGCACACAAGGTTTGTTAGAGCCCTCTGAGCGTCTCTGGTGGGAATGGGATCTGATTCTAAATGCGAATTCGCCCCTCCTACCATCTTGCTGGGACTTCTCCTTTGGCCCTGGACATCGGGTATCTCCTCACAGCCACTCCATCACCTACCATCTTGCCAGGGCTTCGCTGACTTGGACGTGGGGTATCTCCTCAGGACCGCTTCAGCGCCACGCAGCCACTGCTATTAATTTAAAATATTATGCTTCTTAAATTAAAGATAAAGTTAATCTATAATTAAGATGGCGCAATTTATCCTAGTATACCCAATCATCAGTGAAGGATAGAGTTTCAAATTGTTATTGATCACATTGCTAAATCCAAAGTGAAATGAAGCACTTCATAATCATTCAGGAAGTAAGACCATAGGTATGAGACAAAAATAAATAATGAAGTGAACAAATATGTTGGACATCAAATTTAGGAGGCAAACTTTAGAAAAGAATTGAAGTTTTGAGGCAAACTAGTGAGACTGCAAAATCCTCTTTGAAGGTAAATTGCCTTTAAGTGGAAAGACAAAGGAAAGATATTACAAAAGCTCTCAGGAATCTGTATGTATTTTATCTATGGAATTTCCTGTAGTATAGGATATGTTTACTTATTACACATTATGATGTTGAAATACGGTGTATGTCTTGTATGTAGCTTTAAAAAGTGTATTTTAAACCATATTACCACAATGCCTTCTACTAGATTATCTTTAATTCCTAAAGAATTAATTCACCTGTCCATAGACAGATGAATCGATAAAGTTGTGGTACATATTTATATGTACAACAGAATACTACTGAGCCATAAAAGGGAATACATTTGAATTGGTTCTGGTGAGGTGGATGAAACTAGAGCCTGTCATACAGAGTAAAGTAAGTTGAAAGAGAAAAACAAACACTGTATATTAACATAAAATTATGTAATCTAGAAAAATGGTACTGATGAACTTATTTGCAGGGCAGGAGTAGAGATGCAGAGGTAGAGAACAGACTTGTGGACATAGTGGGGGAAGGAGAGGGTAGGGCAAATTGAGAGGATAACTTTGAAACATACATTACCATATGTAAAATAGATAGCTGGTGGGAATTTACTATATAACACAGGGAGCTCAAACAGTGCTCTGGTGCTCTGTAACAATCTAGAGGGATGGGATGGGGTGTGTGGGGGGGTGTGGGAGAGAGGTTCAAGGGGGAGGGAATATATATACTTATGGCTGATTCATGTAACTGTATGACAAGAGACCAACACAACACTGAGAAACAGTTATCCTCCAATTAAAAATAAAATAGTTAATTCACTTTTATTTTTGCCCAAAAGAAGTGACCCAACTATCATCCCACGAACTGTGATATATCTACACCATTACTGTCCTCAAAATTCCCAAATTTAGTTGTTGGAGGAGAAGATAATACAACAAATTATTATATATAGGAATTCTCAGAGTCATAATCTTTCCAAATACTAGGAGGAGAGGCTCTTATCACAGAAAAAAATTAATATAGTCAACAATTTTTCCTGGCATGAGAGAAAGAGACAAACTTTCAAATTTGGCTAGGGAAAAGGGGACATATTTCAACTTATATTAACATAGGATGACCAAAAGAAGCCCTTGAAGCTCTTAGGTGGTCTAATTTTATTTGCTGAGGAAAGTTGTCCAGGTAGGGATTTGAAAGCAGTTCTAATTATATAAATATTTCCATTTATGCCCTTCTTATTTACCTTCCTCTGTGATTTAGTAGGAGAATCTGTGCTTGTCAGTATAAATTTAGATTCTCACTATACTCTCAGGACAACCTAAATGAATTATATATCTAATTATACATATTCATGTAGTTAATATATAATTAATAAATATTATAAATGAATACCCATATATACCATATTTATACAAGAAAAGACACTTCAGAAACATTTTTCTAGTCTGAATCATTTAACCCAGTGCATGCATCAGATACTAAAGATGATTATCTATTTTTTGGTGGTGGTGGTTCAGTCTCTAAGTCATGTCTGACTCTTGCCACCCCACGGACTGTAGCCTGCCAAGCTCTTCCATTCATGGGATTCTTCAGGCACGTATACTGGAGCGGGTTGCCATTTCCTTTCAGGGAATCTTCCCAACCCAGGAATCAAATCTGGCTCTCTTGCACTGCAGGCATATTCTTTATCGACTGAGCTGCAAGGGAAGCCAAATCTATTTTTTAAATGCAATTAAATTTTTTAAATCCTATTGAAACATGATACAAACCTAGCAAAAAGTTAAATGGGACTTGATCCTCAAAACTTATCAAGTTTAACTCAGTAAAGGGATTGCATTAGTCAGTGTTCTTCAGAGAAAAGGAACCAGTAGGAGATGATATATGTGAGAGAGAGGGACAGAGGTTGTAGTAATAGGTTCCATAGTTATGGAAGTCACAAAGTCCTGCTGTCTACAAGCTGGAGATCAGAGGAGCAGTTATAACTCAGTCTGTGTTTGAAGGCTGGAGATCCAGGGAAACTGATGATATAGCTTCAAGTTCAAGGTCGAAGGCCTGAGAAGTGGGGAGAGGTGGTCCCACATTCCAAAAGTCTCAGAACCAAGAGTTCTGATGTCCAATAGCAAAAAATGAACATTCTAGCTCAAAAAGAGAGGGAGAGTGGGAGAAGGGAAGAGAGGAAACAGGGTAGGGGGGAAATTGGCTCTTACTTCACCTTTATGCTCTTGATGGATTAGATGATGCCCACTTACATTAATGAGGGTGATCTTTGCTCTTTTAGACTACTGAATCAAATGCTAATCTCTTCCAGAACACTCTTATAGACACACCCAGAAATTATGTTTTATCAACTATCTGGGCATTTCTTAGCTCAGTAAAGTTGACAGGTAGAACTAATCATCATGGGGATGTATTTGTTGAGGAAATAACTAGGGAATTCTAGAGGAAAAATAAGAGGGAGTACTGTAGTATTGTATTACTCAAATGACAAAGGATTATACATATTTAAGGATCTATTGATCATGGCATTAGGATACTATTTTTTTAACTTTTTTTTTTTTTTTTTTTAGGCAAGAGGAGGGCAGATTTTTTTTTTCCCATGCTCCAAATACTTATAATCAGGTAAATTTAAACTGAAAGAAACATTTTAATATTGTATCTTCAATAAGTTAAATTGCTTGCTAAGAGAGTTTGTAGTTAAAAAACTTTAGTCAGTAGCATGTTTTGATTCATATAAGCTGTTCTGTTTATTTTGTTAAGAACATTCCTAAAACTTTCCTACCATTTAGACTCAAGTTTTTAGGTTTTACCAAACAGCTACCTGTTTGATAACTGTTTTTTGTTTGTTTGTCTATTTTTTCCTGATACTGACAGGTCGGTTTAATTTGTTATCAGAATAGTCACTCTTTTGGGATCCTTTAATCATAGATTTAGGAGCTAGATTCTTCCTATGAAAATATATTTGCATAATTTCCTCATAAAATATACGAGCAAACCAGGTAAAATGAGTCATCTGAATCCAAATTTTGGTCAATGCCAGATGTCAGTATTCCTAGCTATTCTGAACCATGCTCTGTCAAGTTGATCTTAGTTTCTTGGTTTCAATTCCAAAATCAAGGAAGTATTAATCAAAAGAGAAGGGAATGGCTACCCACTCCAGTATTCTTGTCTGGAGAATTCTATGAACACAGAAGCCTGGCAGTCTGCAACCCAAGGGGTCTCAAAGAATTGGACACTACTGAGTGACTAACACTTACACATTTCATGAGACTTGTAAGATAACTCCCACTCCCCACAAACAGACATCCCCAAAAGTAAAGGAGAACATAGATAAAAGTATTCTTCCTCTTATAATTACTTTTTTAAAAAATTAAAACCATTTATTAACCTCTGAAGCACACAACATTCCTGACCTTACCTTCTATTGGCTCAGTTCAGTTCAGTCACTCAGTTGTGTCTGATTCTTTGTGACCCCATGGACTGTAGCACACCAGGTTGCCATGTCCATCACCCACCAACTCCCCAAGGTTGCTCAAACTCATGTCCATCAAGTCAGTGATGCCATCCAACCATCTCATCTTCTGTTGTCCCATCCTCCTCCCGCCTTCAATCTTTCCCAGCATCAGGGTCTTTTCCAATGAGTCAATTCTTCACATGAGATGGCCAAAGTATTGGAGTTTCAGCTTCAGCATCAGTTCTTCCAATGAACATTTAGGACTGATCTTTAGGATGGACTGGTTGGATCTCCTTGCAGTCCAAGGAACTCTCAAGAGTCTTCTCCAACACCACAGTTCAAAAGCATCAATTCTTCGGTGCTCAAGTATCTTAATAGTCCAACTCTCACATCCATACATTACCACTGGAAAAACCATAGCTTTGACTAGATGGACCTTTGTCAGCAAAGTGATGCCTCTGCTTTGGAATATGCTGCCTAGGTTGGTTGTAGCTTTTCTTCCAAGGAGCAAGCATCTTTTAATTTCATGGCTGCAGTCATCAACTGCAGTGATTTTGGAGTCCCCCAAAATAAAGTCTCTCACTGTTTCCATTGTTTCCCCCTCTATTTGCCATGAAGTGATGGAACCAGATGCCATAATCTTAGTTTTTTGAATGTTTCATTTTAAGCCAACTTTTTCACTCTCCTCTTTCACTTTCATCAACTGGTGCTTCAGTTCTTCACTTTCTGCCATAAGGGTGGTGATATCTGCATATCTTCAGTTCAGTTCAGTTCAGTCACTCAGTAGTGTGCGACTCTTTGCGACCTCATGAATCACAGCACGCCAGGCCTCCCTGTCCATCACAAACTCCCGGAGTTTACTAAAACTCAAGCCCATTGAGTCGGTGATGCCATCCAGCTATCTCATCCTCTGTCGTCCCCTTCTCCTTCTGCCCCCAATCCCTCCCAGCATCAGGTCTTTTCCAGTGAGTCAACTCTTCCAATGAGGTGGCCAAAGTATTGGAGTTTCAGTTTCAGCATCAATCCTTCCAGTGAACACCCAGGACTTATCTCCTTCAGGATGGACTGGTTGGATCTCCTTGCAGTCCAAGGGACTCTCAAGAGTCTTCTCCAACACCACAGTTCAAAAGCATCAATTTTTCGGTGTTCAGCTTTCTTCACAGTCCAACTCTCACATCCATACATGACCATTGGAAAAACCATAGCCTTGACCAGACAGACCTTTGTTGGCAAAGTAATGTCTCTGCTTTTAATATGCTATCTAGTTTGGTCATCACTTTCCTTCCAAGGAGTAAGTGTCTTTTAATTTCATGGCTGCAGTCACCATCTGCAGTGATTTGGGAGCCCAAAAAAATAAAGTCTGACACTGTTTCCACTGTCTCCTCATCTATTTCCCATGAGGTGATGGGACCAGATGCCATGATCTTAGTTTTCTGAATATTAAGCTTTAAGCAAACTTTTTCACTCTCCTCTTTCACTTTCATCAAGAGTCTTTTTATTTCCTCTTTTTCTGCCATAAGAGTGGTGTCATCTGCATATCTGAGGTTATTGAGATTTCTCCCGGCAATCTTAATTCCAGCTTGTGCTTCTTCCAGCCCAACGTTTCTCATGATGTACTCTGCATATACATTGAATTCGCAGGGTGACAATATACAGCCTTGACGTACTCCTTTTCCTATTTGGAACCAGTCTGTTGTTCCATGTCCAGTTCTAACTGTTGCTTCTTGACCTGCATACAGGTTTCTCAAGAGGCAGGTCAGCTGGTCTGGTATTCCCATCTCCTTCAGAATTTTCCACAGTTTATTGTAATCCACACAGTCGAAGGTCAATAAAGCAGTAGTCAATAAAGCAGAAATAGATGTTTTCTGGAACTCTCTTGCTTTTTTGATGATCCAGTGGATATTGGCTATTTGATCTCTGGTTCCTCTGCCTTTTCTAAAACCAGCTTGAACATCTGGAAATTCTCGGTTCACATATTGCTGAAGCCTGGCTTGGAGAATTTTGAGCATTACTTTACTAGCTTGTGAGATGAGTGCAATTGTGCAGTAGTTTGAGCATTCTTTCAGATTGCCTTTCTTAGGGATTGGAATGAAAACAGAACTTTTCCAGTCCTGTGGCCACTGCTGAATTTTCCAGATTTACTGGCATATTGATTGCCGCACTTTCATAGCATCATCTTTCAGGATTTGAAACAGCTCAACTGGGATTCCATCACCTCCACTAGCTTTGTTTGTAGTGATGCTTTCTAAGGCCCACTTGACTTCACATTCCAGGATGTCTGGCTCTAGGTGAGTGATCACACCACTGTGATTATCTGGGTCATGATGATCTTTTTTGTACAGTTCTTCTGCATATTTTACAGCTCTGTAAGATATTTATCTTTTTGTAAACTAACTTATTTTTAGTATAGTTGAGGCACACAACAATGAAATTTGCTGCCTTAACCATTTTTAAGTGTTCAGGTGAGTGGCATTTAAGTATATTCATGTTACTGAACCACTGTCACAGCCATTCTTCTCCAGCCTCTTTATTTTTCCTTGCATAACTGTTGAATGGCAACTCCCCATTTACTCT
The DNA here is from genome assembly GCF_019320065.1 of Cervus canadensis. Classification (NCBI taxonomy): domain Eukaryota; kingdom Metazoa; phylum Chordata; class Mammalia; order Artiodactyla; family Cervidae; genus Cervus; species Cervus canadensis. The sequence continues at coordinate 63,673,663 of NC_057398.1, read as the reverse complement.
CCCCACCACCCCGGCAACCACTATTTACTTATTTCTAGTAATTTGACTATTTAAGATATCTCATATAAGTGGAATCACTCAGGATTTGTCTTTTTGTGACTGGATTATATCATTTAGCATAATACCCTCTAGTTTGTTCCATGTTGTCACATATGGCAGAATCTCCATCTTTTTTAAGCTTGAATAATATAGCTATGTACATGGCACATTTACTTTATTCATTCATTCTGATGGACATTTGTTTTGTTTCTGTATCTTGGCAATGCTACAGTAAAAGTGCAGATATCTGTTCAAAATCCTGATTTCACTTCTTTTGGATGTATTTACCCAGAAGTAGGATTGCTGGATCATATGATACTATTTTAAATTTTTTGAGGAAATGTTTGTTTTTTCACCATTTTACATTCTCACCAAAAATGTGCAAGAGTTCCAATTTCCCCACATTCTCACTGACAATTGTTTAGTTTTTTTCCCCTGTGTTTTTGATAGTAGCTATTCTAACTGCTGTGAGGTCGTGTGCCATTATAATTTTGATTTTCATTTCCTAGATGATTAGGGATGTTGAACATCTTTTCTTATGCCTATTGATAATTTGTGTGTCTTCTTTGGAGAAATATCTATTCCAATCACGGACCCATTTTTAAAATGAGTTTTTATATTTTTTCTACCTAATTATAGTAGTCCCATATATATTTTCAACATTAACCCCTAAAGCTTAACATTCAGAAAACTAAGATCATGGCATCTGGTCCCATCACCTCATGGGAAGTAGATGGGGAGACAGTGGAAACAGTGTCAGACTTTATTTTTTAGGGCTCCAAAATCACTGCGGATGATGATTGCAGCCACGAAATTAAAAGACGCTTACTCCTTGGAAGGAAAGTTATGACCAACCTAGATAGCATATTAAAAAGCAGAGACATTACTTTGCCAACAAAGGTCTGTCTGGTCAAGGCTATGGTTTTTCCAGTGGATATGTATGGATGTGAGAGTTGGACTGTGAAGAAAGCTGAGCATCAAAAAATTGATGCTTTTGAATTGTGGTGTTGGAGAAGACTCTTGAGAGTCCCTTGGACTGCAAGGAGATCCAACCAGTCCATCCTAATGGAGATCAGTCCTGGGTGTTCACTGGAAGGACTGATGCTGAAGCTGAAACTCCAATACTTTGGCCACCTCATGCGAAGAGTTGACTCATTGGAAAAGGCCCTGATGCTGGGAGGGATTGGGGGCAGGAGGAGAAAGGGACAACAGAGGATAAGATGGCTGGATGGCATCACTGACTCGATGGACATGAGTGTGAGTAAACTCCAGGAGTTGGTGATGGACAGGGAGGCCTGGTGTGCTGCGATACATGGAGTTGCAAAGAGTCAGACATGACTGAGCGACTGAACTGAACTGATATATAATTTGCGAATTTTTTTCTCATTCCTTGGTTACACTTTTCACTGTGTTTATTTTTTCCTTTGCTCTGTAGAAGCTTTTTTGTATCCTCTCATCTCTAATTTTACTTTTGTTACCAATGCTTTTAGTTTCATATCCAAAAGAATCATTTCAGATATTAACTTCAATAAGTGTATTTTCTATATTTTCTTCTAGGACTTTTGTAACTCCAGATCTTATGTTTAAATCTTCAATCCATTTTGAATTGGTTTTTATGTATGTCATAAAATTGAGTCTACTTTCATCATTTTTCTTGTGATCAAGTCATTTTCTCAACACTATTTGTTGAAGAGAGTATTGTATCCTTGTTATGTACTCTTTGCACCTTCAGTGAAGTGTGTGGGTTTATTTCTGGACTCTCTATCAATATTATGCTCTATTGGTCTACATGACTATTTTTATGTCAGTACTATACAGTTTTAATTACTGTAGTATTACTTCACAATATATTTTGAAATTAAGATGTAAGTTGCCCTCCAACTAAAGATTGCTTAAGTTATTCAGTATCTTTTGTGATTCCATATGAGTTTTGGGAATGATTTTTCTATTTATGTAAAAAAAAAAAAAAGTCACTGGGATTTTAATACAGATTCCATTGAATCTGTATATCACTTTGGGTAATATGGACATTATGTAAGAAGTCCACAGCTAACATCATACTCAACAGTGAAAAGCAGGTTTTAGATCTTTAAGATCAAGATTAAGACAAGAATGCCCACTCTACCACTCTTTTCAATATAGTACTGGAAGTTCCAGCCAGAGTAATTATTCAGGAAAGAAAACTTTTTAAAGATATCCAAAACATAAAGGAAAAAAGTAAATTATCTCTAGTTTCTTATACATAGAAAAACCTAAAGATTCTACAAAAGAGAATGTCAAATCTAATAAAAGAATATTAATAAAGTTGCAGAATACAAAATCAACATAGAAAAATCAGTGGGGTTTTCTTACATTAATAATAAACCATTCAATAAAGATATTTTTAAAAAGCAATTCCATTTATAATTCCATAAAAAAGAATAAAATATTTAGAAGTAAACTTAACCAAAGAGGTGAAAGACTTGTACACTGAGAACTAAAAATCATGTATGAGAGAAATTTTAAAAGAGGCATGGAAAAACATCTTATGTTTATGGATTGAAAGACTTGATGTTGTTAAAATGTTCATATTGTCCAAAGGTAAACTCACTTTTCAAGCGTAACTAATAGTACTTGTATCACAGTATGATGTTGACATAATGGTTTATTAATACCCAATATATGGCATTTTGTAATTTAATTCCATGCTTTCATGATACTCTTAATATAGAGACACAGGTCTCCTGCCCTCTAATTAAGTCTGACCCCTCTAGCACAATTCTATGAACTCTTTGTGTTATATCCATGAATGTTCCTTCAAGCAATGTAGCTGTATTAAAAGAAAGATGTCTGAAATTGCATGCATAATCTGGAACTGTCACTCAGTTGCCCCTGTCCACAACTGAAAGAGTTCAGGTATTATAAAAATATACCACTGCTTCCCTGATAGCTCAGTTGGTGAAGAATCCCCCTGCAATGAAGGAGACCACGGTTTGATTTCTGGGACAGGAAGATCCATTGGAAAAGGGATAGGCCACCCAATCTAGTATTCTTGGGCTTCCCTTGTGGCTCAGCTGGTAAAATATCCACATGTAATGTGGGAGACCTGGATTCAATCCCTGAGCTAAGCCTCAGTCACTAGAATATGTTGTTATTTCTTCAGCAATAGAATCTTATTGATCAACTTTAATTAAGATGAGTTGGACTTCCCCACACCCTTTATGTTTCTCATTCTCTGTTTTTTCTTTTGTAATCCCCAAACATTGTCATTTCATGAGGTCTTTTTTGCTTTATGGCTTCAGTTAACTTAAAATGTTTATTCATATATGTCTTTTGTATATAGCCTTTTCTGTTGCTGTCATCTTTGACATATTTCATGTTATTTTTTTCAGCCCCAATTGTCCTAATAAACTGATAATTTCATTATTTTGAGTACTTTCATTACTCAGTTCACATTGTGCAGAGAACTGGGATGTTTAGTACCATTTCTGTTTGTTTGGAAATTTCACTGCCTAATTAATTCACATGATGCGGAGTAGGCATTAAGTTGCCTTTATTCAGAACATAGGTGCTTCCCAGGTGGCTTGGTGATAAATAATCTGCCTGCCAATGCAGGAGATGTGGGTTCTACCCTGAGTCAGGAAGATCCTCTGGAGGAGGAAAAGGCAACCCACTCCAGTATTCTTGCCTGAGAAATTCCATGGACAAAGGTGCCTGGCAGGCTATAGTCCATGGGGTCACAAAGAGTCAGATACAACTGAGCAAACATGCACATACAGAACATAGCCATTAAGAGAGTTTCTCTTAACTAGGGGCTATGTATGTGGTATTACCTTGATTTAGCTATCATATTGCTTTATGCTTCTATGTTTTCCCTGGGTTTTTCTAGAATAGGTGAATAGATGATTGCCAGATACAGTCTTTCTCTTCCTTGTTGTTATATTATTGATGTAACTATCTGTGTTAATTTGCTAGTGCCTCCATAACAAAGTACTATAGACTAGGTGGCAAAAATCGCAGAAGTGTATTCTCTCATAATTAAGAAAGCTAGGAGAACAAGATGGCAGAGGAGTAGGTTAACATGGAGTACATCTCCACGGATGCATCAGGAATACACCTTCAGGCACAGAAGTGCATGCAGAACACCAGCAGAGAGCAGACAAGAGTACCTGGCCAGCAGGAAAGAATATATAGAACCACACAAAACTTGGTAGGATGAAGGATCTAGGGGGGAAAATGGGAGTGTTAGTAGAAATGGACCTGCCCTTGGTGGGTCAGGGAACTGAAGCAGGGGTCCGATCCCCACATCAGGGTAGTTATCTGAGTCAGAAGAGAAATATTTAAGGCTGAAACAGCTGATCTGTGGCAGCAAAAATGGAATGAGAATCAGACAGTCCTTGCTGCAGCCATACATACCCCAGACAGAGACGTAGGTCCCCTAGAAGGCATGGTGGCCAGGAGCTGGAGTGTAGGGATTGTGGAGCAATCCCAGGGCGAGGGCCACTGTTGACAACTGAGAATGTACTGAGGGGATGTGAGGGAGGAGACTGTGATGGGAAATGCCTGTGGAGGAAAGCTAGGCAGTCATGGAAGCAAGGCGATGCTGCTGAGTCACGTGTAGGGAGTGGAGCCATCACCATAGCCTCTCTCTCCTCACACACCAGCATCAGCAGCTGAACTTTAGAGAGGCTGGCCTATCAAGGGAGCCCTCTAAGTGCTTGAACGGGCAAAGCTATGGAGAAAGACCAGCCAAAGAGGCCTTCTGATCACCAGCTACCAGAGGTTCATAAAAAGACTCTGATAGGGCCATAACTCCTGCAGCTGAGGCAGTATGCAGAGTTGGCACCACCAGGGTCCCCTCGACTTAAGCATCTGCACCACCTTCACACTCAACCCTCACTGGGGCAGAGCTGCCACAACAAAAAACTCTTGTGTCTATGCACGTGGGGTTGCTTTGGTCATGTCCAACTCTTTGGGACTCTGTGGACTGTGGCCTTCCAGGCTTCTCTGTCAGGGGTGGGGGTTCTCTAGACAAGAGTACTGGGGTGTATTGGCCAATACTGCCTGCCATCCCCTTCTAGAGCACTGTATCTCCTGCTGGCCTAACTGCCAACTCCCCTGAGTACCCGGTGCTGCCGGAACCCCTATGACCCAGGCAGCTGCACCACCTCTGCACCTGGCACTCACTGGGGCAAACCCAAGTCCTCCAGGGCAGCCTCAGGTGCAAACCCCAGTGTAGGACCCACATGAAGGGGGAAATAAAGTGTACGACCCACATGAAGAGGTGGAAATAAAACCACAATAAATAAAGTGAAAACCAGGGGCATTGTGGCTAAGGAAGAAGATTAAAAAAATCTTCCCACCAGCTATACAAGCTGTAGATAAAATCCACACAATCAACTAGGCAGACTCTGTGTCTATGGAATGTATAAAGGACACTGAGAGCTCCCACAAAAGAAAACACACTAGTTCTGACAGCTGTGGACACTGGAGGCAAGAACCCACAGGAGTAGGACTAGATTATAATCTGAACTGCCAGATTCAGCAGGTTCAGTGATCAGCAGAGTTGGAGGGCATCCTAGGGAGGTGAGGTGGACTGTGACTTCCAGAGAGGGAGAGGACCCTGACAGCAGTGACTCAAGAAAAGCATGTATTCTTCTTATGTTTTGACTCATTCTGTAGTTTTGGATTCTTTTTTCTTTTGGCATTTTCTTTTCTTTTTTTTAATCCCACTGTTGTAGTTGTCAATTTTGTTGGCACTATGAAATCTAATTAAGTTTTCAAGTTTTTTTTTTTTTTTTTAATCACACTTTTTATTGTTGTTATAAATCTCTGCCTCTACACTGGGCTTTTGCAGTTCTGTGGAGTTTTACTTTTTTTTTTTTTTTTTTTTTTTTTTTTTTTTTTTTTTTTTTAATTTTTAATTTTTTTTCTTTTTCTTATCTTTATTTTTATTAGTTGGAGGCGCAAATTCACTTACAATATAGTTGGGTTTTTGCCATCATTGACATGAAATCATCCATGGATTTACATGTTTCCATAGACCCACCCTCCCACCTCCCTCTCCACCCAGTCCCTCTGGGTCTTCCCAGTGCACCAGGCCGGAGCACTTGTCTCATGCATCCAGCCTGGGCTGGTGATCTGTTTCACCCTAGGTAATATACATGTTTCGATGCTGTTCTCTCGAAACATCCCACCCACGCCTTCTCCCACAGAGTCCAAATGTCTGTTCTGTACATCTGTGTCTCTTTTTCTGTTTTGCATATAGGGTTATCATTACCATCTTTCTAAATTCCATATATATGTGTTAGTATACTGTAATGGTCTTTATCTTTCTGGCTTACTTCACTCTGTATAATGGGCTCCAGTTTCATCCATCTCATTAGAACTGATTCAAATGAATTCTTTTTAATGGCTGAGTAATATTCCATGGTGTATATGTACCACAGCTTCCTTATCCATTCATCTGCTGATGGGCATCTAGGTTGCTTCCATGTCCTGGCTATTATAAACAGTGCTGCGATGAACATTGGGGTGCACGTGTCTCTTTCAGATCTGGTTTCCTCGGTGTGTATGCCCAGGAGTGGGATTGCTGGGTCATATGGCAGTTCTATTTCCAGTTTTTTTTTTTTTTTTTAATAAATCTCAATTTTTAATCTTTTAAAACCTATTATTATGATTATTCTACATTTATTCCTTCGTTTGCTTTTCCTACTGTTCTTTTCCCTTGCAGTTAATCTTTAATGTACATAAATCTTCATCTACCTCTGTCTAACTTTGCATATCTGTTCTTTCTTTCTTTCCTTTCCTCTCAACATATTTCCTAGTTTTGTTTTCATTGTTTTATTCCCCACTTGGCCCTTGCCTTAGTTTTGTTTTCTAATTTGTGCTTTAGTTAGCTTTGTTCTTAACTGGTAGATATCATTTTTGGCTTCCTTTGTTTGCTGGGTCAATATATTACACTTTATTTTGGTTGGACTGTTTTGATTTTGCTTATGGGTGTATATCTGTATGTGTATATTCCATTATTTTGAATTATTATTTGCCTGATTTTGTAACTGCCACAAATGGAAGTACTGGGGTTCATCTTTGGTTTCTCATCTTTGGGTGTTTATTTTAATCTCATTCAATGCCATGACAAACCACTTGTGGAATGTTCATTCCTGATCAGAGATCAAGCCCTGAACCTTTGGAGTGGGAGCACTGACTCCAAGACCCTAGGCTACCAGAGAACTAACCCTAGGGAGTATCAGATAGTGAGAACTCCCACAAAGGAAACCACTTGAATACAAGACCCAGCATTACCCAACCACCAGTAGCACCTTGTTCAGGACACCTCATCTAAACAACAAACAAAGCAAAAATACAAACCCAATCATTCTTGCCCATCAGAGGAGGAAAAAGAAAATAAACTCAGCACAAATCTCACCCAGTACTAAGCTTACACAAACCACAGGAACAACCTTAGGAGGGAAGAAACCAAAGGAACAGAGAATTCAACCTTGAGCCCTGGGGAAAGGATACCTCAAACACGACAAGTTAAAAAAAAAAGAAAAGAAAGAAAATATGAGAAATACTGCCCAAATGAAGGAAAAAAACTAGAAACACAGAAGTCAAAATAAATGAAGAAGAAATAGGCAAACAACCTGAAAAAGAATTCAGAATAATGATAGTAAAGATCATCAAAAACCTTGAAAACAGAATGGATAAAATGCAAGAATCAGTTAACAAAGACCTAGAGGAATTAAAGAATAAACATACCGAGACAAACAACACAATTACTGAAATTAATACTCTAGAAGGAATCAAGAGCAGAATATCTGAAGGAAAAGAGTGAATCAGTGAGCTGGGAGATAAAATGGTGGGAATAACTTCTGAAGAGCAGAATAAAGTAAAAACAATGAAAAGAACTGTGGATAATCTCAGAGACCTCTGCGACAATATCAAACACACCAACTTTTGAATTATAGAGGTCCCAGAAGAAGAGAAAATGAAATGGTATGAGAAAATTTTTAAGAGATTGTAGTTGAAAATTTCCCCAACATGGAAAAGGAAGTAGTCAAGTCAAAGAAGAAGGAACACTTCCAAGCTCACTCTATCAGACCACCATCAGTGCAGTTCAGTTCAGTCACTCAGTCGTGTCCAACTCTTTGTGACCCCTTGAACCGCAGCATGCCAGGCCTCCCTGTCCATCACGAACTTCCAGAGTCCACCCAAACCCATGTCCATCGAGTCAGTAATGCCATCCAATCATCTCATCTTCTGTTGTCCCCTTTTCCTTCTGCCCTCAACCTTTCCCAGCATCAGGGTCTTTTCAAATGAGTCAGCTCTTCACATCAGGTGGCCAAAGTACTGGAGTTGCAGCTTCAACATCAGTCCTTCCAATGAACACCCAGGACTGATCTCCTTTAGGATGGACTGGTTGAATCTCCTTGCAGTCCAAGGGACTCTCAAGAGTCTTCTCCAAACACACAGTTCAAAGCATCAATTCTTTGGCACTCAGCTTTCTTTATAGCCCAACTCTCACATCAATACGTGACCACTGGAAAACACCATAGTCTTGACAACAGACCTTTGTTGGCAAAGTAATGTCTCTGCTTTTTTAAATATGCTGTCTAGGTTGGTCATAACTTTCCTTCCAAGGAGTAAGCATCTTTTTTTTTTTTTTTTTTTTTTAATTTCATGGCTGCAATCACGATCTGCAGTGATTTTGGAGCCCAGAAAAATAAAGTCAGTCACTGTTTGTTCTGTTTCCCCCCATCTATTTCCCATGAAGTGATGGGACGAGATGCCATGATCTTAGTTTTATGAATGTTGAGCTTAAAGTCAACTTTTTCATTCTCCTCTTTCACTTTCATCAAGAGGCTCTTTAATTCTTCTTCACTTTCTGCCATAGGGGTGGTGTCATCTGCATATCTGAGGTTATTGACATTTCTCCTGGCAATCTTGATTCCAGCTTGTGCTTCCTCCAGCCCAGCATTTCTCATGATGTATTCTGCATATAAGTTAAATAAGTAGGGTGACAATATACAGCCTTGATGTACTCCTTTTCCTATTTGGAACCAGTTTGCTGTTCCATGTCCAGATCTAACTGTTGCTTCCTGACCTGCATACAGATTTCTCAAGAGGCAGGTCAGGTGGTCTGGTATTCCCATCTCTTTCAGAATTTTCCACAGTTTATTGACAGTGGCTGACTTTAGTTTTTGGGGCTCCAAAATCACTGTAGATGGGGATTTCAGCCATGAAATTAAAAGATGCTTACCCTTGGAAGGAAAGTTATGACCAACCTAGACAGAATATTAAAAAGCAGAGACATTGCTTTGCCAACAAAGGTCCATCTAGTCAAGACTATGGTTTTTCCAGTGGTCATGTATGGATGTGAGAGTTGGACTATAAAGAAAGCTGAGTGCCAAAGAATTGATGCTTTTGAACTATGGTGTTGGAGAAGACTCTTGAGAGTCCCTTGGACTGCAAGGAGATTCAACCAGTCCATCCTAAAGGAGATCAGTCCTGGGTGTTCATTGGAAGGACTGATGTTGAAGCTGCAACTCCAGTACTTTGGCCACCTGATGTGAAGAGCTGACTCATTTGAAAAGACCCTGATGCTGGGAAAGATTGAGGGCAGGAGGAGAATGGGACAACAGAGGATTAGATGGTTCGATGGCATCACTGACTCAATGGACATGAGTTTGGGTAAACTCTGGCAGTTCGTGATGGACAGGGAGGCCTGGCGTGCTGTGGTTCGTGGGTCGCAAAGAGTCGGACATGACTGAGTGACTGAAATGAACTGATATGTTTAACTACGGCTAGTTCATGTTGACATTTGACAGAAAACAATGAAATTCTGTAAAGCAATTATCCTTCAATTAAGAAATAAATAAATTGAAAAAAAAGAGAGAAAGCTAGAATCCAAGATCAAGGTTGTAGCAGAGTTTCATTCTGAGGTCTCTCTCCTTGGGTGTAGGTGGCTGTCTTCCTATGTGTCCCCACATGGTCATTCCCCTGTGTACATGTGTACCTGTGTCTATATTTCCTCTTATTGTGAGGGCACACTCATGGCCCTCATTAACCTTAACTGACCCCATAAAAGCTCTGTCTCTAATTTCACCATTCTGAGGTAGTAAGTGTTAACACACCAATATGTGTTTGGGAGGAACAAAATTCAGCCCATTTCATAATCCATATAAAGTTTTAAATAATATAATTTTATGTGTTATACAGTTGGAAAGAATTCTAAAAAATAACTTACAAAAAGAGGAGTGTTATTAGGGCAATTTAGGAAACTATCCATAACATCTCTTAAGGAAAAAATTGTCTTGAAAGGAAAAAAAATTACTTTGGACACTTACTCCACATTATTCTTAAACTTGTTTTGGATTCTAACAAATACTAATAGCTTTGTATATACTAATAAAGTGTAATTAAAACTGAGTTTGGAGACAATGATAATGAGATGTCAGCAGTAAAAAAGACAGAAGAAATTTGGGGAAATGGTGTTCTCTGATTCACTAAAAAACTAAATTAAATACTTCCTTCAGGATTAGGCTTCCCCATTGTGGACCTTATGCATAAAAATAAAATTTTGAAAAGCAGCCTGAAGCACATTGGGACTTACGCAGTATTAGGATATCTTACATAATTAATGAAAAACAAACACAGGCATAAGGATGCATTATAAATGTAGCCCTGCTAATATTCTATTCCACATAATCCATAAAGACTAGGGATATGAATGATTCCACAAGGCCTCAATTGCAGCTACTTTTCCTCAATGTAAAATAAAAATGTCCCTTGCATTTTTAATGTTGTAAAACAATCTAATACAAAAGTAATCTAAAACAATCTACAAATAAAATAGTATCAGATTATTCTTTATTTGTATTAATGATAACCGAGATGGAGTCCACAAATAGTTCCAAGTCAAGTGCTGTTCCATCCTTCCCAAATCTAGGACCTCAAATTATACTCATCCTTCTCTGACATGGTGATTGCACAACTTGCACCTTTGCCGTGAACATTTTCACAGCAACTGTCCTAGATCCAGGGGATCTTATGGGTTGGGAAGATCCCCTGGATTAGGAAATGGCACCCCACTCTGGTATTCTTGCCTGGAAAATTCCATGGAGAGGAGACTGGCAGACTACAGCCCATAGGGTCACAAAGAGTAGGACACACCTGAGTGACTGAGTATACTTACATACTGCTTAATTTCACTCCATGCTCACTTTCATTGTAAGGTGTTGGATGTTCCCTTTCTGTCCACATCCTGTGTTACCATTCCATTTGATCATGGGGCTTAGCTCATTTGCCTTTAACCAGGCATCCTTCAAAAAATAAGGGCTTTTGTGGTAGATTGCGTTGGCAGTAGTAGTGTAGTTGCTCAGTCATGTCCGACTCTTTGTGACTCCACGGACTGCAGTCTGTCAGGCTCCTCGATCCATGGAATTCTTCAGGCAAGAATACTGGAGTGGGTTGCCATTCCCTTCTACAGGGGATCTTCCTCAACCAGAGATTGAATCCAAGACTCCCGCATTGCAGGCAGATTCTTTACCATCTGAGCCACCAGGGAAGCCCTGGTGTTTTATAGGTACCAACAAAACAGTTGTTTACAATGAGAGTGCTCTAGATTTAATCATTTGCATTAGTGGTCTCAATGAATGCCCTATTCTAACTGATACTCACTCCATATTCTCATCATAGATAGAGTTTCTCTTTCCTTTGTCTTTAAGCTAAGCCATGAGACTTGCCTTTGCCAATGATAAGTGTGCAAAAGTTCCATTCTAATCCTAGGCTTTAAGAAGAGTGATCCACTTTTATTTTTTCTGTATCTATTCTATTAACTGGACTAGCATTTCCCAACTAGAGTCATTGCCCCAGGAGAATGAAGAGAAATATGGAGCCAAACTGATCACAACTTCTGCAGTCTGAAACAGAGTGACCTATAGACCTGCAGTGAGAACTATAACTGTCGGTCTAAGTTCATCCCAGATCAGTCAAAGTTCAGATAATTTGTGTGTGTCTGTGTGTGTCTGCTCAGTTGTGCCCCACTCTTTGCAACCCTATGGACTGTGTAGCCCACCAGGCTCTTCTATCCATGGAATTTTCCAGTCAAAAATACTGGAATGGGTTGCCATTTCCTTCAGGGATCTTCCCACCCCAGGGATCGAACCCACATCACTTAGATCTCTTGCACTGGCAGGTGGGTTCGTTACAACCTGGGAAGTGCAACCTGGGAAGTGCAACCTGGGAAGCCTTAGATATTTTAGATATTAGGCAATAAGTGATTGCTGCTTGGTGGCTTGCCATGCAGCAGTAGCTGATACAGTTTGGGTTATGGCCTGAATTGTCTGAAAATTCATAGGTTGAAGACATACACTTTACCTTACAATGTGACTGCATTTGGATATAGGACTTTTAGAGAGGTAACTAACATAAAATGAGATCATTGGGGTGACCCTAATCTGATATGATTGTTATCTTCATAAGATGAGGAAATGGTTATGACAAAAACAGAAGGATGGCCATGTAAAAACATAAGAAGACGGCTATCTACTAGCCAAAGAGAAAGGCTTCAGAGAAATGAAACCAACCCTCGCAACACCCTGATTTGAAATTCTAGCCTCCAAGACTATGAGAAAATAAATTCCTGCCATTTATGTCCCCCATCTGTAGTACTTTATCATGGTAGTCCTAGGAAGGTGGCTCAGTGGTAAAGAATTTGCCTGCCAAGTAGGAGACACAGGTTCACTCCCTGGATTGGGAAGATCCCCTGGAGAAGGAAATGGCAACCCACTCCAGCATTCTTTCCTGGGAAATCTTATGGACAGAGAAGTCTGTCAGGCTACAGTCTCTGTAGTCTCAAAGAGTTGGACACTACTGAGTAACAAAACAGCAACAAGGATGCTAATACAGGTTATGTTCACTCTTTATCTCCTTAGATATTGTGTATAATGAGCTTTTATATGTGATCCTACCTGAAAGTTAGGCCGCTGGCTAATGTCCTGCTCCCCCAGTATATTGATAAAATATATTAGGAAACTTGGACAAGGAAATGACAACCCACTCCAGGACTCTTGCCTGGAAAATCCCATGGACAGAGGAGCCTGGTAGGTTACAGTCGATCGGGTCTCAAAGAGTTGGACATGACTGAAGCGACTTAGCAGCAGCAGCAGCAGCATATAAGGAAACTACACTATGACCTTAGTGGGTAACTGGGTAATCACTAGCCACATTTTGTTATTTAAATATAAACTTAAGCTAATTAACCTTAAGCAAAATTAAAACTTCAGTTAGTCACCGTAGCCCCCTTTCAATTGCTTAATAGTCAAATAAAGCCTATCCCGATTCCAAGCCATATTAATACATATATGTATATCTGTAGTAACTCACATTTGTACTTCACAAAATTGGTAGATTATAAACATCAATATATCAATAATAATGTTATCATAAATAAAAATATCTAGCATTGATAAGCACATAGTACATAACAGTAATTCTAGAGAAAAAGACGGATATTTCCCTAAATTTAAGAAGCTTACAGTCTAGTAGATAATAGGGAGGAAATCAATTTTCTAAACGAATGTAATAGATAGAAACTAATATAAATTTCTGTGGATAATTAAAGAGGGGAAAACATTTCCTATGGATTGTAATGAGGCAAAAAATTGCAAAGAAACAAGACAAGCGATGTCTGAAACTTATTTTTTTTTTAATTGTTATTTATTTATTTATTTTTTTGTCATACATTGATATGAATCAGCCATAGATTTACACGTATTCCCCATCCCGATCCCCCCTCCCACCTCCCTCTCCACCCGATTCCTCTGGGTCTTCCCAGTGCACCAGGCCCGAGCACTTGTCTCATGCATCCAACCTGGGCTGGTGATCTGTTTCACCATAGATAGTATACATGCTGTTCTTTTGAAATATCCCACCCTCACATTCTCCCACAGAGTTCAAAAGTCTGTTCTGTATTTCTGTGTTTCTAGAATTCATTTGAATCAGTCCTAATGAGATGGATGAAACTGGAGCCCCTTATACAGAGTGAAGTAAGCCAGAAAGATAAAGAACATTACAGCATACTAACACATATATATGGACTTCAGAAAGATGGTAACGATAACCCTATATGCAAAACGGAAAATGAAACTTATTTTTTAAATAAGTCATAGAAAATGAAAGAGAGAAGTGAATCACCCTGTTAAAATTTAATTGTGAAGAAAAAATATAGATTTTTAATTGTCTAATACTTAAGAATTTTATTGTCATAAAATTAAAGCATGTGTGAAATATAAAAATGTCATGATAGAAACAAAAAGCACCTGTTTTTGCCATTACATTACTGTGATTTGAAAGTCAAATTAAAATACATATATATAAATAAATATATAAATATTGATTTCTGTAGAGATGAACATTTTTGTTCCATTGCTAGAATTGTGTCAGATTCTTTGTGACCCCATGGATAATAGCCCACACCAGTCTCCTCTGTGAATGGGATTTTCCAGGCAAGAATACTGGAGTGGGTTGCCATTTCCTTCTCCAGGGGACCTTCCCAATCCAGAAACTGAACTGGCATCTCCTGCATTGGCATGCAGATTCTTTACCACTGAGGCACCCGGGAAGCCAGCTTTAACATCTAGTTAGTTTTAAGTTAGGGTTTGGATAAAGCCATTTTTGTCCCCAGGAATATAACAGCCTGTTGTTAGTTGCTTGCATCTCAAGTTTTTAGCACTTACCCTGATTCAATTTGCTATCAACATTTCAAACATAGCATAAACCAAAAATAAAGTCAAGGAGTTATATTTCTCTCTTAGATAAAGACCATTCTCTGCTTTTGGACCTTGAAGTGTAGGATAAATAATTATTTATAAAATCTTTCAGAGGCAACAACACTCCTCAGTGAATATTTGGAATTCTAATTTGAATTTTCTAAACCACATACGTGTAGGCTTGGTACGCTACGTAAAACATTGGAAACTGAATTTTCAGCTAGCATTGAAATTATTTTCCATTATTTTTTGCAAGGAAGATACCAAAGATATAGAAAATAAATCAAAGTAATATTCCAATAACATAAATGATTTACCAATAACCATTATTATAGCTTCCCAGGTCGCACTAGTTGTAAAGAACTTGCCTGCCAAAACAGGAGACATACGAGACATGAGTTCTATCCCTGGGTCAGGAAGATCCCCTGGAGGAGAGCATGGCAACCCACTCCAGCACTCTTGCCTGGAGAATCACCTGAATAGAGGAGCCTAGCAGGCTACGGTCCATAGGGTCACAAAGAGTTAGACACGACTGAGGCAATTTAGCACACACACATTCTTATTATATCTTTATTAAACCTCTAAAATTAGGCAAATTAGGGTACAGGATTTAGAGACACAAGCTACTATCTATAAAATACATAAGCAACTAGGTTATATTATATAACATGGAGAATTATTACCAAAATCTTGTAATAAATGAAGAATTATCTTTAAAAATACTGAATCACTATGTTGTCACCTGATGTTAATGTACTATAAATAAATGCTACTTTGATTTTAAAATTCTTTAATATGTTTAAAATAAAAAAAAATTAAAATAAAATTCCATTCTTGTGAACTTCTGACAATTTTCTATTAAGCTGTTAATCCTTTTCTTATTTTTTATAAAGACTTTTTATATATTAAAAAGAGTAGCCCTTTATTTCAATGTGCATTGCAAATGATTTATTCCCTTTTGTTGTTTGACATTTTTTATTGAGATATAACTGACAGATTTTTGTGTTAGTTTTAGGTACACAACATGTTTTGATATGCATACATATTGCAAAGTAATTACCACTATAAGATTATTTAACATCCATCACACAATACAGTTACATTTTTTTCTTGTAGTAAGAACTTTTAAGATCTACTCTTCTAGCAATAAAATATACCTATTTATTTAAAAATTTATTTTTACTCTAGTTGAATGTCAGTATTGTGTTAATTACTACTATACAGCAAAGTGACTCGTATACATATATATATATACATTATTTTTCATGCTCTTTTCCATTATGGTCTATCACAGTATATTGAGTACGTTCCCTGTGCTACACAGTAGGACTTTGTCATTTGTCCATTCTATATATATCAGTTTGTACCTGCCAATACCAAACTCAGAGTGTCTGTCATTCTGCTTCTGTTTCATAGACAGGTTCATTGGTGTCATATTTTAAATTCCACATATAAGTGATATCATAGGGTATTTGTCTTTCTCTCTGACTTCATTTAGTATAATGATCTCTAGTTGCAGCCATGTTGCTTCAAATGGCTTAATTTATCTAAAGAAGTATCAGTTGTGTTATGACAGACATAAGTTTCACTTTGCTATAATTTTAAAAACTTGTTATATCAAGAAAGGCTTTGGTATTTTTAATTATGAAAATGATAAAACCTTACAGTTGAGTGTTTTGTCTAAGAAAAAGCAGAGAAAGATTAGAAGGAAAATTCATCACAGCTAAAAGTAGATTAATAGTTAACCTCAAATTACTGAAAAGTTCTGGCAACACACTAATAGTACCTATCAGGGGAAAATTAATTAATTTACATGATTCTTTGTGTTGATATCTCACTTCATTGTGTCACAGAATATTTATTTTTAAAAAGTGTGCATAAATTATAAGGCATTCCAAATAACATTTCCTATTACTCTAGCCTGTTTGAAAGAGTACAGTTTAGAAAAGGGCAAAATAAGCATTTATCATTTATCCTTCATTGCTACAATGTTAACTTATCCATTAGTCCTTTTTCTTAGTCATATTCTTGCAAGCACTAGATGAAATGATAATGAGGAAAAATGTCCTTGCTTTGGCATAATGCTGCTTAAAAAGACATATGAAATATGGCATATACTATCAGGAGATTTTTTTTCATTTATTTCTTGGGGATAATCAATTCTTTTTAAAAAATAAAGAATGTAAAGGTTTTAGAACAGTTTTATTTAGAGTTATAGCAAAAAGGTGAAGATGATACAGAGAGCTATTGTATACTCTATATTCGGTCCCCTCTGTTATTAACATCTTAACATTAGTATGGTAAATTTAATACAATTAGTGAAACATTATTGATGGATTATTTTTAACAAAAGTTCATAAATTATTCAGATTTCATTTTTTTTAAAATTTTCTCTTAGTTTTAACCTGGTGTCCTTTTCCTGTTCCAGGATTCCTGCCAAGATGCCACATTAAATTTAGTTAACATGTCTCCTTCGGCTCCTCCCAGCTGTGACACTTTCTCAGATTTTTCTTGTGTTTGATGACTTTGACAGTTTTGAGGAGCATAGGACAGTTACTTTGCAAACATATCAGTGATTTTTATTGTTGATGTTGACTTTGATTACCCTCAGTTCAATTCAGTCCCTCAGTGGTGTCCAACTCTTTGCAACCCCATGGACTGCAGCACGTCAGGCCTCCCTGTCCATCACCAACTCTTGAAGCTTACTCAAACTCACGTCCATGGAGTCGGTGATGCCATCCAACCATCTCATCCTGTCATCCCCTTCTCCTTCTGTCTTCAGTCTTTCCCAGCCTCAGGGTATTTTCCAATGAGTCAATTCTCCACATGAAAAGGCCAAATTATTGGAATTTCAGCTTCAGCATCGGTCCTTCCAATGAACTTTCAGACTTTATTTCCTTTAAGATTGACTGGTTTGATCTCCTTGCAGTCCAAGGGACTCTCAAGAGTCTTCTCCAACACCACAGTTCAAAAGTAAAACCCTTGATTACCTCACAGAGGTACCGTTTCTCGGGTTTCTTTACTGTAGTGCACCATGCATGTCTAAGGGTTGGGAAATTTTACTCCAGGTCTTCCAGAGTGGAATTTCTACGTAAATTATGTAGAACTCCTCTGTGCACAGAATTTTATGTCTTCTTTTTCACTTATTTCTATTTACTAAATCACTTATACCCATATGTGTCATACATTTTTATTCTGTACTAGGGTTAAAAACTAATACTACTTTAATGTTTTCTTGTTGCTCAAATTGTTCCAGCATTGGCCACTGTATGCTTCTTCAGTTGGCCTCTGTCTCTTGGATATGCTGTCACCAATATGCGTATTTTTTGGCATGTTTAGTTTTCCCACAGCTTCTGGAAACCACTGGTATCTTTACCAAAGCTATAACTGTGCTATTCCTGAATGTCATATGACTGAAATTATATAATCTGTAGGCTTTTTAGACAAATTTCTTTCACTCAGCAATATGTATTTAAGATTCTTTTTTTTTTCTGGCTTGAGGTTCATTACTTTTAAAAAACAACTATTTGTATTAGGGTTATAGCTGATTAACAATGTTTTGGTAGTTTCAGGTAAAGAGCAAAGGGATTCAGCCATACATATACATGGATCCAATCTCCCTCAAACACTCCTCTCGTTCTGTCATTACTTTTTATTGCAGAATAACATCTCATTTTATGGATGTACCACAGTTAATCCATTTGCTTTTTGAAAGCTGTCTTGATTACTTCTAGTATTGGGGTGATTATCATTAATCACCCCATAAATATGTGCATGCAGATTTTATGGATGTAATCTTTCAAATAAATTAGATAAAAACCTAGGAACATGAACATTGGACTTTATGGCAAGATTTTTATGTTTTATTTTGTGAGATATTATCAAACTACTGTCCAAAATGGCTGCACCAACTTGCATTCCCACCAAAGATGTACAAGACTTTCTGTGGCTCTTCATCTTTACTAACAATTACTATGTCCAGTGGTCTTTTAAAGCAGTTTTCATAGGTTTGTACTGAAACTCTCTGTTGTCTTCATTTGTAATTTCCTAATGACAAATGATGCTAAGTATAAACTTTATATAATTGTTTTCTGTTTATCTTTTCTGGTGAGGTGACTATGCAGATCTTTTACCCATTTTTTAAACGTAATTTTTTGTTTTCCAGTTGTCATTGCATTCCAAGTATTCTATGTGCATTTTGAATATGAGACCTTTATCAGATACATGTTTTTAGTATATTTTCTCGATAATTTTTCTACTCTCTTAGTAGTGTTTATTGCAGAAGGTTTTTTAGCTTTTGATAAGTACAATGTTTTTTTTTTTTCATGAATCTTCCTGTTAGACCTGTATTTTAAATTTCCTTGTAGAATTTCATCTCTAAGTCCATATCCATCTAGCTTTTCTATGTTTCCTTCTAAAATTTTTAAATTATATTTGCATTTAGACCAAAAATCCATTTCACTTAAAGTTTAATGAAAGATGCAATATCTATTTTTTTTTTAAACATATGTAAGTCCAGAAGTTCCAACACCACTTCTGGAAATGACATCCTTTCTCCAGTGAAATGCCATTGCTTCTTTGTTAAAGTCAGTTGACTATATTTCTGTGGGTCTATATCTTGATACTTTCTTCTGTTCAAGCATTCTCTATATCTTTTCACTCATGCTGTGCTGTCTTGACAACTGCAGTTTGGTATTAAGTCTTGAAATCAGATAGGGTGCACCCTCCAAGTTTGGTCTTTTCAGTATTGTGTTTAACTGCCAGTTTGTTTTTGTTTTTTTCTTAGAAGCTTTAGAATCAATCAACAATTTATAGATAGATTAGTTATATCTATCTATATGTGTGTGTGTGTGTGTGTGTGTATAGAGAGAGACAGACAGGCAGACAGACAGACAGAGACAAAGACAAAGAGAAATAAAAATGGAGAGAGACTGAGAGAGATTGATGAATTTTTGAGTGAGGTTGCATTCAATCTATACATAAAGTTGAGAAGAACTGCATTATCACATTATAGACCATCCTGATACATGAATGAAATAGTCCACCTTTTATTTAGATCTTTTATTTCTTTCATCATAGTTTTATAGTTTTTTGCATATATGTGTATCCTATTCACATATTGTTAGATATATCTTACCTATTTCCTTTTCTATGTATGCTGTTTTAATTTTTTAAAAATATTTACTCCCAATTGTTCATTACCAGTATAAGGAAAATAATTCATTTTTGCATATAAATCTTGTACCCTATGATCTTACCATATTCAGTTATTAATTCCAGAATTTGGTCATTTCTTTGTGTTTTCTATAGAGACATTATAATCTACAAAGTATTTTTTCTTGATCCCTCTTATGCATACTTTCATTTTTCTTTTCTTATCATGTTGTGATAGCAGCATTTCCTATACATTATTGAATAAACATGGTAATAAATACTGTCCTTAAGTTCTTCATAATCTTAGGGATGAAGTGTCATATTTCTGATAGTTACAATGTTTTTTGGTATGTATTCTTCATAAAGTTGAGGAATGTTCCCTCACTGAGATTTTGTTCATCTGTTGTTAGTTTTTTATTTTGTTTCTCATAAATGAGTGTTGGATTTTGTAAAGCTTTTCATCAGTTGATATTATATGATTAGTCTTCTTTTGCATTGATGTAGATTATGCTAAATTTAAACTTTTGAACTAATCTTATGTAATAGGAATATATTACGCTTCGTGGTGTGCATAATTTTTATACATTGTTGGATTCAACTTGCTGATGTATTGTTAGGTATTTTTGCATCAGTATTCATGAGAGATACATGCCAAGGGTTTTCCTCATGTTTTTATCTCGTCTCGGTCCTAGGGTAACTTTGGCCTTATAGAATCAGTGAGTGTGTCCTTTGCTTCTCTTTTCTTGATGAGATAAAAAAGAGCTTCTAACACTCTGTGATTGAAATTGGAGAGCATTCACCAATCAAACCATTTGAGCCAGGTACATTCTTACTTGGAAGGAATTAATTATTGAATCTTCTTTTACTGTAGTGGCAAATCAGTTCAAATTATCTGTTTCTCCTTGTATAATTTTGGGTGGTTTGTGTCTTTCAAGGAATATATACTTTTCATCTAAATAATCAAATCTGTGGACACAGATTTCCTTCCAGTGTTCCTTTGTTATTCTTTTAATATCCACAGAGTTAGTATCAATGACATTTATCATTTATGATATTGTTAATGTGTGTGTTCATTTTTTTTTCTCAGCTATCCTTGGTAAAAGCTGTTTTTATTAGTCTTTAAAGAAAAATATCTTTTGACTTTATCTGCTATTTTTCTGTTTTCAATTTAATTTTTTACTTTAAGATTTATAATTTATATTCCTATCATTTCACTTCTTTGCAATTAAATTGCTTTTTTTTCTTTAGCTCCCTAAAAGTAGATTAGTTGTTGATTTTAAATCCTTTTTCCATAATATGTGCAATCAATGCTATAAATTTCCCCAGGTACTGACTGCTTTCACTGCACCTCTCAAATTTTTATATAATATTTTTAAGTCAAAATATGTTGTAATTGCTTTTGTGAGTTATTTTCTGACCCGCTTGTTATTTAGCTACATGTTGTTTAATCTCCAAGTATTTTAAGCCATTTTTTCTATTGTGTTTCTGTTGCTAAATTCTTGATTAATTCCATTGTGACCTCACAACATACTTCATATTATTTCTGTTATTTTATCTTTGTTTAGGTGTGTTTTATCACTCAGAATGTGGTTTTTTATTGGTGAATGTTCAGTGAGGGAGCTTGAGAGGAATATGTTTTCTCTGCTGTTGGATAAAGTATTCCATAAATGTCAACTAGATTAAATGTGTGCTTAGTATATCAATTACTAAAAGAGGGTTATTATATTTTTTAACTGTAAAAGAATATTTGACTTCCAGTTAGCAGAATTTGAGAATAAATATGTTAAGGAAAATAAAGCAAAATAGTGTGTATTATCACAACACATATTATTAATTTCAGGAAAAATTACTAGATTAATAAATGTAAAAGTGTCACCCAAATAATGCTAGAACATGAGTTCTATATCATGTTTCCTTAATAGAAAACAGATTGACTCTGCCTAATATTGGTGCATAACCTCTCTTAAACTGTTTGTGATTGTACTACCTAAAAACATATTAATAGAGAATTAGAAAAGTATGAAATAATTATAACACTTATGATGTACTGAGCACCTTTATTACAGTAAATTGTTAAATCTCAAATGCATGTTATCATAAGGCATTATCATATACCTTGTTTTACAATGGGGAAAATTGAATCTTGTATAAAAGTAACATCAAAATTCGCTAACTAGTTTAGAATTTCAACTCAACTCTGATTCCAGTGTCTAGGGATTTCTTACTGTACTTAAGATCTCAAATGTATATTCTGAGTATGGGTCACTTAGTGTGAAAGGTTAAAAAATTATAATATATGATTAAGTTAAATGATTGTATTATTAAAATTATTTTCATTGTATCCCTAGTCAACAGAGTTTGTGCTTTAAAAATCATTAATCAAGTTAAAAATATGAGGCAAAGGAATTGTTAAAATTATTGACTTTGTTCACAATTGCATAAATGATATTTATGGGACATTTTAATGAATATAAAGCCAATTATAAAATATTAGTACACTTTATGTTGCAAACTAAGGGAAATGATTAATGAAATAATAGGAACCTCTTCCTAATTTCAGCATTGCTTTTGCTTTAGTTTTCTATCCAACAAGCAAGGAGCTAGTGTCAAGGTTTTAATGACGTTATGAACCCATGTGAGTACATACAGCTACTTACTACCTACCTTGTTATTCAGATACACACCTGGATTTTTATGATGAATGAATCCTGCACAAACTTGTAATCCTCTAGGTCATAAAACATGAAACTAGCAATAACTGCCTTTTGAAATTATTGACCTGAGAAAACTGGGAGGGCTCACATCAATACATGAGACTCTGTATTATTATCTCGTAGGATATATCCTGCTGCATTTAATTACATATTTTGTGTTCTATTTATTATATATAATTATGGATTTTTTGAGATTTTAGTGCAGCTGAACTGGACTTTTCCTATAGAACCAAAATAACATTTTGTTGATTTAACATTAGGACTATAAGTATACATTTTTTTAAATTCAATTGATTAGTTTGCATTTAATATCTTGAATTAATGATAAACTCTATAATTTAGGGATTGCCAATTCATACTTAACCATACATTTTTAAGTTAAAACAAATATGACCTATTCTACAGCTATTTGGATCTCTAATCATGAGACTGCTTCTTTAAAACTCTAGGTAGGCCTTTATTTTACTCATGAGGGACATCATTACTCTCCTATATAAATTGAATGCAATAAAAATATTATAGTTTAGATTAAGACTGGACTCTTGAATAATACAATAATTCACCTATCACTTACATAACTTTAAGAATACTAACTTATCCTAATGGATAAGAAAATACACATTGAGGAGAAAAACTTTGGGACAGAAAAAAAATCAATGAGTATAGTTCCAGAGGCTTTATCAAGAAATAGATTATCAGTGAGTAAAGGAGGAATGAAAACATAGAATTTAGGAAACAGAGGAACTTACCAAATAGGTAAAGGAAATCTCAAGGATGACATTTTTAGACCAACCCGGGCCAGAAAGAGACAGGGAAATAGAGGGATCCTGGACAACTAAGGTAATCACATAAGGTAAGATGATTTGAAGACATTTATGATATATACATTTCTGACAAGGAATTTAAGAATTTATTAGTGATAGGTGCTTATGGCAGAAGGTGGCAGAAGGCAGAAGGTAACTTGCCACCAGAATTAATATGTTTTTATTCTTCATAAAAATAGAAAATTGAATAAACACTTGGTTAGCCCTAGCTTGATTCGCAGAGACCCAACCTCAGATTCTAGATATCAGCATGTGATTAATTTCAAGTCACTGAGATTGCACAAAAGCTATGTGTGCAACTCCTGCCTTTAAAAGGAAGAGAAAAGTCTGTTTTTCCCTTTCTCCATTCCTACTAGAGGGAATATAGAAAGGATCCTGGGAACTGGAGCAGCATCTGCCACAGTTAGATGCAAGTTGCATATGGATACAGGCAGAGCAACCAGAGATACAAAATCAACACACTACACCTACTCGGACAGCTACAGAAGAAAGAGGCAAACTGCCTCACCTGAGCCATTACTGAGCCTCCATTAGCACTGCTGAGCTCAATTCTTAACTATATGTCTGTGTAGTGGTTCTCAACTTCTACTCAAATCAGCATTGTGTAGATTGTTTGGTAAAATAGAGAATACTGGTCCCACCACCAGTAGATGTGTGGTGAAGATGAGCATTTACTTTTCTTATAAGTTCCCAGATGAACCTTCTGCTGCTGGTTTGGGAACCACAGATTCTAATCACAGTGGTTGTGTACTATACCAAGAATAATTTCATCAGCACTTAGTGGAAAATTGCCAATTTTTCTTAATCTGTGATAGTATCTCCTATTTACATTGAAGAAAGTCACCCATCCATCCTAAAGGAGATCAGTCCTGGGTGTTCATTGGTAGGACTGATGTTGAAGCCGAAACTCCAATACTTTGGCCACCTAATGTGAAGAGCTGGCTCATTTGAAAAGATCCTGATGCTGGGAAATATTGACAGCAGGAGGAGTAGGGAACAGAGGATGAGTTGGTTGGATGGCATCACTCACTCAATGGACAGGAGTTTGGGTGGACTCCGGAAGCTGGTGATGGACAGGGAGGCCTGGCATGCTGCAGTTCATGGACTTGTAAAGAGTCAGACATGACTGAGCGACTGAACTGAACTAAAGAAATGCTCGTTTGACCTAGAGATTCAATTGGATCTTCAATGGCCAAGAATTATTCAAAAACATTCATTTATAATTTTTGTTGAGTCAACAGTGCTTTCTTTCAAAACTAAAAAAAGAGTCATAGTATTAAAAAATATGAATATACTAACCAAAAAAAAAAAAAAAGAGAGAGAGAACTAGTAGAATTGAATGTATTTAATGCTGGCTAACATCACCAAATCAATGGACATGAGTTTGAGCAAACTCAGGGAGATAGTGAAGGACAGGAAAGCCTAGCATGTTGCAGTCTGTGTGTTTTAAAGAGGTGGACATCACTTAGCAATTGAAAAACAACAATGGGAATACTGGATAAGGAGACATTTCCATGAAACTTTTTTTTTTTTTTGAAGTATAAATAGTTTTCAAGTATTCTGTTTTTATTTGTGCAATATAATATTTATACAATGAAATTACTGAAAATAATAAAAAAAAATGCATAGTTTTAGTGAGAGAAACATCAACTTGAAGCTCATTCTGGTTTTGCCTAAACAAAGACTCAGAGGTGTAGCTTCCCTCTTCTCAGCTGTTAGAGCCTGCTCCTCCTAGCTGTAAGGAGCACACTTATGCTGAATTTTTATAGGACTGTAGTTCTGTGATAATAACCTTTTTCTGATTGTAAAAGTAAATACTTAGAAAAAAATATAGTGAGGGTAAATTTAAACTATCTCTTTTTTAAAACTCAAATACTCAAAGGATCACATTACTCCATGGAAAATTGATGGAGAAACAATGGAAACAGTGACAGACTTAATTTTGGGGGCTTCAAAATCACTGCAGATGGTGACTGCAGCCATGAAATTAAAAGACACTTGCTCCTTGGAAGAAAAGCTATGACCAACCTAGACAGTATATTAAAAAGCAGAGACATTACTCTGTCAAAAAAGGTCCATCTTGTCAAAACTAGGGTTTTTCCAGTATTCATGTATGGATGTGAGAGTTGGACCATAAAGATAGCTGAGCAATGAAGAATTGATGCTTTTAAACTGTAGTGTTGGAGAAGACTCTTGAGAGTCCCTTGGACTGTGAGGAGATCAAATGTCTATCCTAAAGGAAATCAGTCCTGAATATTCACTGAAAGGACTGATGCTGAAGCTGAAGTTGAAGCTCCAATACTTTGGCCACCTGATGCGAAGAACTGACTCATTTGAAAAAGCCCTGATGCTGGAAGAGATTGAGGGCAGGAGGAGAAGGGGACAACAGAGGATGAGATGGTTGAATGGCATCACCAACTCAATGCACATGAGTTTGAGCAAGCTTTGGGAGTTGGTGATGGACAGAAAAACCTGGTGTGCTTCAGTCTGTCGGTTTGCAGAGTCGGACATGACTGAATGACTGAGCTGAACTGAACTCAAAGGATTTATTATCATAAATCCCCTGGGAGGTCAGCTGGTAAAGAATCTAACTGAAGTGCAGAAGACCCTGGTTCAATCCCTGGGTTGGCAAGATCCCCTGCAGAAGAGAATGGCTACTCATTCCAGTATTCTTGCCTGGAGAATTCCATGGACAGAGGAGCCTGGCAGGCTACAGTCCATGGGGTCACAAAGAGTCAGACACCACTGAGCAACTCACTTTCACACTTACCCTGAAACCATTCTGAAGTCCTACTATTAAGAACTGAGATAATTTCCACCCTTAAATCATAAATAGTGACTATTAAAATATATATATATATACTGTGTAACTGATGTTACACTCTTCTGATCAAAGTTTCAGTTGGACCACACTTTAGTGTATCACTTGGAAACATATAGTGAAAACTCTAAATATTTTTTCTTTGGGACCACTCAGCAATTTTATTTCATTTCAGCCTCTTTTTCTTTTGTTAATAAATTTATATGTTAATAGATAGGTAGGTAGACTGTTTGCTTCTTCTTGGGCTGGAAGAAGCACAAGCTGGAATCAAGATTGCTGGGAGAAATATCAATAACCTCAGATATGCAGATGACACCAGCCTTATGGCAGAAAGTGAAGAACTAAAGAGCCTCTTGCTGAAAGTGAAAGAGAAAGTGAAAAAGTTGGCTTAAAGCTCAACATTCAGAAAATTAATATCATGGCATCTGGTCCCATCACTTCATGGGAAATAGATGGGGAAACAGTGGAAACAGTGTCAGACTACATTTTGGGGGGCTCCAAAATCACTGCAGATGGTGATTGCAGCCATGAAATTAAAAGACACTTAGTCCTTGGAAGGAAAGTTATGACCAACCTAGAGAGCATATTAAAAAGCACAGGTATTATTTGCCAACAAAGGTCTGTCTATTCAAGGCTATGGTTTTCCCAGTGGTCATGTTTAGATGTGGGAGCTGGACCGTGAAGAAAGCTGAGTGCCGAAAAACTGATGCTTTTGAACTGTGGCGTTGGAGAAGACTCTTGAGAGTCCCTTGGACTGCAAGGAGATCCAACCAGTCCATCCTAAAGGAGATCAGTCCTGGGTGTTCATTGGAAGGACTGATGCTGAAGCTGAAACTCCAATAATTTGGCCACCTCATGCAAAGAGTTGACTCATTGGAAAAGACCCTTATGCTGGGAGGGATTGGGGGCAGGAGGAGAAGAGGACAACAGAGGATGAGACGGCTGGATGGCATCACCGACTCGATGGACATGAGTTTGAGTAAACTCTGGGAGTTTGTGATGGACAGGGAGGCCTGGCATGCTGCAATTCATGGGGGGTTCGCAAAGAGTCAGACACGACTGAGCGACTGAACTGAACTGAGGTAAACTATACTAAAAACCATTTTGAAAATAATTTACTCTTATTTTTCAAGTTTATTACATATCATTAAATATTTTAATACTTTATTTTTTTACAGCAGTTTTAGGTTCACAGAAAAATTGAGAGAAAGTTAGAGATTTCCCATATACCCTCTGCCCCCATGCATGGTCTCGTTCCTTATCAGTTTCCCCATCAGAATGGTACATTTGTTACGATTGGTGAATTTACAGTCATACATCATAATCCACAAAGCCCATAGTTTAATTGGGGTTCACTTTTGTGTTGTATGTTTTATTATTGTCATTGTTTAGTAGCTAAGTCACGTCCGACTCTTTGTGACCCATGGACGGTAACCTGCCAGGTGCTTCTGTCCATGGGATTTCCCAGGCAAGAATGATGGAGTGGGTTGTCATTTCCTTTACAGGGATCTTCCTGACCCAGGGATCGATGCACATCTCCTGCATTGCAAATGGCACCTTTACCAGTGAACCACCGATGTATACTCTTGAGTAGGGCATGCGTTATATAGTGAGAGGCTAATATATAAAAGTCAGTTGCTTTCCTATACAACAGCAATAAGCAAGTGTAATTTGGAATTAAAAATAGTATCATTTACTTTAGCATCCCAGTTCTAGGGCAATATTTAGGTACAAATCTAGCAAACTGTATTTAAGATCTATTAATACATGAGGAAACTGGAGCAAAAGATAGTCTTTTTAACAAATGGCGCCAGAACAAGTAGACTTCCACATGCAAAAAAAAAGAAAGAAAAATTAAAATGAGAAAAGCAAAAAAAGAATCCAGACACAGACCCCACATCTTTCACAAAAATTTATTACCACAGACCTAAATGTATAACACAATGTTATAAAGTCCATGGAGTATAAAATAGGAGAAAACTATTATACACTGTCAAGGACATAATTTTAAAAGTTTTATAGTGTTCTAGAAAGATGTTTATTACTTTTAAATTTTCCCTATTCAAAAATGTGCATTGTTTTAGGCTTCTTTAATCATTATAAAATCTTGGATTAAAACATTTGAGTAAAAGTTGTGCACTTACCCCTTCTTCCTTAGGATAGATCTTCACAGATGTTATTAGTGATTTGAAAGATATTAGCATTTTAGGCTCTTTATACACACTAATGAACAGTATTCTAGAAAGGCTAAGCTTCCTTATATTCTCACCAGCAGAGTATGAGTAGTCCAGTTACTACCCTAATAGCATTGGTATTCCTTCTCTTTTCTCCCCCCTCTACTTCTTATTTTCTTCCTTCTTTCATTCTGCCTTTCTACCTGCTTGTTTGCCCTTGTATATGAGGTAACCCGATATGTCTGTTTACTTTTTTATTGTATTCCTTTAATCGTTATTTTGATTATACAGTATCGCCTGTGAATCACACATGTGTGATTTCATATTTAGGGTACTTTTGAATATTGGATGCTGAGGTACCTACAGCTGCAAATATTAGAGACATCACAAGATAAGTAATTTCCTTGAATACCAGGAGTTAATCAAAAAGTTTGTCCATTAGAATGATTAGTTATGAGTGATTCTTAAATTTTTAGCCCATGATGAAATCTCAGTGTTTAAAGCAGCTGAGAGAAGTCAGCACAGGCCTGCCTGAGCAGCTGGGAAGCGTTAATTGGAGCTAATTGCTGATTGGAGACTGGCGATTGCTAATTACACTCACCTGTACAAATTGGCCTATAAAGAAACGTTAGGAAAGTTAAGTAGAGATACAGTTTAATAGCTTCTTATAGAGAATTTTAGAACAGACAAAGCAAGCGATTGGAGGCCTTGGGCTGAGAGAACAGGGAAGGCAATACTTAACAATAGCTTTTTCGCTTAGATGTAGTAGCTGACTCTGCAGTTACCATTGCCTGTGGGGCATACCTTTGTTTTAGCGTACAAACTAGTTCCCCTTATGTGCTTACTGAAAGAAAATTACTCTCCCAATTTAAGCAAGAACATTTCAGAAATAATGAAAGCTTTTAAACGGTACTGGAGAAAATACACTTGTAAAAGAAAAATTAACAAAAACTTGATCTGAAAAAGATACTTTCTTTCAATATCATTTATACCTTTTGTTTATGGAGAAACTAATTCCTCTTAATGATATCAAGCAATTTTTATTTTCTATTTTTTTTTAGAAAACTAGCTTTGTACCAAAGAAGTTATCATTCATAAACCTAATGATCTTCATACATGTTTTTGTCTTATATATAATGTAACAAAGAATAGGCAAACACTTTTTTTGTCTATACTGTTATATATATATATATATATATATATATAATGTTATAACCCCATAATGTTAACTTTTTGAACAAGCTTAGTAAGAAGTTTCTTCCCTTGTATAAGTTTGAAATGGAACTTTGGCTTGGGTTCATTATTAAATTTTTGAAAAAAGTTTTTTTGAATATGCAAAGAAACAAGTGTGTAGGGCAACCAATTCTGTGGAGACAACACATCAAAACTGGTGGTACTTAAGAATAGCAAGTAGTGAGAGCCAAGAGGAAGAAACCTGTGAAAGTGTAAAGCAATGTTGTAGTTGGATTTTTTTTTTAATTGGAGTATAATTGATTTACAATTTTGTACTAATTTCTGCTGTACAATGGAGTGAGTCAGCTATATGTGAACATATATCCCTTCTCTCTCACACCTCCCTCACACCCCTCCACCCACCCTTCTCCCTCATCACAGAACATGGAACCCCTTGTGCATTATTGCAGATTCCCAGTAGCTAACTATTTGACACACGGTAGTGTATTTAAGTCAAACCTAATCTCCCAGTTCACCCCACCCTCTCCTTCTCCACCCGAGTCCACACATCTGATCCCTGCATCTGTATCTCTATTCCTGTCCTAGAAATATTAAGAGCTTCATCTGTACCATTTGCCTAGATTCCACATACATGTGTTAAGACACAATATTATGTGGACACTTTCTAATAAAGAGGCATGATCCCATGCTCTAGAATAAAACAAGAGTTTCCAATTAGTAGTATATTTGGGAAAACAGATACTCAGGGGAATAGCAAGTGGTGAAAAATTAGAATTGCTGCAGAGAAGAGGATTTTGGAAAAGAGTAAAATAATATTTTGTGTATGAATGATGTCAATTTCATTTTGACTGATTGGAAAATCTTTAGTTGGAGATGTGTACACATCCAATGAAAATATATTCAATCATGTGAGGAAACAAGAGAAAATGACCAGATAATATCACCAGATCTTTATTCTGAAATAACATTTTACAAAAAAAAAAAAAAAAATACAGTAGTTTCCCTTCATCTGAGGTGGATACCTTTTAAGACCCTCAATGAATGCCTCAAACTACTGATAATATCAAACCCTACATATATCGTGCTTTTTCCTATACCTATCATAAAGTTTAATTTATAAATTAGGCACAGTAAGAGATTAACCACAATAACTAATAATAGAACAATTACAACAATATACTATAATGAAAGTTATGTGAATGGGATCTCTCTCCGTCCCAAAATATCTTATTGTACAAATTAGATGCTTTTTCCATCTTAACTAAACACTTAACGCCTTCTTTACCTATAACTTTTGCAGATTCAGGTGAAGCTGCAAAACTAGCACAAATTTCTTTCTTCTTCCTCACAATTTCAAAGATAGAAGGTGCATGTCTTATATCTCCTGCACTGACAGGCAGAGTCTTTACCACTATGCCACCTGGGAAGCCCTAGAAGATTAGTACTTAATGGTAGATTTTAGTAACCTCAGCACACTTTTTTTTTAATCCTTAATAATTTGAGAACTGTCACCTTTTAACATAAAGGACATAGTTTATCATTTCTTTGTTTTATGTTCAAATTGCCAGAATCAATATTCTTGTACACGGGGGTTGTTATTAAGTAAAGTAAGGACTGCATGAACATAAGCACTGTGATACCTAGACAGTCTATCTGACAACCAAGAGGTAGGATACACTGGACAAAGATTATTTATGTCCAGAGTGAGACAGAGCAAAACAGCAGGAGATTTCACCACATAGGGCAGCACAAACTTTGTTTAAAATTGGAAGTTGCTTGCTTCTGGACTTTTTTATTTAATATTTTTGGGTTGCAGTTGACTACAGCTAACTGAAACCATGAAAGCGAATCTGCAGATGAAGAGAAGACTACCATACTTGTGCCATGAAGTGTTCTTGGCAACATACAGGAGAAAAAAATGTGTGGGAAAAAAAGAATCGGTATATCTAATCAATGGTATACCAATAGTTAGATCAATATAATCTTTAAAAACTAAGGTGTATTGTTGAATATTTCTTTTACTGGGTTTGATGTGAAGGTGATAGAGGGGATCACTTTACAGGATATAGTTCTACCTGAAATAGAAGAGTTTCTAATACATTAAAACATTTAAAAATGAACATAGTTTCATGAGGATGAATGTATATGAGTGAGCAGTTAGTTAGAGGTAAATGGAAACACAAAGGTAAATGGATAAACTTAGACAGCACGTTAAAAAGCAGAGACATTGTTTTCCCAACAAATGTCTGTTGAGTCAAAGCTATGGTTTTTCCAGCAGTCATGTATGGATGTGAAAGCTGGACCATATGAACTGTGGTGTTACAGAAGATTCTTGAGAGTCCCTTGGACAGCAAGGAGATCAAACCAGTCAATCCTAAAGGAAATCAACCCTGAATATTAATTGAAAGGACTGATGCTGCAACCGAAGCTCCAATACTTTGGCCACCTGATGCGGAGAACCAACTCATTAGAAAAGACCCTGATGCTGGGAAAGATTGAAGGCAGGAGGAGAGGGGTCTATGGAGGATGAGGTGGTTGGATGGCATCACCAGTTCAATGGACATGAGTTTGAGTGGATTCCGGGAGAAGGTGAAGGTCAGGGAAATCTGGCATGCTGCAGTCCATGGGGTCGCAAAGAGTCAGACAGGACTGAGCAACTGAACAACAGCAACGAATGGAAACACAGATATTAAAATCTTCATGGGTTTATGTTGAAGATCTTTTGCAAAATGCAGGAAATGTTTTCCTGGCAGACAAATAATCCTCTGCATGCATGTGTTTGTTATTACACAAAGCCTTTTTTTATTGAAGTGTAGGAAAAATCCTATTCAAATAAACCTTACTGTCTCATGTAGTACCTGGCAATCATCATGCCCTTATACAGGCTAAGCAGCATTCTAAGTACTTTACATATGCCAACATGTTTAATTTGACAACCACCTTATTAATTTTATTACTTTCAATTTATAGATGAGGCATGAAGAACTCAACAACTTACATTAATTAGTCAATAATCTCATAGATTTTAATTAACAAATTATAATCCCATGCTAAGCGACAATTCCAGAGTCTGTGCTCTGAAATACCCTGCTATATTTTCTATTCCTTATTTATTTATTTTTGGTTGCTGTGAGAGGGCTTTCTCTAATTGTGGCAGAGTGGGAGCTACTTTTCACTGCAGTGTGCAGGCTTCTTATTGACGTGACTTCTCTTCTCTGTGCAGAGCATAGGCTCTAGGCATGAGGGCATCAGTAGTTGAGGCTCATGGGCTTGGTTGCCTTTGGGGATCTCAGTTCTTGAACCAGGGTTCAAACCCATATCCCCTGCATTAGCAGGCAGGTTCTTACCCACTGAACTACCAGGAAAGTTCTGTCCTGTATTACCAGTTCACATGCTGGGAACTTCAGTAAGCTGAGTTCACATACCACCACCACATGAAAAAAGCCAATTCACTGGAAAAGACCCTGATATGGGGAAGGATTAAGGGCAGGAGCAGAAGGGGGTGACAGAGGATGAGATGACCAGGTGGCATCATCAACTCAATGGAGATGAGTTTGAGTGAACTCCAGGAGACACTGAAGGACAGGGAAGCCTGGTGTGCTGCAGTCCACGGAGATGAAAAGAGTTCACATGGCAGGGTGACTGAACAGCAACAGCGATCACTTTTGCAGATGTTAACCAATGGAATATAAGCCCTGTCCATATCACAGCTTTCTTATATAGTGACTCTATTAATAGATAAATTCTAGAATGTGGAGGCTTATATGGACTTTGATTCTTGTGATAACAGAAGGAAGACAGCACCTGTTCAGAATTATATCAATAGTACACAAAAGGATTATAACTGAGACCTTTGCTTACGTGCTCAGGCTACTCAGTCTTGTGTCCAGGGAGATGAGATCCTTGCACCAGTCCTGGGTATTCCAAAAGCCAAGGTTGTGGGATAGGGAGCATTTAAACCATGTCATCTTATCATGATCAATACAGATCAAATTAATCAACTATTTTCATGACAAAGTCATTAGTAATGTTTGGGATAACAGGTGACTATTGAGTATTTATTTTATTTATACCTTTAATTATTTGGCTGCCCTGGATCTTAGTTGCTGCATACAGAATCTTTAGTTGCAGTATATGAACTCTTAGTTATGGCATGTGGGCTCTGGTTCCCTGACAGGGATCAAACCCAGGCCCTCTGCATTGGGAGCACAGAGTCTTAGCCACTGGACCATCAGGCTTATTGTTCAGTCACTAAGTCATGTCCAAATTTTTGTGGTGCTATGGACTGCGACACACTAGAATTCCCTATCCTTCATTATCTCCCGGAGTTTGCTCAAACTCATGTCCATTGAGTCTGTGATGCTACAGATTTAAGATGCTAACCATCTTATCCTCTGTTTCCTCATTCTCCTCCTCCCCTCAATCTTTCCCAGAATTAGGGTCTTTTCCAATGAGTCTGCTCTTCCCAACAGGTGGCCAAAGTATTGGAGCTTCAGCATCAGTCCTTCCAATGAATATTCAGGGCTGATTTCTTAAGGATTGACTGGTTTGATCTCCTTACTGTCCAAGGGATGCTCAAGAATCTTCTCCAGCACTACAATTCTAAAGCATCAATGCTTCAGCACTCAGCTTTGTTTATGGCCCAACTCTCCCATCCTTATGTGACTAGAAAGACCATAGCTTTGACTATACGGACCTTTGTTGGCAAAGTGATATCTTTGCTTTTTAATATGCTGTCTAGGTTTGTCATTGCTTTCCTTCCAAGTAGCAAGCATCTTTTATTTTCCTGGCTGCAGTCAGTATGTGCAGTGATTTTGGAGCCCACCCCTCCCCTCAAAAAAATAAATCTGTCAGTGCTTCTAGCTTTCTCCCCATCTGTTTGCCATGAGGTGGTGGGACCAGATGTCATGATCTTAGTTTTTTGAATGTTGAGTTTTGAGCCAGCTTTTTGACTCTCCTCTTTCATCCTCATCATGAGGCTCTTTAGTTCCTCTTCACATTCTGCCATTAGAATAGTGTCATTTGCATATGTGAAGTTTCTCCCAGAAGTCTTGTTTCCTGCTTGTGATTCACCCAGCCCAGCATTTTGCATTAGATAAAATGCATCCTAAAGGAAATCAGTCCCAAATATTCATTGGAAGGACTGATGCTGAAGCTGAAACTCCAATACTTTGGCCACCTGATGTGAAGAATTGACTCATTTAAAAAGACCCTAATGCTGGGAAAGACTGAAGGTGGGAAGAGAAGGGGATGACAGAGGATGAGATAGTTGGATGGCATCACCGACTCAATGGACATGAGTTTGAGTAAGCTTTAGGAGTTGGTGATGGACAGGGAAGCATGGTGTGCTGCACTCCATGGGATCGCAGATTCGGACACAAGTGAGCAACTGAACTGAACTCTGCATATAAGTCAAATAAACAGGGTGACAATATACAGCCTTGGGTACTCCTTTCCCAATTTTGATCCAGTCAGTTGTTCTATTTAAAGTTCTGACTGTTGCTGCTTGACCTGCATACAGGTTTTTGCAGGAGGAAGGTAAAGTACCCTGTTATTCCCATCCCTTGAAGAATTTTCCAGTTTGTTGTGATCCACTCAGTCAAAGGCTTTAGCATACTCAATGAAGCAGAAGTAGATGTTTTTTCTGGAATTCCCTTGCTTTCTCTATGATTCAACAAATGTTGGGAATTTGATCTCTGGTTCTTCTGTCTTTTCTAAACCCAACTTGTACATTTGGAAGTTCCTGGTTCACATACTGTTGAAATTTGGCTTGAACAATTTTGAGCATTACCTTGCTAGCATGCAAAATTAGTGCAATTGTAACGTAGTTGGAACATTCTTTGGCGCTGTCCTCTGCTAGCTTTGTTTGTAGCAATGCTTCCTAAGGCCCACTCAACTTCGCACTTCAGGATGTCTGGCTCTAGGTGAGTGATCATACCATTGTGGTTACCCAGGTCATCAATACCTTTTTTGTATAGTTCTTCTGTGTATTCTTGCCACCACTTCTTTGATCTCTTCTGCCTCTGTTAGGTCTGTTTCTGTCCTTTATTGTGCCCATCCTTGCATGAAATATTCTCTTGATATGTGCGATCTTCTTGAAGAGATCTTTAGTTTTTCCTATCCCATTGTTTTCTTCTACTTGTTTGAACTGTTCATTGAAGACCTTCTTATCTCTCTCTGCTATTCTCTGAAACTCTGCATTCACTTGGATATTTCTTTCCCTTCCTCCCTTGTCATCAGGGAATTTCCTTCAATCGAGTATTTAAATGAAAGACAAAGGAGTGTAGTCTCAGTACTATAAATTGATATATTGATCTTACAATTCTAACTGGATTGCTATTCTAAAAGAAATAAGGCTGTGAACTAAGACCTCTAAGATAATAAAATTTAGCATGCAGATGAAAGGGAAAAGAAGGATATAGAAAGAATGACCTATAAGGTGAGAAAATAGATTATTAGAAAGAAAAATTAAATTTTAAATGTGGTTCTATTTTTAATTTAGGGATATATATATATATGTAGAATTGCTAGATCATATAGTAGATCTATTAATATTTTTAATTTTTTAAAGACACATCATTGTTTCTATAATGGTTGAGCCAATTTACATCACTACCAGCAGTGCACAAGTGCATGTGTCTTATCTTCTTGGCATATGATCCAGCAATTCCACATCTGGGTATATACTAAAAGGAAATGAAAATAATATATTGAAGACATATATGCACTGCTCTTTTTATTGCAGCATTATCCGTAACAGTTAAGATATGGAGACAACCAAAGTGCCCATCAACAGATAAATAGATAAAGAAGTTTGGTATATGTATATATTGGGGACTATTACTAGCCATTGGAAAGAAGAAAATTCTGCCATTTGGGACTACATGGATAGACCTAGAGGCTACTATGCTAATTAAGGGAAGTCAGACAAAGAAAGATAATATTGTGTGATATCACTTATATATGGAATCTGAAAAAGCCAACACACTAAAACAGACAGTAGAATGATGGTTACCATGACCTGGCAGGTGAGAAAATAGGAGAAATGTTGCTTAAGGGTACAACTTGGTTCTAGTAAGCCCTAGAGATCTCCTGCTCAGTATAGCGAATATGGACAACAATACTATAATCATTAAAATTGCTAGGAGACTAGTTCTTAATTATTCCAACCTCAAGAAATGATAATTGTGTGATATCATAGAGGGGAAAACTACAATAATTACAATGACAGGCATGTTACAATATATGCTTATTAAATCAAAATACTGTACACATGAAATTTTATTGTTGTTTTTCAGTCACTAAGTCTTATCTGACCCTTGTGACCCCATAAACTGCAGTATGTCAGGCTTCCCTGTCATTCACTATATCCCAGGGTTTGCTCAAATCCATGTTCATTGAGTCGATGATTCTTTCTAACCATCTCATCCTCTTCCAGTTCCTTCTCCTTTTGCATTCAATCTTTCCCAGCATCAGGGTCATTTCCAGTGAGTCAGCTGTATATTAAATGTTTTTTAAAATATGGTTCTACATTTGAAAGGTTTATAAGTGGCTTATAATATGTATGTATATTTTTAAACCTCATGTTGAGCTAGTTAGACTATGTTCCCTTTCTCTATAAAATTTACAATATTATAGTCACAGTTAAAAACATATTATTAAAACATATTTAAATGACTGAGATTTTAGGAAAAGATAGAATACCATTCAATGACGTGTGTGGAAAATGTCATAATAAAATTCTTGGTTAGGTGAATTCATTTAAACATACTCACTAGGAAAAGATACATTGAAGATTGTTAACTAGGTATAAATGCTGTATAAGAGAAGAATAAGCATGTAAAGATGCATGTGATAGATTTTCCTAAATTTTTATTTCTTAACTCATTTTAATATATCAGTTTATAGAGATTTCAAAATGAATGATAAGCTTAAGTTTTTAATTAGTTTGGCTGTATAACTCTTTGAAATAGCTACTGGAGCTAAAAAAAGAAAATCTAGTATGAAGTCATTTGTATGTATGCTAGCCAGCTTCCTATATTAAAACTTCAAAATAAAGTGAATGATTTATGGTCTCTAAAAAAATACCACTTTTAGATTTGAAATGTCACTTATACTTTTCTGTCCATTCAGTTTGTTTCCCATGTTTGCACCTAAATAGCATTATTCCTTTTACCTCAAACTGCTATAAATATCATAGTTTTATATCAGCATCCTAAGCAGTTTCACAATAATATGGGAATATTTTACAAAAAAAAAAAGTTTTAAGAAGACTACTGAATTTCTTTAAAAGATTGAAGTTTTTCTCAGGGTAAACAGGTAGAAAGATATTGTGTAATCAATCTAGGTCTATATGGATTTTAGTAAAAAGGCAACTATAAAATTATTCTTCTGTTCCATTACTTTAAACCTTACCTTTTCTATATGAAGGTTATTACTTTTATCAAGTTAGATATCACTGAAATCATTGACTTCACTCATGTTTGTTTTCATAAAATAATACATTTTCAAAATGCAAGCTGTTTTGGTTGCTAATGGGCTGGACATATACAAATCTATCCTGCCAATAATATGATGTTTCTTTCTTTTTTTTAGCCTTAACTTGATTTTTTAAAGTGGATTTCAAATTTTCTAGCATGCTAAATTAATTTTTGAAAATGAAAATATGTATGTGTATGTACATATGTGCATTTTCCCAATGAAGGAAAATTAATGATAACACCTGAACTTTACCTTTCAATGTGATATTGACCCCATGATCATTCATAATATAGCACTATAGAATCCAGAGATAGCATTTTAAAATTTCAGTTGAAATTTTACAAAATTTCACATGTGAGCTGATAATATTCCTAAAACAAAATTGTACTAATTGTTAGTAGTTCTGAAGTAAATAACAGAATATAATGAAAAACCTTCAAGTAGATTTTCTAATGTTGGACAACATAGCCAAGAATTCCAGAAATGTTTAAGATAACTCTTCACAAAGCAACACAGTTAGAAGTCAAAATACTGTCTCGATCCCATAATTCCTGAAAAATTATTCTCAAGAAATCAAGAAATGAAAAAAAATCTCTTCTATTGTTGGACTACTCAAGAACACAGGCTTCAGCCAGAGTAGATTCAGGAAATGCTTGACAGTGCAACATTGGTCACTGGGGGGTGGATTGGGCCCAGCAGTCCTGATTCTGGGAGGAACTAATCCACTTTGCATCATTCACCACTGATAGGACTTGAGTTCTTCAATTCAGTTTCCTCAAATTAACAAGTGTTTACACTTGACTACTTGAGATTTGTAACTGACAACTTTTAAACCAAATTGCTAATATGTATGCTTAACCTTGTTATCAAGACTCAGAATTTGAATGAAGTAGCCTTCCTAGTAAGGAAAAGGAATTTCAATGTACATTTTTCTACTGACTTTTTTGGAACTATACTTTACAAAATAAAATGCTCTGTCTTATTTTTTTATTATTTCTAACAACGAAGGTATTCACTTGTCATAATTTGAATGCAGAGGAATGTTTCCTAAATAGGATTTACTTTGAAAAGTTTAAGGACTTCCCTGGTTGCTCAGACGGTAAAGCGTCTGTGCCTACAATGCGGAAGACCCAGGTTCAATCCGTGGGTCAGGAAGATCCTCTGGAGAAGGAAATGGCAACCCACTCCAGTACTCTTGACTGGAAAATCCCATGGACAGAGGAGCATGGAAGGCTACAGTCCATGGGGTCGCGGAGAGTCGGACCCGACTGAGTGACTTCACTTTGAAAAGTTGAGTTCAAATGTAGGCCAATGCCTTATAAAGTAAAGTTACAGTCAGAAGTAGTTGTTTCTGATCAGAGACCATGTGTGCAATATGTGTTTTCTAAGATTCTTA
Source organism: Cervus canadensis (assembly GCF_019320065.1). Classification (NCBI taxonomy): domain Eukaryota; kingdom Metazoa; phylum Chordata; class Mammalia; order Artiodactyla; family Cervidae; genus Cervus; species Cervus canadensis. The sequence continues at coordinate 63,634,113 of NC_057398.1, read as the reverse complement.
TTAATAAGTGACTTTAACTTAAACATAGTTAGAAAATACAAAATGATTCTTTGCATTTTCATTATATAGTATTACAGAACTTAATTGCAAACAAAATACTTAATTTGAAAACAACTCAACTTCTACCATGGCTGAGAATCTAAATTTTCATAGGTCAGATAGGGGGCAGGAGGACAACGACTCAAGCTGCTGAAGGAAAGAAATTTTGAATCTTTAGTATTCGCACAGCCAATTAATGGGCTTCCCTGATGGCTCAGATGGTAAAGAATCCACCTGCCATGTAGGAGACCTGGATTATCTCCCTGGGTTGGGAAGATCCCCTGGAGAAGGAAATGGCAACTCACTCCAATATTCTTGCCTGGGAAATTCCATGCCTGGGGGGACCACAGTCCATGGGGTCGCAAAGTGTCTAACATGGCTTAGTGACTAAATAACAACAAGTCAGAGCATCGTAGAAATATTTTCACATGTGCAAGGATTCCAAAAATTTTATTCTCATACACCTTTGCAGAGCAAGTTAATTGAAAGTGAATTGTAGCAAAATGGGGGAGAAACTTGCAAACAAAAGATAAATCAAAGAAATTCTAATCCAAGAGTTCAAGGAAAGGAAGACACAGGAGGGAATTCTGCAGCACACATGTAGAGAGCATCCATTGTGAATGGAACAGCAATGGGAGGGCTTTGACACAAAGGGAGGGTCTATGCACTAGATGATCAAAGTAAAGGTGCATTATCTTTAGGTTGATGAGGGAAACAAAACTATTAAAACTCCAGGAAGGAAAAAATACAAAAGAAAAATATGCCCCAAATAAAAAGCAAAATGTAATGTGGTATTAGATCAAACAACTAATCATATAGAGGATAAATTATTTCTGTCAATATTGATACTAACATCCTTTTCTTTTGAGATGCATGGACATCCTACATTGTGTGGCACAAAGGACTGAAATTAAAACACACAATTTGGGTACTTATGGAGTCTTTATAAAGTTGTTTACTGTTAGTAATATTTGTTAGAAATAATATTAGTTGGTTTTTGATTTCTTATCAGCTCTAAGATTCTGATATGGCTTCTTTGTTTCTTTAAACCTTTACTGCCTGCCATGATCATCTCAGTTTCTTCTTTGGAAATACTGACCTCCTTTCTGGCCAAGCTTGTTTCTGTCTTACAGGCTCTGTTCTAGCTACTCTTCTAGGACCCAGTGCTTTTCCCCAGTTTTTGCAGAGTTGCTTTGCTCTGTCAATCAAGCTTCAGGTTAAAAGTATTTATATTGAGGCTTTCTCTGACAACCAGATCTAAAGCAGAGATTCTTCACTGTATATAGTGTATCAGTTTTGTGTGGACATAAATTTGCCTATGTCTTGGGTAAATATCTGGAGGTCTATGATTTTTTTATAAGTGTATTTTTAACTTTATAAGAAACTGCCCCAAACTTATTTTCCCCCTTTGAGTGTACCATTTTATATTTCCACCAACAATGACTAAGAGGTCTAGTTGTTCCACATTGTCAGTAACACTTGATATTAACAAACTTCTTCATTTTAGCCATTTTAATAGGCTAAAATGTATATCTTTATGGTTTATAGTTTTCATGTCTCTAATGATTAATGATGTTGAGTATCTTTCCATGTACTTCTCCATTATATATGCATATATATGTCTCTATATATTATATATATGAAGTGAGGCTCAAATCTGTGCCTTGTTTTAAAAAGTCAAGTTGCTTGTATAATAATTGAATTCAAAGGATTTTAATACATTTTAGATACAAAATCTTTCATCCAGTGTTTCTTGCCTTTCCAATTTTATATCAGTGACATTGAAGACTAGACATTGTTAACATTTGACTGTCATGATTATCAATTGTTCTTTTTCATTGCTTATACTTCTGTGTTCTATTTAAGATATTTGGCCTATATCAAGTTTGTAAAGATTTTCTTTTATATTTTCTTCAAGATGTTTTAGATTTTTACTTAAGTCTCTGATCTAACTTGAGATGTTTTTGGTTGATTTGTTGTTTTGTTGTAAGGGAGGATCATGGTTCAGTTTTTCTATTTGTTTTTCTAGCAATTTTATGTAAATTCAGGAGTTTTTTAAGCAATAACTTTATTTTCTGTTTAAAGCAATTTGAATGGATTTTACTGTCTTCAGCTAAGAAGACAGCCCCATATATATGGTTTATTGAAAAGAGTAAAGAGGAGAGAGAAAAAGATAAAGTAGCCAGGTCAGAGCCTTTATTTAGATGCTTTGAATTCATCCTGAAAGATAGGGAGCCAGTGAAGACAAGAAGTGACATGGTCATATTTACACTTTAAAACACACTCTAGCTTCAGTGAGCTTACTTCCCTCTCGTTTATAAGACTAAATATTTATTTGCTCCACAATCTCAGTAAAGGAATAGAAAAGCATTTAAAGAGCGGTTGAAGAACTGATGGTTATAAATGTATCCTTTTATTCTGATCATTAATCATTGTCATGTTACTGTGTTAAATACTCAGTAACTTAATTCAACAGCTCAAGTCCTACATTTCCTAGGAGGGAGAGCTCAGGAGAATAAATATAGACTGCTTTACTAGAAAAAGTAAAAGTTAACCTTTTATATTCTTGTTATTGGTAACATTCTACTTTTATAAGGAATGAAATGTTAAATACAGACTGTATGCTATAATTTTATGTAAGTAAATACAAGCAAGATTTTGCTTAAATGTGTTTGCATGCTATTTATGACCAGAGTCAGATAGTAAATAATAGTTTTGTTAAATGAAGATGGAGATCATTTCACATTTCTATAAGCATAAACCTATCCCAAAAAGTCAGTGTGTTGACAGAGAGAGGGAGAAAAGGGAGGAAGAGAAGGGGCAGAGGAAGAGGAAGACAGAGAAGAGGAAAGAGGAAGTCGAGGAGAAAGAAAGAGAAAGGGAGAGAAGGAGGGAGAAAGATGACTCTTTGTAGGAGGTGAATTTTGTGGGCCTGTCTCAACTCCAAAGGGATAACTAAGTTCAAAAATTGTAAATGTACTGAATGTTCTCAATTTACATTCTGAGAATCAGTTGCATACTTGCACAGGAAGACCTATTGCTTAATTTGTGGCAAATTGATAAATAGACTGAACACATACTGTTCAAGTATAAAATCACTAAGAATTGTTGTAGAACATTTTGAAGATGTTTTACATAGTACAAGTACATTATCATGAACTAAGATATGTGCTCATTAGACAAGGGTAATAACTAAGACATTATCTGATCCACCTGAAGCCTTTAAGGAAACTTTTGTAGATGTATCAAATTATCATTTTTTTCATATGCTAATTACACTGGTTGACTCTATACATTCTTTTGCATATGTTTTATTAACAATATTTAATGATAATTTAATTTAGCAGTGATTTAACAGAACTACCAACTCTGCAAAGTTTGAATTTTCAAGAACAAATGTTACTATAGGGAAACATCAAGATTGTAGTTTCAGGTATTTATACTTTGAAAAATTTGGAATGACATTCTCACTGAACATATCAAAGAGCAAATAGTCATATGTGGTTTATAATATGTTAAATATTTGTCATTTTTTGTTCCAAGTTATACATAATCCTAAAGTATTACCTCGATAATCACCAGATTATCATAGTTTTTGTCCACTTTCTAACTATATTATTTGTCATATTTTGGTCAAGAATAGAATTTAATAGGATTTCAGATTTACAGAAATAATGGAAGACAGATATCAAAGTTGAGGGAATTCATCACTATCTTAACTAGTGAGTAGAAGCAGGGTGGTCCCCAATAGCTCACTAGGAAGCCACGAGAATTCTATAGTGTCTGGAGGAATGTGTGGATCTTGACAGCTGGCCAGAAAGATGATATGTATACTGAAAACTACCTCTGAAAAATAATAACCTGTCCTCATTTTGTGACCTTCCTACTCTTCCTAGTCTTCCAAGCTCTTACAGAGCTTGTCATTGGCAGACTCTGACCTGAACCTGTGGGAAATGGTATCTGAGCAATGTAATTCTCACCTTCTCTTGGTGATGAATAAAAGATCTTTCAATATCACAGTAATACAAGTCTATATCCTGACCAGTAATGTGGAAGAAGGTGAAGTTGAACGTTTCTATAAAGACCTACAAGAACTTCTAGAACTAATTCCTAAAAAAGATGTCCTTTTCATTATAGGGGACTGGAATGCAAAAGTAGGAAGTCAAGAAATACCTGGAGTAACAGGCAAATTTGGCCTTGGAGTACAAAATGAAGGAGGGCAAAGGTTGATAAAGCATTGCCAAGAGAACGCACTGGTCATAACAAACACCCTCTTCCAACAACACAAGAGAAGACTCTACACATGGACATCACCAGATGGTCAATACCAAAATCAGATTGATTATATTCTTTGCAGCCAAAGATGGAGGAACTTGATACAAGACCAAACAAGCTGACTGTGGCTCAGATCACGAATTCCTTATTGCCAATTTCAGACTTAAATTCAAGAAAGTAGGGAAAACCACTAAACCACTCAGGTCTGACCTAAGTCAAATCCCTGATGATTATACAGTGGACACGACAAATAGATTCAAGGGTTTAGATCTGATAGACAGAGTGCCTGAAGAAGAATGGACAGAGGTTCCTGACATTGTACAGGAGGCAAGAAGCATGCCCATCCCCAAGAAAAAGAAATGCAAAAACCAAAATGGCTGTCTGAGGAGGCCTTACAAATAGCTGAGAAAAGAAGAGAAGAAAAAGGCAAAGGAGAAAAGGAAAGATATACCCATTTTAATGCAGTGTTCCAAAGAATAGCAAGGAGAGAAAAGAAAGTCTTCCTCACTGATCAATGCAAAGAAATAGAAGAAAACAATAGAATGAGGAAGACTAGAGACTTCTCCCAGAAAATAAGAGATACCAATGAAATATTTCATGAAAACATGGGCACAATAAAGGACAGATATGGTATGGACTTAACAGAAGCAGAAGATATTAAGAAGAGGTGGCAAGAATACACAGAAGAACTATACAAAAAAGATCTTCATGGCCCAGATAATCATGATGGTGTGTTCACTCACGTGGAGCCAGACATCCTGGAATGTGAAGTCAAGTGGACCTTTGGAAGCATCACTATGAACAAACCAAGTGGAGGTGATGGAATTCCACTTGCGATATTTCAGGACCTAAAAGATGATGTGAAAGTGTTACACTGAATATGTCAGCAAGTTTGGAAAACTCAGCAGTGGTCACAGGACTGGAAAAGGTCAGTTTTCCTTCCAATCCTCAAAAAAGGCAAATCCTCAAAAGGAAATCCTCAAAAAATGCTCAAATTACAACACAAATTGCACTCATCTCACATACTAAGCAAAGTAATGCTCAAAATTCTCCAAGTCAGGCTTCAGTAGTGTGTGAACCTCGAACTTCCAGATAGCCAAGCTGGTTTTAGAAAAGGCAGAGGAGCCAGAGATCAAATTGGCAACATCTGTTGGATCATTGAAAAAGCAAAAGAGTTCCAAAAAACACCTACTTCTGCTTGAATGACTACACCAAAGCCTTTGACTGTGTGGATCACAATAAACTATGGAAAATTCTGAAAGAGATGGGCATACCAGACCACCTGACCTGCCTCTTTAGAAATCTATATGCAGGTCAGGAAGCAACAGGTAGAACTGGACATGGAACAACAGACTAGTTCCAATAGGAAAAAGAGTACGTCAAGGCTGTATATTGTCATCTGCTTATTTAACCTCTATGCAGAGTACATCATGAGAAATGCTGGGCTGGAGGAATCACAAGCTGGAATCAAGATTGCCAGGAGAAATATCAATAACCTCAGATATGCAGATGACACAACCCTTATGGCAGAAAGTGAAGAAGAACTAAAGAGCCTCCTGATGAAAGTGAAAGATGAGAGTGAAAAAGTTGAACATTCAGAAAACTAAGATGATGACACCAGTCCCATCACTTAGTGGGAAATAGATGGGGAAACAGTGGTAGTAGTGTCAGACTTTATTTTGGGGGGCTCCAAAATCACTGCAGATGGTGATTGCAGCCATGAAATTAAAAGAAGCTTGCTCCTTGGAAGAAAAGCTATGACAAACCTAGACAGCATATTAAAAAGCAGAGACATTACTTTGCCAACAAAGGTCTGTCTAGTCAAGGCTATGGTTTTTCCAGTGGTCATGTATGGATGTGAGAGTTGGATTGTAAAGGAAGCTGAGCACCAAAGAAATGATGCTTTTGAACTGTGGTGTTGGAGAAGACTCTTGAGAGTCCCTTGGACTGCAAGGAGATCCAACCAGTCCATCCTGAAGGAGATCAGTCCTGGGTGTTCATTGGAAGGACTGATGTTGAAGCTGAAATTCCAAAACTTTGGCCAGTTCAGTTCAGTTCAGTTCAGTCACTCAGTTGTGTCCAACTCTTTGCGACCCCATGAATCACAGCACGCCAGGCCTCCCTGTCCATCATCAACTCCCAGAGTCTATTCAAACTCATGCCCATCGAGTTGGTGATGACATCAAGCCATCTCATCCTCTGTTATCCCCTTCTCCTCCTACCCCCAATCCCTCCCAGAATAAGGGTCTTTTCCAATGAGTCAACTCTTCACATGAGATGGCCAATGTGTTGGAGTTTCAGCTTCAGCATCAGTCCTTTCAATGAACACCCAGGACTGATCTCCTTTAGGATGGACTGATGGATCTCCTTGCAGTCCAAGGGACTCTCAAGAGTCTTCTCCAACACCACAGTTCAAAAGCATCAATTCTTTGGCAGTCAGCTTTCTTCACAGTTCAACTCTCACAACCATACATGACCACTGGAAAAACCATAGCCTTGACTAGACGGACCTTTGTTGGCAAAGTAATGTATCTGCTTTCTAATATGCTGTCTAGGTTTGTCATAGCTTTTCTTCCAAGGAGCAAGCATCTTTTAATTTTATGGCTGCAATCACCATCTGCAGTGATTTTGGAGCCCCCCAAATAAAGTCTGACACTGCTACCACTGTTTCCCCATCTATTTCCCACTAAGTGATGGGACTGGTGTCATCATCTTAGTTTTCTGAATGTTAAGCTTTAAGCCAACTTTTTCACTCTCTTCTTTCACTTTCATCAAGAGGCTTTTCAGTTCTTCTTCACTTTCTGCCATAAGGGTGGTGTCATCTGCATATCTGAGGTTAATGGTATTTCTCCTGGCAATCTTGATTCCAGCTTTTGCTTCTTCCAGCCCAGCATTTCTCATGATATACTCTGTATAAATTAAATAAGCAGGGTGACAATATACAGTCTTGACATATTCCTTTTCCTATTTGGAACCAGTCTGTTGTTCCATGTCCAGTTCTAACTGTTGCTTCCTGACCTGCATACAGGTTTCTCAAGAGGCAGGTCAGGTGGTCTGGTATTCCCATCTCTTTTGGAATTTTCCACAGTTTATTGTGATTCACAAAGCCACAAGCTTTGGCATAGTCAATAAAGCAGAAATAGATGTTTTTCTGTAACTCTCTTTCTTTTTCGATGATCCAGTGGATGTTGGCAATTTGATCTCTGGTTCCTCTGCCTTTTCTAAAACCAGCTTGAACATCTGGAAGTTCATGGTTCATGTATTGCTGAAGCCTTTCTTGGAGAATTTTGCTGTCTAAGTCAGCCATGACTTTTCTCCCAAAGAACAGCCCTCTTTTAATTTCTTGGCTGCAGTCACCAACTGCAGTGATTTTGGACCTCAAAAAAGTAACGTCTGCCACTGTTTCCCCATCTATTTGCCATGAAGAGATGGGACCAGATTCCACAATCTTAGTTTTCTGAATGTTGAGCTTCAAACACATTTTTCACTCTACTCTTGCACTTTAGAGTCTCTTTAGTTCTTCACTTTCTGCCGTAAGGGTGATGTCATCTGCATATCTGAGGTTAATGGTATTTCTCCTGGCAATCTTGATTCCAGCTTGTGCTTCATCCAGCCTGGCATTTCGCGTGATGCACTCTGCATAGAAGTTAAGTAAGCAGGGTGACAATATACAGCCTTGACGTACTCCTTTTCCTATTTGGAGCCAGTCTGTTTTTCCATGTCCAGTTCTAATTGTTGCTTCCTGACCTGTATACAGGTTTCTCAAGAGGCAGGTCAGGTGGTCTGGTATTCCCATCTCTTTCAGAATTTTCCACATACATTCTTAAGTTTTATCTTACCCATTTTAATATATAGATGAAATTATTTATAAATGAAGTTAAAATTTCTCATCTCATATTCATGTCTTTCTAACAAGAAATTTGCCCTATTCTCTTAAACTTATCTCTCATTATTTCCTAAACTCTTCTGTACTGTCAGTACCAGGATTCCCTGCTCAGACATGTTTAATCATCTAGTTCTCTACTTAATGAGCTGTACATAGTGATCTCCAAATATCCAAGTTCTACATATACATCGGAAATATATTGTTCTTGGCCAGCTTGAGTATGGTCACAATTTTATTCAGTTACTGATATGGGGACCCCATTGTATGAAGGCCACTGTAGATCTGCAGTGCGAACTCAAACCTGGCCTTTCCAAGTGTCCTTCTATGTATCTTTATTCTTGTTGCATGATTCCTAACCAGTGCTTGGTTGGGTACCAAGCTGCATCTCAGGCATTCGTATTGGGATTAAGGATGCTGGCTGTCTGAATGTAACACCTGAAAGACAAGAATTCAGTGGTTAAATCTTAAATGATTTTGATGAATGCTCTAGTCTGGAAGAGTGTATGATTACAACAAGGAGTTTTGATATATTTTCTCTTTCCTGACTCTCTGTTATATACATATAGAGTTTTAAAGACTATTTCTTGTAAGTGAATGCTATGTATTGATAACTCTGAATTGGACAAGATGAGAGATAGTTCTTTCAGATAATTTCATCTTGATAGACCAGAAGATCTTGACATGTAGACTTGGTTGGGTTTAGGGAATGGAATTTTTATTTCATTCTCTAATTCATCCTTATCAGAAAAACAACCTGATAGATTTTTAAATAACTCCAGAGTAAATTTCTTAGTTAAATACCTGGAGTTGAAAGTAACATTATTAATAAGGGCTCACAAATTAGTAATATTTATTATGGGAGTTATGTTTTTTCCTATAATCAGTATACTTTTTGCTGTATTATTTACATTTATCTGTGATAGCACCTACCATACTATCAAAGTTCATGTATCTAGTAAATATTTTACAAAGATGTCATATATATTATATATTATGATACTGTATTATATATGTATGTACAAATATAAAATATATAAATATTTATACTCTGTATTCATTTAATATTATACCCTTTATTTATATATAAATACTAATTTTCTCTATATAGTTTATATAATTGGATAAAAAAACACATTATGTTTTGCTTCTGTGAACATTAAAGTCTTTCAAGAGGCCTATTTAGTTGTTTGAATACTTTGATACATCGCTTGAGAAGCATAGTTAATAAGCAATAAATGGTCCTGAGATGCTTTTAGAGGAACTTAAGTTCAACTAATGGTAGGTTTTAATTTTGCTATATAGAATACGCACAGTTTATAGAATAAACACAGTTTATTTGCTTAGGAAATAGAGTCACAATGGAGAATTTTCACCTCACGAAGGGAAAGGAGCATGAAATGATTAGAAGTCAGAAATAAAATAATTTCATTTAATTTTTCTGAAAGTTGAAAAAACTAGATGTCCAAAATGTATAATGTACGTTTTATTAATTGTTAACAAATTATAGATATTTTTCTTTCTTTTTCACTTTTTTTTAGAGGTCACTGGGGCAAAATTACACAAATGCTAAGTGCTGTTCTCAGCTGTGTTTAGTCGCTCAGTCGTGTCCAACTCTTTGTGAGCCCCGTGCACTGTAGCCTGCCAGGTTCCTCTGTCCATGGGAATTCTCCAGGCAAAAATGCTAGACTAGGTTGCCATCCCCTCCTCTAGGGGATCTTCCCAACCCAGATATCGAACCCAGGTCTCCCACATTGCAGGAGGCTTTTTTAACATCTAAGCCACGAGGGAAGTCCAATGCTAAGTGCTGCTTCAATGTAAATGACTGGTAATAGAAAATACCCATTCAGATCCAGCCATTCCTGGTCTAGGCTATGTGACAGATGAGTACCCTGAACATGCACACATATATATGAAATAATTTTATTTTTCTCTAATCACGGCCACTAAAAGTCTGCTGAATTTCCCTTTTAGCCCATTAAAACTATTTGAAGTTTGACTCATTAGATATATTGCAGTAAAAATATAGGACGTAAGATGAAGGGTGTAAAACATCTTGTGCAATCAATTCGGTGTAAAACTTCCATCTCATACACAATCCAATGGTAGTCTTTGCTGTGCTCCCAGAACCTGCTGAACTGTCCCTGGAGGCTTCGGGCTGTTTTAACTCCCCCTTTACCTTCAAAGTTTTCTGCCTGTAACTACTCTAACATTGGGAGTGGGAAAGGAAAAATCAGTTTCCTCAGGCTTCCCTAACAAAGTACCACAAATAAGGTGGCTTAAATCAAGAGAAATTTATCCTCATAATTAATGCTGGAGGATCAGAGACTTCCCTGGTGACTTAGAGGGTAAAGCGCCTGCCTGCAGTGCCTGCAATGTGGGAGACCCGGGTTCGATTCCTGGGTCAGGAAGATCCCCTTTCTGGCAACCACTCCAGTACCCTTGGCTGGAAAATCTCATGAAGGGAGGAGCCTGGTAGGCTACAGTCCAAGGGGTCCCACAATCAGACATGACTGAGCAACTTCACTCTGTTTATAAGACTCTGAAGTAAAGGTGTTTACACGGTTGGTTCCTTGTGAGGTCTCTGAGGGAGAAGACTCTTAGTTTCTGGTGGTGACCAGTGATCTTTGTCAATCCTTGGCTTGTGGGTACATTATTCCAGTCTCTGCCTTTATCTTCATGTTGTGTTTTGCTTGTATTTCTGTCTTCTTAGAAGTACAGCAGTCAGATTAGATTAAGATCTCATCCTACCCCAGTATGACCCTTTCTTAAATAATTACACTTGGAGGGACCATGTTTTCAAATAAAGTCACATTCTGAGGTGCTACAATACACATTTTCCTGGGTTCACAACTTGGTCCATACTGAATAAATGCACAAAAATACAAATACAAGACGTTTTTTGTTTAATTGGTGATGCTACAGTACTCTCTTGGCTCTCTGATGAAAAGTACATGTGATTCTTTGGGGCAGAATGCAGTGTCCTCAGATATGATTCTCCAACATGGGAAATTTGTTCACTAACTAACATCTTCCTCAGCACCTACTTCTTTGGTCTACTCCACTGCATTTCCTGTTGGCACTTACATATCTGATAGCTGTCATTCTGGGTGGGGAGTGGGGACATTTAGTTAACCATACCAGCTAATTTCCCACTGAACTGTAGGAAGCATATCCCTTGCCTGACCAAATCATAGACTATCAGCTGATCTATTGTTTTCCCTTAATTTTGCCTCATCATATTTCTCAGATTATTGTTCTATTTGCTCAAATTCCTACAGAAAGCAGAACAAAAAATTCATTCATTTAATAATAATATGTATCTACAATAAGCAGTTAAGGGATATCCAAATCAATTCAACATAAAATATGAGATAAAACCAGTATTCATGAGAGGAAAAGAGTGCAAATCCAGCATATTTAAAATACATTTGAAATTAAGTGTATGTGTGTGTGTGTGTATGTGTGTATGTGTGCATATGTGCTCAGTTGTGTCTGACTTTTTGTAACCCCATGGACCACAGCCCACCAGGCTCCTCTGTTCATGGGATTTCCCAGGCAAGAATAATGGAATGGATGCCTTTCCCTCCTTCAGGGTACTTTCTCAACCCAGGGATCGAATCTGTGTCTCTTGCATCTCCTGCATTAGCAGGCAGATTCTTTACCACTGCAACACTTGGGAAGTCCTTTTGATCAGTTCAGTTCAGTCTAGTTGCTCAGGCATATCCAACTTTTTGTGACCCCATGGATTGCAGCACAGCAGGCCTCCCTGTCCATCACCAACTCCCAGAGTTTACTCAAACCCATGTCCATTGAGTCAATGATGCCATCCAATCATTTCATCTTCTGTAGTCCCCTTCTCCTCCTGCCTTCAACCTTCCCTGGCATTACGATCTGTTTAAATGAGTCAGTTCTTTGCATCAGGTGGCCAAAGTATTGGAGTTTCAGCTTCAGCATCAGTCCTTCAGTGAATATGCAGGACCGATTTCCTTTAGGATGGACTGTTTGGATCTTCCAGCAGTCTAAGGAACTCTCAAGAGTCTTCTCCAACACCACAGTTCAAAAGCATCAATTCTTTGGCACTCAGCCTTCTTTATAGTCCAGCTCTCATATCCATACATGACTACTGGAAAAACCATTACTTTGACTAGATGGACCTTTGTTGGCAAAGTAATATCTCTGCTTTTTAATATGCTATCTAGGTTGGTCATAACTTTTCTTCCAAGAAGTAAGTGTCTTTTAAATTCATGCTGCAGTCACCATATGCAGTGAATATGGAGCCAAAAAATAAATAAATAAATAAATAAAGTCTATCACTGTTTCCTTTGTTTCCTCATCTATTTGCCATGAAGTGATGAGACTGGATGCCATGATCTTAGTTTTCTGAATGTTGAGCTTTAAGCCAACTTCTTCACTCTCCTCTTTCACTTTCATCAAGAGGCTCTTTATTTCTTCTTCACTTTCTGTCATAAGGGTGGTGTCATGTGCATATCTGAAGGTTATTGATATTTCTCTCGGCAATCTTGATCCCAGCTTTTGCTTCATCCAGCCCAGCATTTCTCATGATGTACTCTGCATATAAGTTAAATAAGCGGGGTGACAATATACAGCCTTGACATGCTCCTTTTCCTATTTGGAACCAGTCTGTTGTTCCATGTCCAGTTCTAATGTTGCTTCCTGACCTGCATACAGATTTCTCAAGAGGCAGGTCAGGTGGTCTGGTATTCCCATCTCTTTAAGAATTTTCCAGTTTGTTGTGGTCCACACAGTCAAAGGCTTTGACATATTCAATAAAGCAGAAATAGATATTTTTCTGAAACCCTCTTGCTTTTTCAATGATCCAATGGATGTTGGCAATTTGATCTCTGGTTCCTCTGAGTTTGCTAAATCCAGCTTGAACATCTGAAAGTTCATGGTTCGCATAATTTTGAAGCCTGGCTTGGAGAACTTTGAGCATTACTTTGCTAGAATGTGAGATGAGTACAATTATGTGGTAGTTTCAACATTCTTTGGCATTGCCTTTCTTTGAGTTTGGAATGAAAATGGACCCTTTCCAGTCCTTTGGCCACTGCTGAGTTTTCCAGATTTGCTGGCATATTGAGTGCAGCACTTTCACAGCATAATCTTTTAGAGTTTGAAATAGCTCAGCTGGAATTGCATCACATCCACTAGCTTTGTTCATAGTGATGCTTCCTAAGGTGCACTTGACTTCGCATTCCAGGATGTCTGGCTCAAGGTGACTGATCACACCATCATGATTATCTGGGTCGTGAAGATCTTTTTTGTTCAGTTCTTCTGTGTATTCTTGCCACCCCTTCTTAATATCTTCTGCTTTTGTTAGGTCCATACCATTTCTGTCCTTTATTGTGCTCATCTTTGCATGAAATGTTCCTTTGCTATTAAGAGCTAAATATAATTTAAGCAGCCTGAAATATTTTAGTTATGTCTGTATGTATTCATATAAAGTTTTTTTTAAATATACAATTCAAAAAAGATCAGCAATATAGGAAATTGATGAAAGGTTTAAGGAAATATGGTTTATCATAAACATATGAAAATAGCCAACCAATATGCCTGAGGTACAATAATAAATACACCTGGAAAAAATATTTCTGAGCAAGACGGAACTCAGGAGAATGTGAGAAGAGTTGCACCAACATAGTGTGTGTTCTTTGGCTGTGGCAGCGTCAGACACACCAACCACAATACATATTAGAGCTAAGTAGAAAAAGAGAGGCTGGATGATCAATAAGGATTTCATTTAGAAATAATAAACTCTTTGAAGCTAAATGTATGCCATTGTAATTTTAGATAAAAATGGAATATTATTTTAGACAATGATGACTATGGCAATTAAAAAAAAAAAGCCAGAAAAGCAGGCTGATAGGATTGCTGTGGAGAAGAACAAAAAAGTCTTCACTGAGATCACAGTTGGTAAAGATCTGTAGTGTTCCAGACGGAGGGATCAGAAGAGTGAGTGTAAAGACCTTAGCAGTTATGCCTGACTAATTAAAAAAAGGAAGGCAATCAGAATTCCTATAGTAGCGGAAATGAGTGTGGGATATTTAGGGTGAGGTCACAGAGATAAAAGGAAAATGTATCATACAGGTTCCATTGAAAAAGTTTCATGGCTCAGATGGTAAAAAATCTGCCTGCAATGCAGGAGACCTAGGGTCTATTCCTGAGTTGGGAAGATCTCCTAAAGAAGGAAATGACAACTCACTCCAGATTCTTGCCTGGAAAATCCCAGGGATGGAGGAGGCTGGTAGGCTACAGTCCATGGGGTCATAAAGAGTCGGGCACAACTGAGTGACTAACACACTATAGGGAAATTAGATGTCATTAGGAGATTTTGAGAGTAGGAGAGACAAGATATAGCTGTATGTAAAGAAGGAAATGGCAACCCACTCCAGTGTTCTTGCCTGGAGAATTCCAGGGACAGGGGAGCCTAGTGGACTGCGGTCTATGGGGTCGCACAGAGTCGGACACGACTGAAGTGGCTTAGCAGCAGCAGCAGCAGCAAATAGGTGACAGCTTTCATGTAAACAGAGGGGAAGATGGAGTTGTGATCTAAGATTTCAATCAGAGTGTTATTAGAGGAGATGGTTAGAAGGATTCAGGGACTTTTGAAGAAAATATCCAGCTGTGTTTGCAGATAGACCGCATGTAGCATGCAACACTAAGAAAAATACAAAATGATCAAGTTTCTGTCTGGGACCAGTGGTTGAATTGTATCTTTGGTCAACTATGGAAAGGAAGAATATAGGAAGAGCAGGTTTGGTGGGGCAGGGGAGAGTTAAGTCTCAGAAGTGTGGTTTCTAATATATTTCATGAGAACTATTTTAACTGGTCTTAATGATAGTGAATAAAATTTAACTCTTTAAAGAACCATGCACTTTCGGGGATTTCATTTTAGCATTGTTGTTGTTTAGTTGCTAAGTCGTTTCTGACCACTGCAGCCTGCCAGTTCCTCTGTCCATGGGGTTTCCCAGGCAAGAATACTGGAGTGGGTAGTAATTTCTTTCTCCAGGATATCTTCCTGACCGAGGAATCAAACTCGCAGTTCCTGATGGCAAGCAGATTCTTTATCACTGGACCACCAGCGAAGCTGTAACCTGTGTGTAGGGTTTCTTATTTATGAGGTGCTTTCACGGTATGGTGCATGGGTGGTTCAGTGGTAGATTTCTGGCCTGCCACACAGGAGGTCTGGGATCCAGATTGTTTCCCGGCCCATGCAGCCACAGCGTCCCCCTGGGGCTTCCCTGGTAGCTCAGCTACCATTTTAGCTGGTACCATTTATCTAATACCAAATTATATCAACAGAGAGGCTTAAAACAACATTCATGAATGAATGATCTCACGGTTTTCTTGGATCATGAGTTCAGACATGGGTTAAATGGATCCTTTGCTCAGGGTCTCACGAGGCTGTGATGAATGTGTTTGCCACGTTTTTGATCTCATTTAGATCGTACTAGAGAATGTTGTTTCCAGCCTTATTCATAGTCTTGGCAGCATTCAGCTCTTCGAGGATGTAGGACTGTTTTCTTTTTATCAGCAAGCACTTGCAGCTCTTAGGGGCTGACTGCGGTTACTTGTAGTCAGTTCCCAACAAAAATATTAGTTTCTTTCAAAGTCTCCTTTAATTAATCCTGGACCATGATGGTATCCGTTTTGATTTACAGATTACTAACCTAATCACAGGAGTGGTAGTCTATCATATTCACAGGCAATGCCTACTTACAAAGGGAGATGATCACACGGGATATTTACACAAGGGAGCTATAAGCTTAGTGGTCATTTTAGAATCCTGCCTCCCACATCTACCCTAAAAATTCTCATCTTATTAATGATGATCCCTTCAGAATAATGCTACTGGTAACATCAATGTAGTGAACGTTCCAGGTGATGCCCAGGTAAAGAATCCTCCTGCCAATGCAGGAGACACAGATTTGATCCCTGGGTTGGGAAGATCCCCTGGAGTAGGAAATGGCAACCTGCTCCAGTATTCTTGCCTGAAACATTCCATGGACAGAGGAGCTTTGCAGGCTACAGTTCATGGGGTCATAAAGAGTTGGACACAGCTGAGCACACACGTTTGAGCGCGCGCACACACACACACATGCACACACACACAATATACCATCAGTGTAATGCATGAATCTATGGGTCATGATGTTCCTTCATTTGACTCAATCCATTTGCAATATTTCTGGTGCTTTAATAAATATACTTAGTTATAGTATTGAGTAAATCAGGTAATTATTAGATATCAGAGAAAAACTTCACCTTTATATAATTTCTGCTGCTGTATAATGCTAAGTGACATTCAGAACATAATGTATCACTGGTTCAAACTTTTCCTTGAAAGAAAGTTAAAAACAGGAAATAAAATTGCTTTATTGAAATCCAGTATGCACTTATATTTTTCTCACAACCTAAAATTAATGAGCATATGAGATTTTGATAAATGGTCTATTTAAACAGAAAAATTATATGGAAAGAATAAATGACAGCCATTATTGTGAACAAGCAGATGTTTTCTTCTCATATTATAGTTCAGACTTTCATCAGATCCTCCTAATTACAGTCTGTACACTAGTATTCTTGCAATTCCAGCCATTAACCTTCATCTGAAGCAGTAGTGTCTGCATAGGGTTCATTGTCATTGCGATGCTGTTTCTGTGTGAAAGCAAATGCTTGCTTGCAGAATGAAAAGATTATTCAATGGATTTAGTGTTCATTTACTGTTCTGATACAAAAAAAAAAAAGAAATAGAAAAATCCTAATTCCCCCTCCCCAACAACTCAGAATGTGGCATAAACTATTTAGCCATTTTCAAGGAGAAACACAAATATTTTAATTGCAGAATCAGTAATAACATATTGCTAAAAAATAGTTTGGCTAAAAATGAAGAGAAATGCAAAAAGATTAAGAGAAATAATTAAGCAGTTCCAAAAGAAATGATGTGCAATTATAATGTACAATTAGATTCAAAGCTATTCTTCACAAAAGAAAGGGGAAAATGGCATGCCCAAGTAACAGATGCTTTGTTTACAATGTAGTTTTGGTTTTCTTAATTACTACTTAAGATGCAGATTTTCCATTTAGGGTTATAAGAGAAAATAACCACTAGTTCTTCTCATTTCTATAATGTAAGCTTAATAAGGTGGTATAAAGCTGCATATGAAAGTTTATGTCTACTAGATGAGTCTAAATAAAAGCTTAAGCAGAAAAATTATTTGATTCATGTCTTCTCTAAATTAACCCTTTAAATGCTATGAGGAAGGAATGATGATGATGAGATCAAAGCAGATTTAGAAAGTTCTGTAGCTAAAAATGTTATATATATCTCTTCTGATCTATATCTATCCTGATATATTCCTCTGATGGAGGAAAGAAATTTAATATATATAAATGGCAAAACATCTTCTATATGATGGATTTGTTACTATTTTTTTTCATAAAATGGAAATAATTTCTTTTATAATGGGTTTCTTTCGACATAGTCAAAGTGAAATACTTGCAGACACTTACCCCAAACATCATAAACCAATTTCTAAGATAATAAAGTACATTTGCAAACTACAATGTAGAATTTTAGAAGTCAAATGGACTTCACGAATCATCTAAAACAATTCCTTCATTTAAATTATGAGCCTACCATCTAAATATGTTGAGTGATTCTTTTTTACATTTATTTATAAATGACGCATAGTTGATTTATAACATGTTAGTCTCAGATGTATAGTACACTGATTCAGATATATATATATGTGTGTGTGTGTGTGTGATTAAGTTATATGTACATACACACACACATATATATATATATTCTTTTCCCTTATAGGTTATTACAATATACTGTGTATAGCTCCCCGTGCTATAAAGTAGGTCCTTGTTAGTTATCTATTTTATATACAGTAGTGGGTCTATGTTAATTTCAAACTCCTAATTTACCCCTCCCCCAACCTTCCCCCTTTGGTGACCATATGTTGTTTTCTATATGAGTGGATCTATTTCTGTTTTTATAAATAAGTTCATTTGTATCTTTTTTAAGATTCCAAATATATGTGATATCATATGATATTTGTCTTTCTCTTTTATTGCTTACTTCACTTAGTATGATAATCTATAGGTCCATCCACATTGCTACAAATGGCATTATTTCATTCTTTTTAATGGTTGAATAATATTTCATTGTATGTATATACCACATCTTTGTTATCCATTCATCTGTTGATAGACATTTAGGTTGCTTCTATGTCTTGGCTATTGTAACACTGGGGTGCATGTGTCTTTTTAAATTAGAGTTTTCTTTGAATACATCCCCAGGAATAGAATTGCAGGATCCTATGATAATTCTGATTTTAGTTTTTTAAGGAACCTCCATACTATTCTCCACAATGCCTTTATCAATTTATATTCCCACCAATAGTGTAGCAGGGTCCCCTTTTCTCCACACCCTCGTCAGCCTGTAAACTTTTTGATGATGACCATTCTGACTTCTGTAAGGTGATACCTCATTGTAGTTTTCATTTTTATTTTTCTAATAATAAGCTATCGTGAACATTTTTTCTTATGCCAGTTTGTCATCTGTATGTCTCTTTTGGAAAAATGTCTATTTAGAATTACCTATTTTTTTTTATTGGGTTGCTTGTTTGTTGTTATTGAACTGTTTGAGCTGTTTGTATTAATGTATTTTGGGAATTAATCCTTTGTTGGTCATATCATTTGCAAACATTTTCTCCCATCTTTTCATTTTCTTTGTGATTTTCTTTTGTGTGTAAATGCTTTTAAGTGTAATTGGGTCCAATTTATTATTTTTAATGTCTATTAAACTGGAAGAGAGATCTAAAAAATTTTTGCTATAATTTATATCAAAGAGTTTTCCTCTGTGAATTTTTTAGTATCTGGTCTTACATTAGGTGTTTAATCCATTTTGAGTTTATTTTTGCTTGTGGTGTTAACCAGTGTTCTAATTTTATTCTTTTCCATGCAGCTATCCACTTTTCCCAACTTCACATATGAAAGAGTCTACTTTTTCTCCACTGTATATTCTTGCCTCCTTCATTGTAGATTTATTGGCCATAAGTGCATGGGTCTGTTTCTAGGGTTTCTGTCCTGTTCTACTGATCTATATGTCTGTTTTTTCACTAGTACTATATTGCTTTAATTTACTGAAGTTTCCTAGAACATCCTGAGGTCAGAGAGCCTGATTCATCCAACTTCATTTTTCTTTCTCAAGATTACTTTTTCATTTCAGTTCAGTTCAGTCGCTCTGTCATGTCTGACTCTTTGTGACCCCATGGACTGCAGCATGCCAGGCCTCCTTGTCCATCACTAACTCCCGGAGTTTACTCAAACTCACATCTGTTGAGTCAGTGATGCCATCCAACCATCTCATCATCTGTCATCCCCTTCTCCTCCCACATTCAATCTTTCCCAGCATCAGGGTTCTTTCCAAATGAGTCAGCTCTTCACATCAGGTGGCCAAATTATTGGAGTTTCAGCTTCAACATCAGTCCTTTCAATAAAAAATGATTACTTTTTATAATGATTGATTTTTAGAAGAATTATTGTAATAAATAAATAAAGAAACAGATTTAAGATCCCTACCTAACCAGTGAATAAGTAAAAATTTCACGACAATACCGTTTCTGGACAACAAAACCAGTGTTTTTTAATGTTAAATAGTTAAAATTTAATTTAGCACTGGCTCTGTGATTATTTTTTATAAAGTTTGATATATACATTATTTGGAAAATACATATTTAATGAAGTTTAAATGATATACCATACCATACTGGTTTCAAGTGTACATCACAGTGCTTAGATATTTAGATATATATATATACATACATTTCAAAATTGTCACCATAATAGGTCTAGTTACCAACTGTCACTGTACAAAATTACTACAATGTTTTCAAATATATTCCTCATGCAGTACATTACCTCAGCAGGATTTATTTCTTTTATAACTGGAAGTTTGTGCTTAATGCACTTCTCTGCATTTTTAGCGCATTTTCAATTTGAAAATTTCTGTGGTGTGCTTTTGGGCAAATTAAATTTGATAGATTATCTCCCAGTAGAATTTAGAAATATGGGGTACTAATTTCATTGAAGTTACTGAGAAGTCACTGTTACCTTACACTGGAATACCTAACCTCAATAATATTGCCATAAAATTGTTTTTATGTTACCTCTAATTCTCTTCTCCATATCCCAAAGCATGAGTTTGAGTTTCATAGAAATATTCAATAGCTGTCACATACTGCTCCATTCCTGGATTGTATTAGTCCAAAAGAACAAAATGAGAGTTTTTGTGCTTGAGCAAAATGATAATTATTATAACATTCAGTATTAAGATTGGGAGTCTAACAATGGGAAAAAGAAATGTGTATGAGACAGCTATTGACTAAGCTTCAAATAATCTTTGAGCATTATGGATATTTGGCTCCAACTATTAGTAAATGGTGCTACTCTTCTGACTATACAGTGCTTCTCTTGTGGCCTAACTGGTAAAGAATCTGCCTTCAATGAGGGAGACCTGGGTTCAATTCCTGGGTTGGGAAGATCCCCTGGAGAAGGGAAAGACTACCCACTCCAGGTTTCTGGCCTGGAGAATTCCATGGACTACCGTCCATGGGTTCTAAAGAGTCAGACATGACTGAGTGACTTTCACTTTCACACACACAATATTTTACTCTAAATTTCAAATCATAAAATATTTCTTTAAATACTTAATAATTTATATCTCACTCTTGAATTGCCATTTCCATTTTGTAACAAATACTTGCTCATCACTTACCAGTTGTGAGCACTATGTGGGCAAATTGGTAATGACAGAATAATTTTAAGTTAAGATCCTAATTCTCAACTACTTTACATTGTAGAAAGGGTGTATATGGAAAAAATAATCATATACAATACAGTACTACAATTTTAGGTTTTAAACTGGGTCAATAGTAGAGTCTTCTTCAAAGATGGCTGAATCAAGTGAATGAATACAGGAAAAAAAAAATGTAACAGTTCTTTGCATAAAGTAAACCATCACATCCTCTCTTATAGCTATTAAGTTTGATAATATGGAAAGCGATACTGAATTGGAATATTCAGTTCAAGTCTTTTACTGTGTGAATGTATTTATTAGCTTATCTCTCTTAAAAAAATAATAATTTAAAAGCCAAAGATGTTTATCAGCTGTTTAACTTTACATAAGTATAGTTTTTTAAATCAAAGACAGAAAGTTGTCAATAAACCTTGCCACTTTTATAGTAATATGTCAATAAACAGAATCCTTTGCTTTGAAATAAATGAGGCAAAAATTCAATTTTTCCAAGTGAGGGAATTTTCTCACTTCTATGAGCCATGGACATGGCATAGATCTCATATTTACTGTATTGAGCAGTTTTTGTATCATAAAGCATGAATCATAGCACATGCTTTTAAAGAACCCTTTCATACC
Source organism: Cervus canadensis (assembly GCF_019320065.1). Taxonomy (NCBI): domain Eukaryota; kingdom Metazoa; phylum Chordata; class Mammalia; order Artiodactyla; family Cervidae; genus Cervus; species Cervus canadensis. The sequence continues at coordinate 63,612,448 of NC_057398.1, read as the reverse complement.
TCTCAGTCCAGTACATGTTATCACTACCACTAGCATAGTACTGAGATTTAAGTACTCAATAGATATGTTTGAGTGAATGATAATTGAATGTAAATATGTAAATAAAGCAAAGCACTGTATGTGCCAACACAATGAAATATGATAGTGTGAATGAAAAGAATAAAGCATTTTAAAATAACATAATAAACACTTTGGAGTTATCAAAAAGTGGAAAAAAAGTAAATTTTGTGGACAATGAGCTGACAGTTTATATATATTGTGCTATAACTTGCTTCCATATTGTCCTGTCCCCCAAACTTAGAACATCAGTGAACACTTATATAAGTGTTACTTTGAGTGGTTTGCATATATTAACTTGGTTGGTGCTGTAACAACCTATGAGGCTGATACTATTAATAGTACCCCATTTGCCAGATGACAAGTTATATAACTTATGGAAGGCCACAGAGCTCATAGTTAGCAGAATTAGATTTAAAATTGAGCCTCTACCTCACAGGTGGAGCTTGTAAAAGCCACAGCCCTCTTCCTGTCTAACATCTCTTCATTTTCTGTCTGATTCCAACCATTTTATAAGACCCTACACATTAACTTCTTCACTCCAACCTATGAATTCAAGACCCACATACCACTGAATATATTCTCTTATAAACCTATCTTCCTACCCACTTCTCCATCTGTAATCTATCATTTGCATCACCATCAGCATCATATCATTACCATCATCCATATACAGTTACTTCTTCAACTGGTCTGGAAGTTATCAGGGAAACATTGTCTAAAATTTTTTTTCCAGCACTTATTTTTGTCATACATTATGCTAAGTATTTTAGATCCATCATTCCAGAGCACAGCAACCAAATAAAAAGGCCCTTTAAAAATCACTCTTTTAGTGGGAGATAATAACCCTACTTATCTTTCTTAGGAAAATTTGCATAGGCTAATATAGATTACACTATGGAAATATTTACATTGAGGTTTCAGACACAGTTCAGTTATGTTTTAGTCATCTTCTGTTATGTCAAAATAAATATTTTTGCTCCATCTAGCTTTCAGTTTTCAATTCAATATTACTCAATTTGATAAAAACATTAAGCAATTACTACATTTAAATTCAGTTCAGTTCAGTCGCTCAGTCATGTCCGACTCTTTGTGACCCCATGAACCACAGCAGGCCAGGCCTCCCTGTCCATCACCAACTCCCAGAGTTTACCCAAATTCATGTCCATTGAGTCGGTGATGCCATTCAACCATGTCTCCTCTGCAGTGATTTTGGAGCCCAGAAAAATAAAGTCAGCCACTGTTTCCTCATCTATTTGCCATGAAGTGATGGGACCAGATGCCATGATCTTAGTTTTCTGAATGTTGAGCTTTAAGCCAACTTTTTCACTCTCCTCTTTCACATTCATCAGGAGGCTCTTTAGCTCCTCTGAACTTTCTGCCAAAAGGGTGGTGTCATCTGCATATCTGAGGTTATTGATATTTCTCCTGGCAATCTTGATTCCAGCTTGTGCTTCCTCTAGCCCAGTGTTTCTCATGATTTAACTTCTCTGCATAGAAGTTAAATAAGCAGGGTGATAATATACAGCCTTGACATACTCCTTTTCCTATTTGGAACCAGTCTGTTGTTCCATATCCAGTTCTAACTGTTGCTTCCTGACCTGCATACGGGTTTCTCAAGAGCCAGGTCAGGTGGTGTGGTATTTCCATCTCTTGAAGAATTTTCCACAGTTTGTTGTGATCCACACAGTCAAAGGCTTTGGCATAGTCAATAAAGCAGAAATAGATATCTTTTCTGGAACTCTCTTGCTTTTTTGATGATCCAGCAAATGTTCTCAATTTGATCTCTGGTTCCTCTGCCTTTTATAAATGCTATAAATTAGGTAATTTAATATCAGAATCAGATTGATATTCACTGATAAACTTTTGTGAAGACTTCCCATGTAGTGATAGTAAAAACTTAGAAATGAATGGAAAATCATGAAACTGAATCTCCTGTGACAGTTGATTTTCAGTATGTGTGGAGTATTTTTACCAAAGCAGATAGGAAATATTATACCATGTTTAATACACTTAGAGTGGTTACTTTAACATTATATCTCCTTAATGTAAACCTTGAATTACTTATCATACTGTTTCCAATTATTCAATAACTGTGAAAAGTGGCCGTAAAACTCCATTCATCAAATTTATGGTAGAATTTTAATTTTCTCCCTGAAATATAGAAAAGCATTCCATTCATAAATGATTTTATTTACTACTTACATATGCAAAAAACTAAATATACATAAATTTGATGTACATCAAGAAAACACAATTTAAGTCCTATTTCTATTATATTAAGTTAAATTTAGGATATCTGCTAACCAAAATGGTGAACTATTTGTAATTATATAGATGTCTTCTTACTTTTTGCAGTCTTTTCTCTCCCTTCTTAGTACTCCATATCCCATTCCAGAAGCAAGAATTGCTTTCCATTCCTCTTAGGATGTAATTTCTAGCTAGTTGTCTGACAATTCCCTTAAAATTCCAGATAAAACTGACTTGAAGTCTATTTTTTTCCTACTAGTATTTTCAATTTCATAATGCTCCTGAAGTCTACATGAAAGTGAAAGTGCTTGGACCCAAAAAAAGGGAACTTTACTCTCATATACATACACACACACACACACACACACACACACACACATATATGCTTTATACAGAGACTTCTGCCTTTCTGGAATTATATATCATAAATGGTGATATTTACTTATAATATCAGTGTTTTAGACAAGATTAAAGCACCACCAACCTAACCTATTTGAAATAGCCAGGTTTTAAATAGCAACTTGAAAAGAAATGAACATATAACTAGCATTACAATGCAATAAATTAAAGAACTTTAAAGAAATTAATAAGAAAAATAGACTAGGTAAGAAAAAATTGTACAACTTTATTTTTTATTGTGATTCCAATGATCTTTTACCTTTCCAATGGTAAGTTTTTCTTTTCTCCATGGATCTTTGTTTCAGAAAAGCAAAACAAAACAAATGTGAACAAACAAAAATGCCCTTAGAACAGTACATTTTAAATGTTGGGTATGCCTTTTTAGAAGGATATGCTGGGTATTTTTCCCCAAGTGATTCTCTTGCCTGGATTTCTTCTCCAAAAGCAAAGTGTAATTTTTAAATCTTAAGTGCTTTAGGGAAGAGAAGCGCTGCAGGAGTATTCAGGTTGGAGTTAATAAGCAGAATTTACTAGTTATACTCTTGACTTTACATCTCAGCGTGGACATGTATTAGAGGAGGAAATAGAGGGAAGGAGGCCAATTGGGAGATAGAATTTCAAAGAAACTAAAGATACAGCTATCCGCAACAACATATACTGCCCTTTCTATATCCACAAGTAGAAAAGCATGGTGTTCAGAGTTGAATATTAGGAAAAATATAAACAGAACTTTTGGAAAGAGAAAAGATTTACTGCATTTTTATTTTATTATCTTAAAATTTTAAATCCATATTTTAAAAAGAAAACTTAAAGTAAATCTTATGATAGATAAGTGAAGAAAACATGTAAAATTCCAGACAATGACATGTATTTGTTTAAACAGATTTGCATAAACAAACTTCAAATTTTAATATGCTGTTTATAAACATTGAACACCTTATCGCGGTGTGTGTGGAAACACACAAACCAGAAAAATAAATGTTGCTTTGGTTTACTTCTGAGAAAAAAATACTGAGCTGGGGGAAAGGAATGAGTAAAATTTATAAACCTAGAATTCAATGTTTAATATATTTAATTTTTCTCTGAAAGAAAATAAAATATCTAATATTTCTCTTCAAATACTTTAGGAAAACTGACCTAATGGGGAAAATATTAGGTTATCTGTATGTGTTATCTTTGTTAGAAGTAGTGCATAAAAAAATTAGACAATTAACACTATACTTTCAAGAGAAATTTATGCTCTCTCTATAGCTATTTAAAATTGTCCCTTACTGCTAATAAATAGGAATTACTAATTTTCATTCCAGAATATTATGAAAAACTGGAAACCAAATATAATAAACACTGCTTGCTCTCGAGAAAAAACAAAAAAAGGAACTGTTTCTGGAAGAAATAATGTTTCCCAATAGATTTAGCACAAAAATGGGAAATAAACATCATTACATATTTCTTCTTAAGAATGCCTTTCATTGAGTCCAAATTTCCCTCCAGTTACTGCTCCATTTCTGTTTTCTGTGTGGCAAAACTTCTTGAGTAAGTAAGCAATTTCCATCACCTTTCAACTTATTCTTCTTTGTACCTACTTTCTTCATCCCCAATACTCAAGTGAAATTATTCTCAGTACATTTCTTAATGAAATCTGTATTGTTAAAGCCAGCAGAGAATTCTTAGTCCTTATCTTCCTAACCTCTTAGCAGCATGAAGTACATTGGTCTACTCCATCCTTCTGTATCTGTTGTCTTTATCTGGTTTATAAATAGTAGCCCACACATTAGCTTTCCTAGACATACAAAGTTCCAACTGTAGTGTTCTTTCTATATCGAGTAATTGCTATCACAGACTTTTTTAATAACTTCTTCTTTTGCTCCTGATCAGCACCTAAGACATTCAGTTTAATATTCTTTTCACTTCTCTTTGTATTCTTATCTCCAAATGATTTCACTCACACACCCTCTATAATATGCTGTGTCTTCCATATATGTACCTCGTGTCTTGACTTTTTTCTGAAACCTAAACCAATATATTCTTCTACCTTACATCTTGGATTACATATATACATATATATCAAATAATATGTATGATATATTCTAAATATATAATATGCACACTATTATATGTAGATATATAGTGACCCAACCTCAAAGACAGAAGTATATTTTTACCACTCAGATTTTTTTTTTCCCACAAGGAGTAAGATGTACCTACAGATTCTAGGATATCTAATGGAATTCAGTTAGTTCTCAGTGGGAAAAAACAACTAGAACTGAAGGACAAAAACAAGAACAGATTAGGACATTTGAAAAAAATGGAGCGTTTGCCAAATGACATTTTTATCCATGGTGAATAGCTTAGTAGTTCAATAATTTTTGTAATTTTTCTTCTCTATGTTTTTAAAGTTGATTAAAAAAAACCGATAATTTCCATTGAGTAATTTTTATGCCTTAACACCTTTTCCCAAATTATTTAGATTAATGTCCATAGATCCTGCTCTTTTCATACTTAAATTTCATTGATGTACTTATTATTTAGTTACAATAATAAAATTTACATTGAGAGGCAGAAGGTCAATTATATGTTGAACTTACAAGTGCATATATCAAATGATTGGAAGAACATTATCTGAGAATTCTAGAATGTATGCTATTAGATTTTTTTCTGTAGGTGTCAACTAGTATATTTTAGATAAGGACTAACAACTTGTCTGTCAAAATGCTTAAGCATAGATTAAAGAACTTCTACAGTGTTATGTTTCCAAATATTGGGGCAGTTATCAAATTACTTATGTTATATCATACCTTTAAATATTATGGAAGCAATACAAAAGGAAAAGGAGTAAAAGGAGGAGAAAATGAAAAAAAGAGAAGGAGGAAGAGAGAAAAGGAAGAAAACAGCAAAACATGGATTTGCAACCTTCCTTTTTAGCATAATGAAAATAACAGTTGTATATATGATTGCTTACATTTCCAAATAAGATACTGTCTGATTTTATCTTCTGAAATAAAAGCTAAGATTTTGAAACATGTCTTTAAAATACTCAAAAGTATATTTTATTTCTTATTAGTAGAAAATATGATTAGAGCTAATCAAATATACTTGCAAATGTATATAAGACAGTTTGTATATAAGACATTTTTTTGGCAGACTTTTGGTTTACTTAAACAGAAGAAAAGTGAGTACACTCTTTCACAGATCAATGTTTAGTTGGCCAAGTAAACCAGGATTCATTTATAGGCAATATTGATAGTATAATAATACAACTTCTGATTCTTCTACTTTTACAAAGCTCACAAGGATACTGTGAATATTAGAGAATTTTGATTTCTTCCATCTAACTTTGCAGACATTATCTTGTCTTAAATTTCAGTCCACAGAAATCAGTCTTGCTATGTTTTTCTTCTAAGTATCAGTAGACACATTTTGAAACAAATACCTATGTTTTCTTAGACATAAATCACATATTTTTTCTTTATATTTCTAATATTATCAGCATAAATCAGTTAAGATTTCACATTTCATGTGATCAACAGTCAGAGTTTCTACTCCTAAATTGCTTCCATAAACAACACCAAAATTAAAATTTACTTGTCACAAAAATATCAGTGCTATTTGTTGAGGTTGATATTAATAAATAAGACCAAAGTATGAAGTTGATTTAATCTACCTTTTTGTTCATTGCTCTTTCAAAAGCTATAAAATAAACAAAACAGAGCAAATGTTATAAAAACAAAAACATTCTCTTTGCAGATAACTGTGGATGTGAAGTTTTAAAGCCAGCTTATAATTATTATGTCTTCTGGACCTCACTGTATGATCTAACAAGAGCTTTCTTACATTAGTTCTGTGTTTTTCCTGCAAGAGTGTTTTGTTCTCTTAAGGCATTAAAATGTTTTGTATAATGATTTATCCTTTTAGAAGCCCCAGAAGTGGAAAATGAGCTGAAGTACACTTTAGAGCCTCCAAAATTCCTCCAGGCAAAGTAAGGTAAGCATTTTTTTGTGTGTGTTCTATTTAATTCTGCACTATGGAGTTATATTTCACTTTAGAGTATAAATGTGGTATCATTGCAAACTCACAACGGGAAAGATAAGTTTTTCTAGGGCTTCCTGGGTAGCTCAGCTGGGAAAGAATCTACCTGCAGTGCAGGAAACCCCAGTTCAATTCCTGGGTTAGGAAGATCCTCTGGAGAAGGAGCAGGCTACCCTCTCTAGTATTCTTGGGCTTCCTTGCTGGCTCAGATGGTGAAGAATCTGCCTGCGATGCAGGAGATCTAGATTTGATCAATCCCTGGGTTGGGAAGATCCCCTGGAGAAGGGAACAGCCACCCACTCCAGTATTCTGGCCTGGAGATATGCATAATTATAAATTATAAATGAGGACACATAATTTAAATAATAATTTAAATGAGTAAAATTTTTCTGCTATTTTTTCTTTTAATCAACATAGAACAATGCCTGTAAGTCTTTGCTTTCAAATTAAATAAATATGAACATAAACTTTTGCCATTTGATTGATAAATTACTGATAACTAAAGAGCTTTTGTAAAGTCTAAGATTGTAATAATATACACCATCTCTTGGAGTCTGCCCAAGTTCATTTCCATTGAATCAATGACGGCATCCAACCATTTCATTCTCTGTCTCCAGGGATGGACTTATGACCCAAGTAGAGGGAAATAAATTCCTTAAAGTCTTTTCTTGGGAATAATAGTTCAGACTTTGTCTCTGACCTTGAAACCAGATATGTGAAAATCTTGGCCCACTACCACACCTTAATACAATGTGAGGTCTTAAATGAAGCAAACAGCACCAAGATAATTTGATTGGTGAAGAGATATAGGGCTACATGGACATGGTGTGAATCTTGAATCAAGATGTATTGAAGCTTTTATTATATACCCATGGATTTTGTGGTTTTATAGGTCAATAGTTCTGTTTTCCTCCCATATATACTGTCCTTCCCGCTACTATTTTTTTTTCTTTTTTTTTTCCTCTCTCTCTTTTTTAACTTTTCAGTCATTTGGGATTTTTAAAAGACTCGACTGATCAAGAAAGATAAAGTAACTGGCCAGTCGCATTTCCTTCGTTAGAGAATTGCACCTCTTCTTTCTGACCACACTGTTCACATTTGGCTACATGTTCATCTCAGCATTGTTGACTTCTCTAGATTTGGGAGTTTTCTGGGTCCTTTGAAACCAATAACCAACTTTCCCCAGATCTTCTAAATTATAATCAAGCATAACAAATATCTCTGGTGGGAAGTCATAAATTATAAACAATGAAAGCTATTAATAGAATTGTGTTTCCAAGGATGTTTTGAAAACCTGTTTCCAATGAGATTAGGATCTTTGCCATGAGAAAATGGAATTGTAAACTTAAAAATGGTACATGGATTTCACTTTATGATACTGAGAAATGGAGGTAAATAAGAATATTTTTAAGTATTCAAAGATTCAAAGTCAGATAAGTTAACAGAAATGTATTTTTATTTTTTAAACTTAGTGGTATGAATAGATTCATATTTTATTTTATTTTTATTGGAGCATAGTTGATTTACAATGTTGTATCAGTTTCAGGTATATAGTAAAATGATTCAATTATGCATATATTCATTCTATGTCAGATTCTTTTCCCATATAGGTTATTATAGGACATTGAATTAAGTTCCCTGTGCTATGCAGTAGATTCTTATTGATATCTTTTATATATAGTAATGTATGCATATTAATCTTAAACTTCTAATTTATTTCCATCCTCCCCCAACCCCACCCATGTTTCCCCTTTGGAAAAGGTAAGTTTGTTTTTAAAATCTTTTCATTTATTATTTTGTAAATAAGTGCATTTATATCACTTTTAGATTCCACATATGAGTAATATGTTTATCTTTTTGGTCTGGCTGATTTCATTTAGTATGATAATCTCTGGGTCCATCCATGTTTCTGGAAGTGGCATTATTTCATTATTTTTTATGGTTAAGTAATACTCCATTGTGTATGTATTAGTATACCACTTCTTTATCCATTCCTCTGTCAATGGACCTTTAGGTTGCTTCTATATCTTAGCTATTGTAAATAGTGCTTCAGTGAACCTTGATGTGCATGTATTTTTTTGAATTATGGTTTTCTCTTGATATATGCCAAGGAATGGGACAGTTGTATTCTATGGTTGTTCTATATTAAGTTTTTTTTTTTTTTTAAAGAACCTCCATTCTGTTCTCCATAGTGATTGTACCAATTTACATTCCCACCAGCAGTATAAGAGAATTTCGTTTTCCCCACACTCTCTCCAACATTGCTTCTAGATTTTTTATATGGTGGCATTCTGACCAGTGTGAAGTGATACTTCATTGTAGTTTTGATCTTCATTTCTCTGATAATTACTGATGTTGAGCATTCTCTCATGTGCTTCTTGGCGATCTGTGTGTTTTCTTAGAAGTATCTGTTTAGATTATTTGCTCTTTTCCTGATTTTATTTTTTTTTTAACAGCTACATGAGCTGTTTGTATATTTTGGAGATTAATCCCTTGTCAGTTGCTACTTTTGCAAATATTTTCACCTATTCTGCAGGTTGTCTTTTCACTTTGCTTGTTTCCTTTGTTGCACAAAATCTTTTAAACTTAAACAGGCCCCATTTATTTTTGTTTTTATTTTCATTACTCTAAGAGAGGGCATCAAAAAAGATATCTCTATGATTTATGTTTAAGAGTGTTCTACTTATGTTTTCTCCAAGAGTTTTATAGTGTTTGGCCTTCTTTAATCCATTTTGAATTTTTTTGTGGGTATGATGTTAGGGAATGTTCTAGTATCTGTCTTTTATATGCAGCTGTCCTGTTTTCCCTGCACCATTTGTTGAACAGACTCTCTTTCCTCCATTGTATGTTCTTCCATCCTTTGTCATAGATTAATTGACCATCGGTGCTTGGGTTTATCCCTGGGCTTTCTATCCCATTCCACTGACCTACATTTCTGGTTTTACTCTAGCACTGCACTGCTTTGTAGTAAACTCTGAAGATAGGGAAACTGATTCCTCTGGCTCCATTTTTCTTTCTCAGTATTGCTTGAGCTATTTGGGGTCTTTTGTGTTTCCGTAGAAATTTTAAGAATTTTGTTCTAGTTCTGTGAAAAATTCCATTGGTAATTTGATAGGGATTTCATTGAATCTGAAGATTGCTTTGAGTAATGCAGTCATTTTCACAATACTGATTCTTCCAATCCAACAACATGGTATATCGCTCCAATCTGTTTGTGTCATCTTTTATTTAATTCATCGTTACCTTACAGTTTTCCGAATACTGCCTCATTAAGTAGGTTTATTCCTAGGTATTTTATTCTTCTTGATGCAATAATAAATGGGGTTATTTCCTTAATTTCTGTTTATGATATTTCATTGTTAGTATATAGATATATAAGTGATTTCTAAGTATTAATTCTATATTCTGCAACTCTATAAAGTTCACTGATGGGCTCTAGTATTTCTCTGGTAATATGTTTAGGATTTTCTATGTATAGTATCATGTCATCTTCATCAGTGACAGTTTTATTTCTTCCTTTCCAGTTTGGATTCCTTTTATTCCTTTTTCTTCTCTGTTTACCATGGCTAGGACTTCTAAAATTATGTTGAATAAAAGTGATGACTGGATATCCGTGCCTTGTTCCTGATCTTAGTGTGAATGCTTTAACTTTTTCACCATTGAGAATGGTTATCTGTGTATTTCTTATATATGGCCTTTATTATGTTGAGGTAAGTTCCCTTTACACCCACTTTTGGAGAGTTTTTATCACAAATATGTGTTGAATTTTGTCAAAAGATTTTCTTCATCTATCAAGGTCATTATACGGCTTTTATTTCTCAGTTTATGTGATATATCACACTGACTGATTTATGGATATTGAAGAATCCTGGCATCCCTGGGATAAATCCCACTTCATGGACTGTAGCTCACCAGGCTCGTGTGTCCATGGTATTTCCCAGGCAAGAATACTAGAGTGATTTGCCATTCCCTTCTTCAGGAGATCTTTCCAACTCAGGGTTCACACCTGGGTCTCCTGCACTGATGGCAGATTCTTTACCATCTGAGCCACCAGGGAAGCCCCTGATCATTGTATATGATCCTTTTAATGTATTATTGGATTCAGTTTAGTGAGTACTTTGTTGAATATATTTGCATGTTTGTTTGTCAGTGATGAGAGAGTTAAAGCTTAGGCAGATTGATAGGCAGTCCAAGGCCCTTAAAGGAGGATGATAAAAACATTCTCTTATACATTCTTTTGACTTAGTTTCATTGGACATGTTTCTTTTATGCCCTGTGCTGGTATTGCAACAATATGTCTTGCTTGAGACCTGGCCTTTCTTTAGGTTTGGAGCTAATTATTATACAGCACAATAATACATCTTACTCCTGGGTATCCTTTCCTAGGCTCTATGTTAATGATTATAATTGTAACAAATCTTGCCTGGGAACCTGTTTCTCAGCAACAGTATATCTTGCCCAGAGACATGTTGCCCAGAAGAGTTTCCTTCTACTAAGAAGTTATCGAAGGATGTATGCCTTAGGAAAGGGTCTGGTGGAACTTTTACAAACTTGAGGTATTCTTTTTATCCTCATCAGCCAGTTGAAAAGCCCTGCTGAAGCTAGGAGGCAGGGACTCTTTCTATCCCCTTCTGATGTCTATGTCAGAAGTTTTTACTATCCTTTCATTTTAAAAAATTTTGTTGCACAAAGCTCTGAGAGACAGAGACTGTGTCTTTAGTCCCTGTGCACTTCTTCAGAGCGCACAAACTCTACACCCACCCCCATAAGCTATCGGTGATATTGGCCTGTAATTTTCTTTTTGGTATCAAAGTGAACGTGGCTTCATAGAATCAGCTAAGGAGTGTTCCTTCCACTGAAATTGTTTTGAAGGTTTGATATATGTTAACTGTTCTCTAAACACCTAAAGATTACAAGGGAACATTTCATGCAGAGATGGGCACAATAAAGGACAGAAATGGTATAGACCTAACAAAAGCAGAAGATATTAAGAAGAGGTGGGAAGAATACACAAAAGAACTATACAAAAAGATCTTCATGACCCAGATAACCACAATGGTGTGATCACTCACCTAGTGCTGGACATCCTGAAATGCAAAGTCAAGTGTGCCTTAGGAAGCATCACTATGAACAAAGCTAGTGGGGGTGATGGAATTCCAGTTGACCTATTTCAAATCCTAAAGGATCCTGCTGCTAAAGTGCTGCATTCAATATGACAGCAAATTTGGAAAATTCAGCACTAGCCAGAGGAGTGGAAAACATTAGATTTCATTCCAACCCCAAAGAAAGGCAATGCCAAAGAATGTTCAAACTAATACACAATTGCACTCATCTCACATGCTAGCAAAGTAATGCTGAAAAGTCTACAATCAAGGCTTCAACAGTACATGAACCATGAATTTCCCAATGTTCAAGCTAGATTTAGAAAAGGCCGAGGAACCAGAGATCAAATTGCCAACATCTGCCTGATCATCGAGAAAGCAAGAGAGTTCCAGAAAAACATCTACTTCTGCTTTATTGACTAGGCCAAAGCCTTTGACTGTGTGGATCACAACAAACTGGAAAATTCCTCAAGAGATGGAAATACCAGACCACCTGACCTGCCTCCTGATAAATCTGTATGCAGGTCAGGAAGCAACAGTTAGAACTGGACATGGAACAACAGACTGGTTCCAAATAGGAAAAGGAGCATGTCAAGGCTGTATATTGTCACCCTGCTTATTTAACTTATATGCAGAATACATCACCCGAAATGCCAGGCTGGATGAAGCATAAGATGGAATCAAGGTTGCCAGGAGAAATACCAATAACCTCAGATATGCAGATGACACCACCCTTATGGCAGAAAGTGAAGAAGAACTAAAGAGCCTCTTGATGAAAGTGAAGGAGGAGGGTGAAAAAGTTGGCTTAAAGCTCAACATTCAGAAAACTAAGATCATGGCATCCGGTCCCATCACTTCATGGCAAATATAGCTATGCCATGGGGAAACAATGGAAACAGTGACAGACTTTATTTTTTTGAGGTCCAAAATCACTGCACTTGGTGACTGCAGCCATGAAATTAAAAGACACTTGCTCCTTGGAAGAAAAGCTATGATCAACCTAGCAGCATATTAAAAAGCAGAGACATTACTTTTCCAACAAAGGTCTGTCTAGTCAAAGCTGTGGTTTTTCCAGTAGTCATGTATGGATGGAGAGTTGGACTATAAAGAAAGCTGAGTGCTGAAGAATTACTTTTGAACTGTGGTGTTGGAGAAGACTCTTGAGCGTCCGTTGGGCTGCAAGGAGATCAAACCAGTGAATCGTAAAGGACATCAGTCCTGAATATTCATTGGAAGGACTGATACTGAAGCTGCAACTCCAATACTTTGGCCACCTGATGCAAAGAACTGACTCATTTGAAAACACTCTGATGTTGGGAAAGATTAAAGGCAGGAGGAGAAGGGGATGACAGAGGAGGAGATGGCTGGATGGCATCACCAACACGATGGACATGAGTTTGAGCAAGCTCTGAGAGTTGGTGATGGACAGGGAAGCCTGGTGTGCTGCAGTCCATGGGGTTGCAAAGAGTTGGTCACAACTGAGTGACTGAACCAAACTGATTCTGTAAACGTTGAAGGAATTCATATGTGAAGCCATCTAGTTTTGGACTTTGGCTTGCTGGGAGTTTTTTAATCACAGTTTTAATTTCAGTACTTGTGATTGGTCCGTTCATATTTTCTGTTTCTTCTTGGTTCTGGAAGGTTTTACGTTCCTAAGATTGTATCAATTTCTTCTAGGTTGCCCATTTCATTGATATATAGTTGTTTGTTGTAATATCTTATGATCTTTTGTATTTCTGTGGTATCAGTTGTAACTTTTCCTTTGCCATTCCTCATTTTATTGATTTGAATCGTCTCTCTTTTTTTTCCTGAGGAGTCTGGATAAAGGATTATGAGTTTTTATCTTTTCACAGAGCCAACTTAAAAAAATAATTAGAATATAATTGATTTACAATCTTGTGTTGATTTCAGGTATATAGCTAAGTTAATGTTATACCTATACATATATCCTTTCAGTTTTTTTTTTTTAAGATTATTTTCCCATATAGGCCACTACCGATTATTGAACATATTTCCTTATGCTATACAGTAGGTCCTTAATAGTTTTCATCTTTATATATAGTAGTGTTCATGTGTCAATCCCAATCTTCAGTTTTATCACCCCTTACTCCCTGGTAACCATAAGTTTATTTTCTATGTCTGTAATTTTGTTTCTGTTCCATAGATAATTTCATTTGCAAGAAATATCTTTCTCTATCTCCTCACTTTCAACTGGTGTGTGTCCCTGGATCTGAAGTGGGTTTCTTGTAGACAGCATACGTGCAGATCTTCTTTATGTATCTTTCAGCCAATCTGTGTCTTTTATTTGAAGCATTTAATCTATTTACATGTAAGGTAATTATTGATATATTCATTTTGGTAATTATTATTTTTTGTGTGGTATTTTTTCTTCCCTTCTCTTGTTCACTTCTCTTGTGATTTGATAACTATTTAGTGTTGTATTTCAAATCCTTTTTTTTTATTGTGCATATTTATTAAAGATTTTTGGTTTGTGGTTCCCATGAGGTTTTTCTATAACAGTCCATGTATATATATACAAGATTGCTTTAAGTTGCTTTCTTAATTTCCAAAGCATTTCCAGTATCCTGTATTTGTACTTTCCTCTTCTCATGATTGCTGGTTTTGATATATTTTTGCATGGATGATATTCTTCATTTACTGTAAGTTTTCCTTTACTGGTGAGCTTTCCCATTCATGATTTTCTTGTTTTTAGTTGTGGCCTTTTCTTTTCCCCCTAGAGAGGCTTCTCTGGGATTTGTTGTAAAGCTTGTTTGGTGCTGCTGAATTCTGTTAACTTCTGTTTGCCCTTTCAGCTTTTAATTTCTTCAACTCTGAATTAGAGTCTTGCTGGGTAGAATGTCCTTGCTTATAGGGTTTTCCCTTTCATTTCTTTAAATATATCATGCCACTCCCTTGTGGCTTTCAGAGTTTCTACTGAGAAATCAGCTGATAACCTTATGGGAATTTTCTTGTATCTTATTGTTGCTTTTCCCTTGTTGCTTTTTAATGTTTTCCTCATCTTTTAACTTTTATCAGCTTGATTAATATGTGTCTCAGCATGATTCTGCTTGGGTTTATCCTTTATGAGACTCTGCCTTTCCTGGACTTGAGTGTTTCCTTTCTCATTTTAGGGAAGTTTTTGTTTATAATGTCTTCAAACTTCATCAGGCCCTTGCTCTCTCTCTCTTGTCCTTCTGGGACCCCTATAATGCAAATGTTGATGTGTTTAAAGTTGTCCTAGATGTCTCAGAGACTGGCCTATTTTCATTCTTTTTCTTTATTCTGCCATTTATTCCTTCTAATGTATTTCTCATTTCAGTTTTTGCATTGTTCATCTCTGTTTGTTCTTTAAATATTCTAGCTCTTTTTAAATTTCTTGTATCTTTTCAGTTTACCTCCATTCTTTTCCCAAGATCTTGTATCATCTTTACTGTCATTGCTATTAATATTAGTTTCATTTAGATTGCCTATCTCCACTTCATTTAGTAGTTATTGCAGGTTTCTATCTTTATCCTTCATCTGAAACATATTTCTGTGCCATATCAACTTTGTGTGTTTGTGGTCTCTTTTCTGCAGGATTGTAGCTCCTCTCACTTCTGACCTCTGCCCCGGGTAGGTGACGTGGGTATAAGAGCTTGTGCAGACTTCTGCGGGAGGGACTGGTGCTGGATCTTGTCCCTCTGGTGGGCAAGGCCAAGTCAAGGGGTGTATTTAGAGGTGGCTGTGATCTCAGTGCAAGTTTAGACAGCCTGTCATGATGGTTGGGGTTGTGTTCCCACCCTGTTGTTGTTAGACTGGAAGCACTCCAGCACTGGAACCTGTAGACACTTGGGTAAGTTCAGGCCTTGGTGCCAGAATGGCAACCTCTGGGCAAGCGCACATAAATAAAGTATTTCCTGGGGCCTCTGCCACCAGTGTCCTTCCCCCCCTACCCCCAGTGAGCCACAGTGAACCCGCACCTCCCCACGTGGCCCTCTAAGATGCACAGGTAGGCCCAGCCCCGGCTCCTGTTAGGTAGTCAGAACAGGAAAAAAGGAGTCCAGAATGCTGGTGGCTAAAAGACAAAGAAGGGCAAAACCTGCAAAAATAGAACAAAGGAAGGTCCGAGGACCAGAGTGAGAACCTCAGGTAAAACAAACAGCCCTCCTGGCTAGTCCAATTTACATAGGGCGGGCTCAGGGAAAGGAAATATATATATAAAGACAAGCCAAAATTGGGCCAGGGGCTTCTCTTCTCTTTGCATCTTTTGGGTTGTCCCGCCCTCATGCCTCAAGGATGTATTTTCCTTTACTTTCTGAATAAACTGAGCTGTAACACGGGGCTGTACTACTGTCCGTCTGAAGGCTATAACACGGGCCCATCCGTCACTTCAAATTTTTGCTGTGACGAGACTAAACCGAGGAAATTACAAACCCCCTCAACACTCCTAAGGAGTTACTGCTTTGTGCTGGGTCCTAGTGCTTGTGAAACTGCCAGGCACCCCCAAGAGTGGATTCTGTGTTTCCCCCAGTCCTGCAGAGATCCTGCAATTGATCTCCACTAGCCTTCAGAGCCATCTGCTCTGGGGTCTCCTCCCAATGTCAGATCCTCCAGTTTGGGAGCCTAATGTGGGGCTCAGAACTCTCACTCTTGTGGGAGAACCTTTGTGATGTAATTATTTTCCATTCGTGAGTGAGTAACCCAACCCACAGCTGGGAGGTCTATGTCATGAAAGGCCCATCTTACTGTCTTATGTGGCTTCTATTTGTCTTTGAATGTAAAATACATGTGTAGATTCCAGTCTTTTTTCTCAATGATTATCCAGCAGTTAGTTATGATTTTGGTGTTTTCAAATGGGGAAGGTGAGCTCATATCCTTCTGTTAGTGAGTCCAAGTTTGCTCTGCTCACTGCAGGAGAGGCCAATGAATCCGAGAGAGAAGGTGTTGAAGGAAGGAATACGACTTTATTCAGAAAGTCAGTTGACCGAGAAGATGGCAAGCTAATGCCTCCAAGTTAAGTATCTTCCCTGGGTCTGGATGCCAGATTCTTTTATGGATCAGAGATTAGGGGGGAGGTGTGAGGAAACAAAAAGACCATTTAATTCATGCAAATATCTCCTAGAATGGCAAGCCTCAGGCAGGAGGGTGTGTTAGTTTCTTTTTCTTACAGTCATTCATGGGTGAGCAGGGTGAGCAAGGTACGATTATCTCCCTGTGAGCTAAACAAAGGCACTTCAGTTTAATGGGGGAGAAGGCAGGATTCTCTGAGGCAAGGCATTATGTAGATTATAATGAGAGGTAGCAAGAAACAAGGGTTAAAGTAGAAGAAACAGATCTAGCATGGAAGAGTTCCCTGTTACACTTCTGCTCCACTGTCTTGTCCAGAACTGAGGTTCTGTTTTTTAGTTTGGACACTTGCTGCCTCTTTCCTCAGCATGCTGGCCTTTCTGTGCAGGTTAATCTCTTTTTTGCATTCTGCAAACCACTTGTTGCCCTCTCCTCCTAGGTTCTGAGGCTTTCTGACTGCAGGATCTTTTCCTCCTTCACAGCTCCCTTCCTACCATGCAGGTCCCATCCCAATTCCTTTCTTTTCCCCTTTGTCATACCCAGTTACATGGAGGTTTTCTTGCCCTTTCAGAAGTCTGAGGTCTTCTGCCAGTGTTCAGTAGATGTTCTACATGAATCACACCGTTTGTAGATATATTTTCAATGTTTTTGTGGGAGAAAGTAAGCTCTACATCCTACTCCTCTGCTACCTTGTTGTCATCCTCAGTTGGTAGAAATTTAAAACCTAAGGGAGACATCAAAATATAAAAAAGATGAAACCTTTTAAGTAAGATTTTTAGAATAAGCCAATTCACATTAGGATAGGGACTATAATTTTAGATATTGGCACTGAAGTATTTAGTTATGAACAAAATGTATAATATCACATGAAGCATATGCAAGATGAGGCCTGGGCACATCACTGACGATATCTAGAGATAAAAGTATTGTGAGACATGATAAGAAAAAGAGATCTCATTGAATTCTCTCAGTATCTTTTCCATTAGAACACAGAAAATGGAAACAGATTGGCGATTTTGTTAAAAAAATAAAACTAAATTTATCTTTTCAACTCCAGTTTTCATTCTGTTTTCTGTTGTCAATAGGGATAGAATTACCTGTGGGCTCTCTTGTCTGAAAGCAGAAGTTATGGCAGTATAAAGAAATCAAATTTACAGGAAGAACTTGCAATGTACCTTGTGTTGCATTATGATATTTACTAGGCATTTACTTCACATTTCAAAGCTGTAGAACATAATAGGCTTTGCTGAGAGTCATTCAAGGAATCAAGAATGCCCTCTTCGTGTAGTGATTGTAGAAGAAAGAGTACAACTTAATGGATAACCTATCAGAAAAAAATATTTGAAAACTTTTAGCTTTCTTAGTCAGACTTTCTCCTTCATGCACAATTTCCCAAAACTGTAAAGGTGCAATTAGAAGCTTGTAATTAAACAAATATAACTGAGGTATTTATAATCATTAATACAAGTCCTATGATATGTAGCTAATTCTATAGCATCGATCTATGGGAAATACAATCAATCACTTTGCTAAGCTGTCCTCATTATTACAGGGTATCATCAACTAGAAAATATATTGCAATTGCTTTGTTTCTCTCTTCATGTTTTATTTAACTCCCTATTAAAAAAATTTAGGAAAATATATTTTGTACAGGAAAAAATATCCTTTTAAGGTTTCTGCTAGTGGCTCAGGGCAGAGAAAGTTTTAGAGAGAATGTCTTTGCCACATTATTATTATTTTTTTAAATGATTGACCTTGGGCAATTTATTTAACATCTTTAAATTTACTTTTTTCTATCTATAAATATCAATGACAAAGCCAATTTAATAAACTCATTGAGAAGATTAAAGAAATAAAGTAATATTCTTATTTTGATACCTGACACAGAAATTACTCTACCTTTGTAGATAGAACAGAAGCCAATGCCTTCATAGAATCAAGAAAAAAGCTTTAATTTTTAAATAGAAAACTCCATACATTTAAATTCTGTGTTGCCTAATCATGTACCAATTGCATATGATGTTAACTTGGGTAAATTGTTATGTTCCTCTTTAAATCTTGATTAAATATACATATTGTTTTCAATTTTTAGAAATCCTAATTTAAAAAATGTGTTTTTAAATGTTCTGTTTTTAAATGTTCTTTTTTTTTTTTCTTTTCTTTTCTTTTTCTCCATGGTTAGTGTATGCCTAGCTAGTTCAAAAAAATTAAGACAAAAGTTTAGTATATTCTTATCACTTCAGATGGAAGAGACTTTAAAAAATTATTCATTCTTATTCTCTGTAATATATATATGATAAATTTGAAGGGATGGTTTAAATGTCCTTTGAAGTCATAGTAATAAAGAAAGCAAAAACTCCTTTTGTGCATATTCATGACAACAGTAGGTTTAATGACAATTTCTAGAAAATAATATATATATATATATAGAAGTTTTATATTTTTCAGAATATTTGGATTTTTTAGGTACTGTAGGATTGACTTTTTAAATTTCATAACCAAGATCAGGTTCATAGTAATCCTGCTTTAGAAACAAATGAGCTATGCAGATAAGCGTATTGTAAGAAGTTTATGTTTCTTAGCATATCTCTTCTTTTTTCTCCTTTAGGAAATTAGGCAAAAATTTTAATCTCAGATTTGAGAACTCAGTTTCAATAAAAGGGAAATCAGGATCAAAGCATATGATTGGGCTTACTGTTTTCCAAGAATTATTATTTCTAGTCATGATATTAGCTAAGTTTACCACACTGCCCAAGCAGAAAGGGTAAATCAATTTAGAGACATTTTTTTCCCCCAAAGAGAGCTCAAAGGTAGCTTGGGCAGCCCTCCCCTATTACACTTTAAACTACCTTTCCTACTAGAGAACATGATAGCTGAAGATGTGACCATCACAAGGTCAACATTGTTGGGAAAAAAGGAGTAGCAGTTTGTAAAAATTAATATAAATAAAGTTTTATTCTGAAGATGCTGTTGCCAGAATTTAAAATAGTTTTCCACTGATCTTCTAGATCTTCAGTTATAGTTGCTTTAAGATTTAGACTTAATTTCTCTTTAATAGAACAAAGCATTAATTCCCTTTTTTCAGATGTAGAGTCAACACAAATATCATTTATTCTCCCTTTTCCTCCTTTTTCTGTCTTTTCATGTGTATTTTGCCATATAACTAGAATATTGTTTGGTCTAATCAACAGACTTAAGTATATGCTGTTTGATTTATACATTTACTTAACAGAAGGGTGGAACTTTCATTTCCAGTTTTAACAGAGGGATATAATTGTCTAATTTCACTTTAATTATATTTTCACCTTAGTACAACATCTCAAATGCTCTGCCTTGGCTTTTCTTGTAAAGTGAAAGTGAAAGTCGCTCAGTCCTTGTCTGACTCTTTGCAACTCCATGGACTATGCAGTCCATGGAATTCTCCAGGCCAGACTACTGCAGTGGGTGGCCTTTCCCTTCTCCAGGGGATCTTCTGAACCCAGGGATCGAACCCAGGTTTCCCACATTGCAGGCAGATTCTTTACCAGCTGAGCCACAAGGGAAGCCAGAGAATACTGGAGTGGGTAGCCTATCCCTTCTCCCACAGATCTTCCTGACTCAGGAATCCAACTGGGGTCTCCTGCATTGCAGGTGGATTCTTTACCAACTGAGTTAATCTCTTGTAAAAATATAAACAATATTGATAATATAATCAAACTTTCATGTGTTTACATGTAGGAGAAACTTCTGGTTTATACTGTTGTATTGTTAGAAAGGTCTGAAAAAAATCTACTAAAATACACAATTAAAAAATATATATAACTCAATTTTAATATTTTCTGGAAAAATGTATAACTTTGCCAAACTTCTGTAAAGTCAAATATAATTATCAGTCACATAAGGTAAATTTATCTAACTTAAAGTCAGTAAAGCATTTTTAAATTTAAATACATCACTGTAGTACATTTACATTGAGTATCAGAGCCTACTACTTAAAAATGCCCTGAAAATTTAAAGCAGGATATGTCACCTAAGCACTTTACATTGATTGAACAAAATTTCACTAACTGGAAGCTGAAGCGTTTCATCAGGCAAAATTTGTCCCTATAATGCACATTCACAGACATACCTGGGCCTCTAATGATAATAAAAATGCATTATACTACCTCCATTGTGATAAGAATAAATGGAGAGCCCTGTCTGGGTTCTAAAGCCTCTTTCTTAGAGTAAAAATGGATTATGCTAAGGAGGAAAATTGATCATGAACAATCCTAACCCCTAAAGTAAATAAAGAACATAGAAATAGTTGAGCAAAACATACTATAGATAATGTTTTTAAATGATAAAATGCTAATATTCCACAGTTCTAGAATTTTAACAAAGAGTAAAAGATGTTCCAATTACATAGAATGATTTAATCTGAAGATAAGACTATTATTTAGTATGTAAGGAGACTTTTACAAGCTAAGTAAATTTTAAAAAAATCTTTATATTTTACAGCTCAATTTCTAACCAGTATTATCTCCACATTTTTGAAGTGATGGCTGTAATATAATTTATCATACTGGAGGATAATTAAATACTGAGAAGAGAAATAAAACTATACAGAGAGTATTGTGCTTCAGTATTGTACTCCTTTGTGTCCTGGCAAGAAATAAGAGTAAATGACTAACCCAGAAATATGTATAAATTGATTTTTAAAATTTGAATTAACATAGGTCTTCTAATTGGAATGATTCTTGAAGTGCCACAGGTCATGCCGGTTTCAAAATAAGAAAAGGCTTAATAGAGTGTGAATCTTGGAAGCTATGGTCCATTTTATACTAGTAACAACAAATCATAAATAGGCAATTAAAAGCACAAGCTTTGGTCAACATGCTCTTTATTTGTAACCCTGGCTCTCACGTATTTCTTTGGGCAACTTACTCTATCCTTTTGCCCTTTAGTTTATCTATCTCTAAACTGATAATGATAATAGAATAAAATATGAAGTTTTGTTGTGAGATGCAAAGAGCTGACTCATTGGAAAAGACCCTGATGCTGGGAAAGTCTGAAGGCAGAGGAGAAGGGGGCATCAGAGGATGAGATGGTTAGATATCCTCACCAACTCAATGGACATGAATTTGAGCAAACTCCAGGAGATAGTGAAAGAAAAGGAGCCTGGGGTGCTGCAGGCCATGGGTCACAAGAGTCAGACACGACTTAGCAACTGAACAACAGTGGCAGCAGAAGTAAACCACTTAGGAGTATGTCTGTGCTTATTGTTTATTCACCAGTTCTCAGCTTACATTTGACTAAGTTACTTACTTTTTCAGCATTAACTTCCTTTTTTTTTTTTAATGAGGATAAAAATTACCATCTACAAGTGCTGTTAGGAAAATTCAATGAGATATGGTTTGCTTCCTGTTATAGAATAATTAGATAATCAAAGAATCTAGTATTTTCCTCACCAGGAGTAAAAATCATGAGGGAAGTTAATCTGACTTAAAAGATTAATTTGAAAGTACAACCAGCACTATACTGAGAATATATAGTGATTCAATAATTATCAATTAGTATTTACTAGTTAAAATTTTTTAAATAAATTTTTTTAATTTATATATAAGGTAATTAATAGAATATTTAAATTATCTATTATTTTTAATCAATAAAAAGAGCTTCATTTCAATAATTCAAAAGTTCTCTATGACTACTATGACTATCTATATACATTATCCTTAAATTATTGGTAAACTGTAAAGTTCAATTTTTAATACTTGTGTCTTAGATACTGTTAGCAAAATATGGTATAAAAGATTGGAATGTCTGCATTGGTTGTAATTTCATAGCTTTGTCAATTGGATGGAACATGGATAACTGATACAGGCTACACTAACTTTTTAATGAAACTTAAAGTATCATTTAAAATATAATTTATCAAGGAAAAAAGGCAAAATTACTTTGAACTCTTCTACCTTAACAAGTAATAAACAATGAATCAATAAAAAGAACTCTAAACTATTCCCAAATGAGGTAATCATTCAAGCAAAATTACGTATATATTTTAAACTTAAAAAGTACATATTGGAAGAATTCACTGTGTCTCATAAAAGACATTAAGGAACTAGCCTGATGTTCTTTGAGAATAACATTGGTTATGGAGCCCTGAGGCCTATTTGGAATGAAAATAACATTTTGATATTCGCACCAGGGTAAAACCAAAGCATGCCACACACATCTCAGAAAAACTTTCTCTAATAATCTGTCTCAGTGATTTTGTCAGACTGTCCTGAAACCTAATGCTGGTGATAGAGAGCGTTTCTAATACAGAAATTAGATCTGTAGATATCTGGGGATTATTTTTTTTAATCTCATATGTGTACAAGGTAAAGACAGTTCAATGGGAGTTTTTAAAGTATTTCCCCTATATTGTTTAAGTTAGCGCCTTATGGATTAATTCCATTTGATTTCTCTGATATGGGCATTTATTTTACCTCTACTCTCAACCAAAAAACTGTTAAATCCCAGAAAATAAACTCAAGATAGAGAAATCAGTTGTGTTTCTTAAAAAATATCTGAAAATGTACAGAAAACAATACCATTTACTATTGCATCAAACAATAAAATACTTAAGAATAAATGTAGCCAGGGAACTGGAAGACCCATACAGTGAAAACTATAGAATATTAATGAAAGAAATTGAAGACACAAATAAATGAAAGATAGCTTATGCACATGGAATTGATTAATTGATCAATTAATTGAGTGATAATTAATTAATTGGTTGATAAATCAATATTAGTTGATTAATATTGCCAAAAGGCTCACAGTATCCAAAGTCATCTATAGATTCAATGCTATCTCTATCAAATGTCCAATGGCATTTTTTGCACAGAAGTACAAATAGCGATCCCTAAATTTGTATGAAACCACAAAAGATCCCAAATATCCAAAACAATCTGAGAAAGAACAACGTTGGAGGCATCACATTTCCTGATTTCAGACTACGTAGCTATAATAATACTGCAAAGCTATAGTAATTAAAACACTATAATACTGGCATAAAAATAGACACAGACAAGCAGAACAGAATAGAATTCCCCAAAACATATAATATCAACTAATGTTACAAAGGAGTCAGGAATACTTAATAAGAAAAGGATAGCCTCAAGAAATGGTGTTGGAAAAAATTGGGTAAATATATGTAGAAATTGAACCCCTATCTTAAATCACTCACACACATACAAAAATAACTCAAAATGGATTAAATATTTAACACAAGACCTGAAACCAAGAAACTCCTAGGAGAAAACATTAGGGAAAAAGCTCTGAGATATTGGTCTTGAAAATATTTTTTTTTTTACATTACACCAAAAGAATAGCAAAAAAAAAAAAAGAAAAATAGCAAAAATCAACAAGCAGGGGTACGATGAACTAAAAAGCTTCATACAGCCCAAAAAACAGCAAAATGAAAAGGCAAACTGTGAAATGGGAAAAATATTTGCAAGCCATGTATTGGATAAGGGATTAATATCCAAACTATTTTTTTAAAAACTCACACAACTCAAGAACTATAAAAATCCAATTAAAAAATGCACAGAGAAACTGAAGAGAGATTTTTTTTTTTTTCAAAGAACACATTCAAATGGCCAACAGTACATTGAAAGATGCCAAGCATCACTAGCTATCAGGGACGTGCAATCAAAACCACAATGAAATATCACCTCACACCTGTTAGAATGACTGTCACCAAGAAGATAAGAAAAAGCAAGTACTGGGGAGGATGTGGAGAAGAGGGAACTCTTGTGCACTATTGATGAGAATGTAAATGGGTTTGGATACTATAGAAAACAGTATGAAGGCCTCTCAAAAAACAAAGATAGAAGCGCTATCTGTTACAGCAATTCCACTTCTGCCTGTGTATCCAAAGGAAATGAAAACAATATCATTAGGGAGTTTGGGAGGGACATGTACACTCTGCTATATTTAAAATGAATAACCAACAAGGACCTACTGTATAGTACATGGAACTCTGCTCAATGCTATGTGGCAGCCTGCCCGGGAGAGGCGTTTGGGGGAGAATGGATACATGTACGTGTATGACTGAGTCCCTTTGCTGTTCTGAAACTATCTCAACATTGTTAATCAGCTATGCCCCA
Source organism: Cervus canadensis (assembly GCF_019320065.1). Lineage (NCBI taxonomy): Eukaryota > Metazoa > Chordata > Mammalia > Artiodactyla > Cervidae > Cervus > Cervus canadensis. The sequence continues at coordinate 63,587,451 of NC_057398.1, read as the reverse complement.
ATACAAAATGCAAGTTTAAAAAATATATCTGTAACCCCATGTTTATTGCAGCATTATTCCCAATAACCAAAATTTGGAACCCACAACCTAAGTTTCCATCAACAGACAAATGGACAAAGAAAATGTGTTGTGTGTGTGTGTAGTTCAGCCATGACAAAGAAGGCATCCTACCATTGGCAACAATATGAATGTGCCTTTGTATCTTGAGGGCATTACGCTAAGTGAGATAAGTCAGAGTTAGACAAATACTATACACTCTCATTTACATGTAGAATTTAAAAAGAGCAAATTCATAGAAACAGCGTGGAAGGGTGGTTACCAGAGGATGAGGTGTGAGGGAATTATGGAGATATTGGTCACTGGATACAAAAGTGTCCATATGTATGACTGAGGTCATACATATGGTCAACCATATTGCTTATATATATCAAAATTGCTAAGCAAACAGAATTTAAATGTTTTCACCACAAGAAAGAAATTATAACTATGTGATCTGAGAGAGTCGTTAGCTAATCCATGGTAAGAATCATATTGTAATATTAATTTTTAAATGTATCAAATCTATGCCCTTCCCTGGTAACTCAGATGGTAAAGAATCCACCTGCAATGTAGGAGACCTGGGTTTGATCCCTGGGTTGGGAAGATCCCCTGGAGGAGGGCATGGCAGCCCACTCCAGTATTCTTGCCTGGAGAATCCCCATGAACAGATGAGAACAGAACATCAAACCTACCTTTTTGTACAATGTGCATGTACAAATGTTGTACAATTTAATCTTATACAATGGTATATATGTCAATTAAATCTCAAACAGAACTGAAATGAGCAGCATGTACTAGCACTACTAACATAGCTAGTGGAGGTGAAGGAATTCCAGCTGAGCTATTTCAAATCCTAAATGATGATGCTGTTAAAGTGCTACACTCAATATGCCAGCAAATTTGGAAAAATCTGCAGTGGCCACAGGACTGGAAAAGGTCAGTTTTCATTTCGATCCCAAAGAAGGGCAGACCAAAAAATGTTCAAATTGCCACACAATTGCATGCATTTCACATGCTAGCAACGGAAGCACCAATACTTTGGGCACCTGATATGAAGAGCCAACTCATTAGAAAAGACCCTGATGCTGGGAAAATTGAAGGCAGGAGGAGAAGGGGATGACAGAGGATTAGGTGCTTGGATGACATCACTGATTCAATGGACATGAGTTTGAGCAAGTTCTGGGAGATGGTGAAGGACAGGGAAGCCTGGTGAGCTGCAGTCCATGGGGTTGTAAAGTCAGACACAACTGAGCGATTGAACAACAACTAGTCATTCTGGAGGCAAAACTTTACTTCACATGAATTGTGTAATTAAAATTACTATAGTAGAGAGGTAACTCAGCAAGGAGTTAGTGAGCACTGGTTCTGAAGCTATACTTACTAGAATTCAAACCTAGTTTCACCAGTTACTATGTATATATCTATATACCATTTGTCCAATGGCATATGTCAATTTTAAGCAACCAGGTCATTTTTCAACAATTTACTTATGAAAAAATAGTTTGTTCATTATTTCCACAATTATTTTTCAATCCTCTTTTACAACATTATTCAAGACAAACATAATTCAAGACACCTTGTGAATCGCATATGTAGTTTAAAATTTTCTAGTAACCATTTAAAATATGTTTAACAAATTAAATTAATCTTAATGAAATGTTTTTCTTTAATACAAAATATCAGTTCAATATTATTACAAAGAATAAATATTTTAGATTATTTTGCTACTAAACCTTTGAAACCTGATATGCATTTTATACTAACAGCACATCTTAATCTAGACTATGCATATTTCAAGTAGCTGATACATGCCATCTGGCAGCAGTCCCCAAGCTTTTTGGCAACAGGGACCAGTCTAGTGGAAGACAATTTTTCCACAGACCTGGGTGAGGGGATTGCTTCAGGATGATTTAATGGCATTACATTTATTGTGTACTTTATTTCTATTATTATTTCACCAGCTCCATCTCAGATCATCAGGGCATTAGATCCCAGAGGTTGGGGATCCCTGCCATATGGGACAGAGTGGATTTGCTATGATTTAGATTTGCTTTCAGGTGGTAAGATTTCAGCAATAAACTGCAAAATTGGGGAGGAGACAGACACGTATTCTAGAAATAGAAAATCACTGCTTGCATTAACAGTGTAGTACTTACACTGTAGCAGTTATAGCAGATACTTACTCTATGATGAGACTGCTGTGTTTAATCCAGCTCTATAACTTCTGAGCTTTAAGACCATGACCAATTTTCTTACCTTCTCTAAGATTCAGTTTTCACAGAAATTTTTGAAAAGACATTGCAAAGGGAGATGTCTCTCCTATCTCTCAAAGAGATAGTCACGAGGTCATGTAAAGCAGTTAGAATAGTGTCTGTTATATAGTAAATACTGAATGCACGTTATGTGTAGTATTATGAGTATGATTTGTTTGGGAGATCAAATAGAAGAATAGAGGATGGGTATGTTGTTGCAGTTTTAATTAAGGCACACAGGGAAGGCATGACTGAGCAGGTAATATTTGAATAAGGTCTTGAGTGGGTTGAAGGAGCGGACCATGTAGTCACCTGGAGTAAGAACAGCCTAGATAATGGAAACATCAATTATAAAGCCCCTAAGGCAGAAGCATGTCTGACATGTTTATGAATTATCGAGGAAAACTGTGAGGGAACACAGTGGAATAAGCGAGGGCTGGACTGATGACGAGTTCAGATAAGTCATAGACAAAGGGCTCCATATTCCAGACCCCAGCCTCATAATCTTAATCAGTTGACTCCTGCAAAGGAAATATGCTTCTTTCTCCCCTTACAACATTCCTCAGCTTTCCAGCAAGTGGGATCTAGCCCTCTGATTTTGTTCTGGCCAATACAGTACAAGTCAATATGGTGAGCTCAACTTCTGTGCTGTGTCTCAGGGTAAGTTGGCAGCTGGCAGGGGGAGGAATGTTGGTAAGTTGGCATCATTCTTTTCTTTGCTGGCTGAAATGTGGATTTATTTGCTGGAACCTGAGAACCCATTTTAGATGGTGAGATGAAAGTTTCATTTGAGGCTGAATGAGAAGTCCCAGCCCCAATGATCCTGCTCTCATCATATCTACCCATAAGAGACAAATCCACTGAGTGTTTTTTAAAAAACCCTGTAATGGAGGGAAGGGTATTTTTTAAATTACAGTTTTTGTTAATCTTATCAAAACATCCTTCTAAGGGCATTTACATTTACAGATTAGCTAATATTTATTGACGGTTATGATCCAGCTACAAGGCTGAGTACCTTGCATAAATTGTCTATTTAATCCCTACCACAAACCTATGAAGCTAAAAAGTTAATATTTGCATTCACTGACAAGAAACAGAGACTTAAAAGATAAGCAATATGTCAAAGGCTGTACAGCTAGAAACTAACAGGGTGGATTTAATTCAAGGATATCAAGATCTGGAATAGTCTGTAATTATTATGCTACAATATTAATACAGAAGGCTTCCAGAGAAGCAATGCCTTAAATAGTACCTCTAGAAAGCTCCTACTTAACACATTAAAGAGGTCTGGAAAAACTGAAATTCTGGGGCAGGATGAATTTAATGGTTCTGAGTATTTGACTTTTGCATATTAACCAAGAACAATTCCAAGCGATCTGAGAATAATTACATGTCCCCTTATTTGTTAAAACTCTTAAATAAAAAAATAAAATAAAAATATAATTCTCAGATTTTCAAGTCTGAATAGATGATACTATTCATGAATATATGTGTGTATGTGAACACTGTAGAGGTAAAAGTGGTAACCACTATGAGAAACTGAATTAACTTCTCAAGGAATTGTACACTGGAATGTATTTTGAAAGATATTAACAAGAGTTTTAACTCTGAAGGCATCAGAGTCAATAGATATGTGATCACATATCTAGAGTGATACACCTACACAGAGCTCTGAGACTACATCATTAGCACATTCAGGTCTGGTTATTTTCTTTTTTTGTTTCCCCTGTTGATGGTTCTGTTAATCACTTTAAATATTCTTGACCAAAAGGTATCAGTGAAATTTTTTGCAAGGAAAATTCCTTTTACACTAGAGGTATAACCATTTATAGTCAAATTTTAATCTAATGCTCACATATATTAAGCATATGTCCAACTAGTCATTCTATCATGGCAAAAAAATTTTAAAACATTAAAACAAATTTATGGACAGAATTTTAATTGTCATGTTTTCAGGTTTTGTAAACCATTAATAAGAATTATTTATTCCGGGTTAAAAATATATCACCTATAAATTATCTTTTAATTGTACATATATGATAGCATATTTTCCTTTCCTGTTTTATTGATATGATTATTTTTAGATATCCATGTGAAGAGGATCTATGCATGAATTAGCATTCAGGTGGTTTGTACTGTGTTTTAAATAATATTGATCTTATTGCTCATTATATAATAGTTTCCACACAGAACTCAATGTAGTAAGCTTACCGGTTACTGACTGGTGAGTTTAAAAAGAATACTAGAAAAAAAACTTAAAAATAGGACTATTTTCATTGTAAAAGAAAATTAATGTGTGTTATAACACAATTATTTTGCATGTTGGAAATGGGATGTGACTTTAAAGAAAAAAAGAAGTCAAGATGCTGAGATAAAATGTTGCCTGAGACCAAGTCTGTATCTGGGAGAAGCTTGCATTTTAGCAGGTCTTCTAGTACGCGAGATAACTGCTGCGGCTGCTAAGTCGCTTCAGTCGTGTCCGACTCTGTGCGACCCCATAGACGGTAGAAACAGACAAAAACATACATGAAGTAGTACTCTATCTGAAGAAAAAGAATTTAGAAAACTTTCTAAAATAATTTAGAAAAAAAAAAGAGAGAGAAGCCTGCAGAAGTAGTGAGAGAATGTTATGAATGTAGGGTGGTCACGGACTACTTTTTGAGTAAGTAACATGCTAGCTAAACTGAGCATGAAATATGGGAGTCGAGAAGAACAGTGGGAGGGCACGAGATGACCTGAAAGCAGCTGACCTCAGGCAAAGGAGAGAGCAAGTCCAGACTTGCCCAGAACGGAGCTTTGCATGCTCACAGAATAGCAGAGGCGTGTCTGGCTGGAGCAGAGTGAACAGAAAGAAGGCTGGTGGAGGAGGAGACGAGAGCATGGCAGCCAGGGGCTGAATCAGGCAAAGCTCCACCATCACCATAAGGTGCTTGAGTTTTATTCTAAACGTGACCTGCAAATATTGGCAGGTATAGACCAGAGGACTGCTGTAATGACATGATGAGTCTGTCCTGTGTATGCGTGACTAAAGATAGAGGATTGTAAATACCAAGGCAAGGAAATCAGTCAGAAAGTTATTGATGTAATAAAGATAACAGATCACTGTGACTTCAAAATGATGAAACATCTTAAGATTCTAGCTACATTTATAAATTAGAATACTCAGCTTCAGTATTGATGTAAAAATATAGTCTCTTCTACCTTCACACATAGAATGCAACTGTTTCAAAGACTTAAAAACATTATTTTGAGAACTGTTTCTTTTCAGTGAACTACTTATTCTCATTTTAGCAGCTTAAAAAATCCACACAAAATATCAAATTATAGAATTTTATACATAAGCCCTATAAAAATGACATACACATAGATAACTGCTACTAAAAAAATTAATTACCATATGTTTATTATGGATATGTGGCAAAAGATGTTTAGAAAGGTAAATGAAATAAACAAATATTCTATAATATTTTCTTAAACCTATACAGATATTATACATACCAATGTTAAATAATATTACTGAAACTTATTACATCAATATACATTTAATGTATATCTGATTTTCAAATTAATCATAAAAACTGGGGAAAGTTTATCCTACATCACTTTTCTGGTTTTCCTACACAAACACTATTCACATGCTTATCTCTTCCTGTAATTTGATTCCACACTAATTATTCTAGAAAACAGGCATTTGAATCCCAGTTATAACACATAATAATAATGAATATTATAGCAAATACCTAACAGAATTACAGTTGACTCTTGAATGGCATGGGGCATGAGGTACCCACCTTTTGCACAAGTAGATAATTCACATATAATTTGTAGTTGAACTTCTGTAGATTGAGTTCCTCTGTGTCCACAGTTTAACATACAAGGATTCAACCAGCACAGACCATGCAGTACCTCAGTATTCACTGCTGGGAAAAGTGGACCTGTGCAGTTCAAATGCATGTTGCTTATGGGTTAGATGTGTATTGGTACAGGAAAGAAAGCATATAAAAGAGCCTGGAACATAATATTTTTATCATGATGACATTAATCATCAAATTAAATGCTATATAATTGACTAGTGTAATACAAGCAATACAGAGAAAATGAATTTACTAGTGAGTACTCTATAAAATAAATAATTAGTGACTAATATGGAGAAAAACTATCTTAGAGTTAGCAATTGATTATAAACATTTTGGTCTACGGGAACTTTGCTACAATGGTGATTTTTATGTGTTGCCTGAGTCACAGAGTGCCCAGATTGATTACAAATTATTTCTGGGTGTGTCTATCAGGGAATTTCTTGATTAAATAGACAGCTCTCCCCAATGTACTAGGCCTCATTCAGTCTGTTAAGGGCTTAAATGAAAAGGTAGAGGAGGAAAGGAGAATCCCATGGACAGAGGAGACTGGTGAGCTACAGTCCATGGGGTCGCAAAGAATTGGACATGACTGAGTGACTAACTCACACACACCTTTCTTCTAATAGTCTTTTGATAAATAGGCATATAAGTGATATAGAGCTATATATGTATATATGTATAATCTACATGTTTTCTAGAGAAAAAGAATCTCTTGAAGGAAGAAATGTATCATCATAATTATATATGGGTAGATAATTCACACATACTCCATAATTACATGTGTGCAATTAATATTTGAACACATATGACTGTATTTTCTCTAAATGTACAAATATTCACAAATGTATATTCTTTGGAAGTTCTTCTCTAGAAGAGTTATGAAATATTCCAATAGAAACTCTTCTTGATTTAATAAACTAACAAGCAGTAGACTTTTCTGGGCATGATGCCAAAAAAAGTATGATAATGCTGATTTGAAACATGAAGCCCTCTTGTGGAAAATCAGCTATATGCTCATATATTTCCCAAAGCCTCACAGAGAGGGAAAAACACCCTAAATATATCTCTTACTGTACTCGTTAAATACCGTGAAACCATTAGGGCAAATCATCATTCACACTGCACCTCACTTTGTTTGACTTTTGTTTATAGAATCTATTTAGAAGCACTTGGAGCAAACATTTGCCAGATTTTTAATCACTTATCAAATTCCTAGTAAGTAGCGTGCTCTCAAACACTAACAATCCATAAACATAGTTATAAAATCAAACAAATGATATAGAATCAAAGTGACAGCTAGATAAGCACTTCAGCTGCATTTGTTGGACTTATTCCCGCCCTCAAATGCTTTCAGCTGAAAAAAAAAAAAAAAAGAAAAAAAAGTGATTTCCATTTTTTAAGCTACTGAGCTAGAAAGGGCAATCGAATTAAACAAGATCTGAAAGACTGAAGAATAATGAAAAATAAAATGGTTAAAAAAAATGACAGAAAATTATATTTCTTACAATTTCATGCAATTAAGCACCCACTATAAAGTAAATGCTTATGTATAATATCTTCCATTTTATAGATTTGTTTTATAATTGTAACCATGTAAGCGTTCTATAGGTAGGTTTCAGTAAGCAAAACAAAGAACAATCTTCTAAACTTATGCATGAACTTGGAGACAACAGAGAAATAGGTGTGTAGTGGGATTTTACATTTTTTATTTTGCATGATTATGTGTTTATAACCTGTATTTTTTTTCATTTCCAGAAGATCTTGATGAAGAAGTTTACCCTAGTGAGTTTTACTATATTTTACGATATTCAAGATCATTTAATCAGGATAATTTTGAATAACAATAGAAATAAATGTGGTAACAGGTGAATCATAGGCTGGAATCAAGATTACCAGGAGAAATATCAACAACTTCAGATATGCAGATGACACCACTCTAATGGCGGAAAGTGAAGAGGTGCTAAAGAACCTCTTGATGAGGGTGAAAGGGGAAAGTGAAAAAACTGGCTTGAAATTCAATATTCAAAAAACTAAGATCATGGTATCCAATCCCATCCCTTCATGGCAAATAGACAGGGAAAAAGTGGAAACAGTGACAGATTTTACTTTCTTGGGCTCCAAAATCACTGCAGACGGTGACTGTAGCCATGAAATGAACAGATGCTTGCTCTTTGGAGGGAAAGCTATGACAAACCTAGACAGCATGTTAAGAAGCAGGGACATCATTTTACTGACATAGGTCTATATAGTCAAAACTATGTTTTTTCCAGTAGTCATGTACAGATATGAGAGTTGGACTGTAAAGAAGGCTCAGCGCCAAAGAACTGATGCTGTGGAACTGTAGTGCTGGATAAGACTCTTGACGGTCCCTTGGACAGCAAGGAGATCAAACCAGTCAATCCTAAAGGAAATTGATCCTAAATATTTCTTGGAAGTATTGATTCTGAAGCTCCAATATTTTGGCCACTTGCTGAGAAGGGTGGAATCATTGCAAAAGACCCTGATGCTAGGAAAGACTGAAGGCAAAAGAAGAGGGGCCAAGCATGAGATGGTTAGATAGCATCACTGATTCAGTGGCCATGAATTTGAGCAAACTCTGGATGATAGTAGAGGACAGAGGAGCCTGGTGTTACTACAGTCCATGAAGTCACTGAGTCAGCAACAACTTAGTGATTGAATAACAGCAACAGTGTATTGCAAAGAGATAATTATGATTAAAAGATTTCCATGACCATTCTCATGAAATGAAAAATTATGTTCCTAACTGTATACTCTATCAAAATAAAAACATGTTTCAGAGAGTAGCTGTTTCAATTTTGAACGATATTGCTTAATAACAATAAAGATTAAACTTGTAATCAAATACTGTAAAAATGGATATACAAATAAATATTTAAATCATATTTAGTGTTTATGAGAATAAGAACATATGGAGTACTATAGAGGACTTTACATTTAATAAAATCCTCAGAAACTATGATAAGTGTGCATTATATTAACAAATTCATACATCAAACAAATTTTGACCACTTACTGTGGTCAAGGTATAGTCTGGGGAAATCTTAGTGAACTCATGATTTGAAACACCAAGCATCTAACTATATGTTTGTGTTTCCACCCTGTTGCTCTGAAGAACATTAGACTTAGGCTAGGACCCAAAGGCAAATTCTTAGAGCTGTATCAAAATGCACTTTGTGCTCAAAAGTTAATGCAAGTTTTTTTTTTTTTTTAACTGTTTTATTTATCTCAGAATTAGTTTAGATCAAGCCCGAGACCCCTTTGAATACGCATCCAAAAGTCCCTCTCTCTTGTCACCTGCTTTCCCTTCTCACTCCTTCAGATATCTGGGCCCTCCCGTTGCCCACACTGTAGCGTTTAAACAGATAGGATCAGTTTCATGCTCTTCTCAAGCACTCACCAGTAAGTCCTCGACTAATTAGCTCAATTAAATACCACAAGTTTGGTCTAAAATAATAATATACATTGTCTCATACATATATAACATGCTATCTAATGAACATATCTGAAGATCAAACACAGTATTCATGTTATCTGAAACAAAAAAGACTAAATATTTATATGTAAAAAAATGGTTTCCTAGAAAGTGAACAGAACCTTGACTTGCCGTTACTGACGTACACTTTACCTACATATAATATAAAAAGAATATATAAACATACATATATATTCTTTCTGCAGATATAGCTTACAAAATTCTCAAGATAGAGCTTTCCTATTTTATCTTCTAAATTGTTACTGGATGTTTTTATAGACATTATGATGGGGAATTAAATGCTATAAATATATTGACACATGGAATAGTATTTCTTGATACTGTACAAACACACATTATCTAAATAGATACATTTCCACTGATCTTAAATTTACAACCAGCTGCTTCAGTCTTCCTAGTTTTGGCAACCACCAGAGATTCAAAGGGATTAAAGGGAGGAGCACATTACTTCCTGAAATGTGATAAGCATAAGGATTGGCACTGGGCAACAGAAAGGTATTGATAATACCATAGGGAGTTTCTCACTTGCAGATGCAGAATGTGACCTGTGGCATGTTAGATATGGTTGAGATATATTTGTTTTCCAGAATGAGCAGATGGCAAAATTTTTAAAACACAAAACAGAAAACAACCTAGCAAAAGAGTAAAAGGCCTACTCCAACTTAGAACAAACAGTAAAATGGTGGTTATAAAAAGATTTTTACCTCTGTATGTTCTTTAATATTATGATTTCATCGTAAAATATTTGCACTTGTCCAAAGAACATGTTGACTGCAAAATGTCAAGGATATCTCAAGGATAGACTTTTCTATGGATATGAAACAATCCCCCTTTTATGAAATCTACAGATGTTCTTTCTATTGTTCCAGAGCACAGCGTGAAACTCTCTGCCTTTGCCTGAGTTTTGCAATTGCTGCACTGAATTGTCATATCTTAGAATGTTGGTACTGACAGCAAATTTGGAAAACACAGCAGTGGCCATAGGACTGGAAAAGGTCAGTTTTCATTCCAATCCCAAAGAAAGACAATCACAAAGAGGGCTCAAACTACTGCACAATTGCACTCATCTCACATGCTAGTAAAGTAATGCTCAGAATTCGCCAAGCCAAGCTTCAGCAATACATGAACCGTGAACTTCCAGATGTTCAAACTGGCTTTAGAAAAGTCAGAGGAGCCAGAGATCAAATTGCCAACATCTGCTGGATCATCGAAAAAGCAAGAGAGTTCCAGAAAAACATCTATTTCTGCTTTATTGATTATGCCAAAGCCTTTGACTGTGTGGATCACAATAAACTGTGGAAAATTCTGAAAGAGATGGGAATACCAGACCACCTGACCTGGCTCTTGAGAAACCTGTATGCAGGTCAGGAAGCAACAGTTAGAACTGGATATGGAACAGCAGACTGGTTCCAAATAGGAAAAGGAGTACGTCAAGGCTGTATATTGTCACCCTGCTTATTTAACTTATATGCAGAGTACATCATGAGAAACACTGGGCTAGAGGAAGCACAAGCTGGAATCAAGATTGCCTGGAGAAATATCAACAACTTCAGATATGCAGATGACACCACCCTTATGGCAGAAAGTGAAGAGCAACTAAAAGGCCTCTTGATGAAAGTGAAAGAGGAGAGTGGAAAAGTTGGCTTAAAGCTCAACATTCAGAAAACTAAGATCATGGCATCTGGTCCCATCACTTCATGGGAAATAGGTGGGGAACCAGTCCAAACAGTGTCAGACTTTATTTTTTTGGGCTCGAAAATCACTGCAGATGGTGACTGCAGTCATGAAATTAAAAGACACTTACTCCTTGAAAGGAAAGTTATGACCAACCTAGATAGCATTGTTAAAAAGCAGAGACATTACTTTGCCAACAAAGGTCTGTCTGGTCAAGGCTATGGTTTTACAGTGGTCAGGTATGGATGTGAGAGTTGGAGTATAAAGAGGGCTGAGCGCTGAAGAATTGATGCTTTTGAACTGTGGTGTTGGAGAAGACTCTTGAGAGTCCCTTGGACTGCAAGGAGATCCAACCAGTCCATCCTAAAGGTGATCAATCCTCGGTGTTCATTGGAAGGACTGATGCTGAAGCTGAAACTCCAATACTTTGGCCACCTCATACGAAGAGTTGACTCATTGGAAAAGACCCTGATGCTGGGAGGGATTGGGGGCAGGAGGAGAAGGGGATGACAGAGGATGAGATGGCTGGATGGCATCACCGACTCAATGGGCCTGAGTCTGAGTAAACTCCGGGAGTTCGTGATGGACATGGAGGCTTGGCGTGCTGCGATTCATGGAGTCTCAAAGAGTCAGACACGACTGAGCAACTGAACTGAGAACATCAGTAAAGAAGGAACAGTCATTTGAAGATAGACTCAAATGCAAACCAGGACATTGATTGATCTGTGATACAGTTAAGAAGCAAGCATAATTTAAAAAAATATTGCCATATTGAAAATCTAGCCAAAGTTGTTGGGTGATATTAGAAATTAGGTTGAGATGCTATTAAGCTAAGAATTATTAGACTTTCTATAGACTTTGGGGATCCTCAAGTAATTGTTATTTTCAAACAGAATAGTATATTTAGCTTCTGGTTGGATGACACATAATTACATTTTGCAGCCAACCCTGACTCTTATTATCCTATGCCCAGAACTTATACAGCATTAGTAGCTCTGGGACCTGCTAAAATCATTTTATCTGTGGAATTATGTAAGTAGTTCTGGCAAACAGCCTTATATGAAAATCCAGCCAAAATGAAATTTGTGTATTGGATGTGATGCGAATGCTCAATAATATATTCTTTAGACTAGAGAAATGAACTTTTTTTTCCCTAAAAGGCAGGTGAGTAATTTATATGAAGTTAGAGAATTTCCTCTAAATTTTATTAGTGAGGGTGATTTTCAGTTAACACTACGTAAATATCAGACCCAGTTTATGTTAGTGCCAGCAAAATTCTCAAAGTTAAGCTACAGTGAATCTTGACAAATTCTAAACCAAAGTTTTCAATTATATGATCTAGCATGCAAGGTGTGAATTTTCTTGTAAAAGAAATCATCTATTAGGAAAAAAATATGTTCAACTAAGAGATATTATGTTATTTGGTAAAACCATTAAACACAGGGTTTGTTGTTTCCTCAGTTTTTTCTAAAATTAGTATATATATCTGACTTCCTTATTAAAATGCATTTTTATTTCCAGTTTTGAAAATCCTCTTTACCCAACTTTTCACTGGTATATTCTATATTTGACATGATTGTAATTATAACACTGAAAATATAGTTTAAAAAATGTTTAATGGACATTTGTAAAAATATGTCTATGACATCAATATTTCAGGCTATTTTTGGTGGTAAAAGAAGCATTGTAACATGTCTTGTAGATTATTAACACATTTCACGGTAATCTATATCTTGGAAAGATCATCTAAATCTAACTTCAGTAAATAAGTTACAGACATCTGAAAGAAATAGTGATGAATGCTGGAATGTAATTTTTGTTTTTTTACTGAAATAAAATGCTAATTATTTCTGAGGATTAAAAATATAGAGCTCAGGGTAAGCAAATATAATAATTAACATTATTAAACTTAACTTAAATAGCTACGTATTGTGAAAACATGCCATGTATGCTGAAATACATGGCAGGATGTTAATTTAATTATAGTATAATACTGCATTTAAATTACTATTACTATTTTATTGATGACACATAGTTTCTTTCTGATAATAACACTGATTCTCTCTCTTGAATGAGCCATTTGCAAAATCTCAAACTGAGTGTCTGCCACTGTTTTGAAAACCTTTTATAGTTACTAATTTAGTGACCAGAATAGTTGATAGAATCATCTTTTACATATTTTTCTCATCCTTATTATTACACTGTTAATTAGAGTGCAATCTTACTCCATCTTTATTTTTTAGGAAAAATAATAAAAGTTTTTATTTTCAACTTTCCTTATTTTATCCGAAGTGAGAAAGAATGCAAGTTTATCTATGGGGCAAATAGGTACATTTCATCTGGTATTGGAGTTATGCTGATGGTACCATATCATTAGCAATAACAGTCTAAGAAGTACTAATAGAATATTTGTTGCTATGGGAGACTAAAAGTGAAGAATACTGGAGTGGGTAGCCACTCCCTTCTCCAAGGGATCTTTCTGACCCAGGGATCAAACCAGGCCTCCTGAACTGAAGATGGATTCTTTATCATCTGAGCCACAAGGGAAGCCCAAGGGAGACTGAAGCCACTAACAATTGAAAAAATAGCCCAAAGTGAAAACGAGTCCCACTAAAACCAAGTTCTTCTTCTGAGTTTATGATTAACCTGTCTATCCAAAACGTACTCTTCCCTTAGAAGACAGTGAGTAGTCCTCACAGTCAACTGACTTCACATTCCAGGAAATCTGACTCTAGGTGAGTGATCACACCATTGTGATTATCTGGGTCATGAAGATCTTTTTTGTACAATTCTTCTGTGTATACTTGCCACCTCTTCTTAATATCTTCTGCTTCTGTTAGCTCCATAACATTTCTGTCCTTTATCAAACCCATCTTTGTGTGAAATGTACCCTTGATATCTCTAATGTTCTTGACGAGAGCTCTAGTCTTTCCCATTCTGTTGTTTTCCTCTATTTCTTTGCATTGATCGCTGAGGAAGGCTTTCTTATCTCTCCTGCCTATTCTTTGGAACTCTGCATTCAAATGGGAATATCTTTCCTTTTCTCCTTTGCTTTTTGCTTCTCTTCTTTTCACAGCTATTTGTAAGGCCTTCTCAGACAACCATTTTGCCTTTTTGCATTTCTTTTCCATGGGGATGGTCTTGATCACTGTCTCCTGTACAATGTCACAAACCTCTGTCCGTAGTTCATCAGGCTCTCTGTCTATCAGATCTAGTCCCTTAAATCTATTTCTCACTTCCACTGTATAGTCATAAGGGATTTGATTTAGGTCATACCTGAATGGTCTAGTGGTTTTCCCTACTTTCTTCAGTTTAAGTCTGAATTTGGCAATAAGGAGTTCATGAGCTGAACCACAGTCAGCTTCTAGCCTTGTTTTTGCTGACTGTATAGAGCTTCTCCATCTTTGGCTGAAAAGAATACAATCAATCTGATTTCAGTGTTGACCATCTGGTGATGTCCATGTGTAGTGTCTTCTCTTGTGTTGTTGGAAGAGAGTGTTTGCTATGACCAGTGCGTTCTCCTGGCAAAACTCTATTAGCCTTTGCCCTGCTTCATTCCATACTCCAAGGCCAAATTTGTCTGTTACTGCAGGTGTTTCTTGACTACCTACTTTTGCATTCCAGTCCTCTATAATGAAAAGGACAACTTTCTTGGGTGTTAGTTCTAAAAGGTCTTGTAGGTCTTCATAGAAGCGTTCAACTTCAGCTTCTTCAGCATTACTGGTTGGGGCATAGGCTTGGATTACCGTGATATTGAATGATTTGCCTTGGAAACGAACAGAGATCATTCTCATTTTTGAGATTGCATCCAAGTACTGCATTTTGGACTCTTTTGTTGACCATGATGGCTACTCCATTTCTTCTAAGGGATTCCTGCTCACAGTAGTAGATATAATGGTCATCTGAGTTAAATTCACCCCTTCCAGTCCATTCTATTTGCTGATTCCTAGAATGTCAACATTCATTCCTGCCATCTCCTGTTTGACCACTTCCAATTTGCCTTGATTCATGGACCTAACATTCCAGGTTCCTATGCAATAGTGCTTTTTACAGCATCGGACCTTGCTTCTATCACCAGTCACATCCACAACTGGGTATTGTTTTTGCTTTGGCTCCATCCCTTCATTCTTTCTGGAGTTATTTCTCCACTGATCTCCAATGGCCTATTGGGCACCTACCGACCTGGGGAGTTCCTCTTTCAGTATCCTATCATTTTGCCTTTTCCTACTGTTCATTGGGTTCTCAAGGCAAGAATACTGAAGTGGTTTCCATTCCCTTCTCCAGTGGACCACATTGTGATCACTCACTTAGAGCCAGATAGTCTGGAATGTGAAGTCAAGTGGGCCTTAGAAAGCATCACTACAAACAGAGCTAGTGGATGTGATGGAATTCCAGTTGAACTATTTCAAATCCTGAAAGATGATGCTGTGAAAGTGCTACACTCAATATGCCAGCAAATTTGGAAAACTCAGCGGTGGCCACAGGACTGGAAAAGGTCCATTTTCATTCCAATCCCTAAGAAAGGCAATCCCAAAATATGCTCAAACTACCACACAATTTCACTCATCTCACACGCTAGTAAAGTAATGCTTAAAATTCTCCAAGTCAGGCTTCAGCAATATGTGAACCGTGAACTTCCAGATGTTCAAGCTGGTTTTAGAAAAGGCAGAGAAACCAGAGATCAAATTGCCAACATCTGCTGGATCATCGAAAAAGCAAGAGAGTTCCAGAAAAACATCTATTTATGCTTTATTGACTATGGCAAAGCCTTTGACTGTGTGCAGGTCAGGAAGCAACAGTCAGAACTGGACATGGACCAACAGACTGGTTCCAAATAGGAAAAGGAGTAAGTCAAGGCTTTATATTGTCACCCTGCTTATTTAACTTATATGCAGAGTACATCATGAGAAATGCTGGGCTGGAGGAAGCACAAGCTGGAATCAAGATTGCTGGGAGAAATATTAATAACCTCAGATATGCAGATGACACCACCCTTGTGGCAGAAAGTGAAGAGGAACTAAAAAGCCTCTTGATGAAAGTGAAAGAGGAGAGTGAAAAAGTTGGCTTAAAGCTTAACATTCAGAAAACTAAGATCATGGCATCCCAGTCCCATCACTTCATGTGAAAATACATGGGGAACCAGTACAAACAGTGTCAGACTTTATTTTTCTGGGCTCCAAAATCACTGCAGATGGTGACTGCAGTCATGAAATTAAAAGTCACTTACTCCTTGGAAGGAAAGTTATGGCCAACCTAGATAGCATATTAAAAAGCAGAGACATTACTTTGCCAACAAAGGTCCATCTAGTCAAGGCTATGGTTTTCCCAGTGGTCATGTATGGATGTGAGAGTTGGACTGTGAAGAAAGTTGAGCGCTGAAAAAATGTTGCTTTTGAACTATGGTGTTGGAGAAAACTCTTGAGAGTCCCTTGGACTGCAAGGAGATCCAACCCGTCCATTATAAAGGAGATCAGTCCTGGGTGTTCATTGGAAGGACTGATGCTGGAGCTGAAACTCCAATATTTTGTCCACCTCATGCGAAGAGTTGACTCATTGGAAAAGACCCTGATTCTGGGAGGGATTGGGGTCAGGAAGAGAAGGAGACGACAGAGGATGAGATGGCTGGATGGCATCACCAACTTGATGGACGTGGGTTTGCATAAACTCTGGGAGTTGGTGATGGACAGGGAGGCCTGGCGTGCTGCAACTCATGGGGTCACAGAGTCAGACACGACTGAGCAACTGAACTGAACTGAACACAGTCAACTAAAGAGTCTGAAATTCAGTACATGGGTGCAATCTCAAAAACAACAGAATGACCTCAGTCTGTTTTCAAGGCAAACAATTCATTATCACAGTAATCTATGCCCCAACCACTAAAACTGAAGAAGATGATGTTAAATGATTCTATGAAGACCCACAAGGACTTCTGGAACTAACAAGATAAAAGATGTCCTTTTCATCATAGGGTATTGAATTGCAAAAATGGGAGGTCACAAGATACCTGGAGTAATAAGCAAGTTTTGCCTTGGAGTACAAAATGAAGCAGGGAAAAGGATAACAGAGTTTTGCCAAGAGAATGCATTGATCATACAAATACCCTCTTCCAACAACACAAGAGATGACTCCACACATGGACATCAGCAGATGGTCAATACCGAAATCAGACATTACACTCTTTGGAGCTGAAGATGGAGAAACTCTACAATCAGCACAAACAAGACTGGGAGCTGACTGTGGCTCAGATCATGAACTCCTTATTACAAAATTCAGACTTAATTTGAAGAAACTGGGGAAAACCACTAGACCATTCATATATGACCTAAATCAAATCCCTTATGATTATACAATGGAGGTGAATAGATTTAAAGGATTAGATCTAGTAGACAGAGTGCCTGACCAACTATGGACAGAGCTTAATAACAATTGTAGGAAACTATGTCCAATAGAAAGAAATGCAAGAAGAGAAAATGGCTGACTGAGGAGGTCCTCTGAGGTCTTCTCTCAGCTATTCTGCAAATAGCTGAGAGAAGAGAAGTGAAATGTAAAAGAGAAAAGGAAAGATATACCCAATGGAATGCAGAGTTCCAAAGTATAGCAAGGAGAAATAAGAAAGCCTTCTTATGAGAACAATACACAGAAATAGAGGAAAAGACAGAATGGGAAAGACTAGAGATCTCTTTAAGAAAATTGGAGATATCAAGGAAACATTATATGCAAACAAAGCTAGTGGAAATGATGGAATTGCAGTTGAGCTATTTAAAGTCTTAATAGATGATGCTGTTAAAGTACTATGCTCAATATGCTAGCAAATTTGGAAAACACAGCAATGACCACAGGACTGGAAAAGGTTAGCTTTCATTCCAATACCAAAGAAGGGCAATGACAAAGAATGTTCAAAGTACTATACAATTGTGCTCATTTCACATGCTAGCAAAGCAATGCTCAACATCCTTCAAACTAGGCTTCAACAGTACATAAACCAAGAACTCCCAGATGTACAAGTTGGATTTAGAATAGGCAGAGGAAACAGAGAGTGAATTGCAACATTTGCTGGATCATAGAAAAGCAAGAAAATTCCAAAAAATCATCTACATCTGCTTCATCGACTATGCTAAGATCTTTGATTCTGTCGATCACAACAAACAACGGAACATTCTTCAAGAGATGGGCATACCAGACCAACTTACCTGCCTCCTGAGAAGCCTGTATGCAGGATTAGAAGCAACAGTTAGAACCAGAAATAGAACAATGGGATGTTTCAAAATTGGGAAAGGAGTAGGTCAAGCCTGTATATTGTCACTCTGCTTATTTAACTTATATGCAGAATACATCATGTGAAATGCTGTCTGAATGACTCATAAGCTGGAATCAATACTGCCAGGAGAAATATCAACAACCTCAGATATGCACATGATATCACTCTAATGGCAGAAAGCAAAGAGGAATGAAAAAGGCTCTTGATGAAGGTGAAAGAGGAGAGTGGAAAACCTGACTTAAAACTCAACATTCAAAAAACTAAGATGATGGCATCTGGTCCCATCACTTCATGGCAAATAAATAGGGAAAAAGTGGAAGCAGTGACAGATTTTATTTTCTTGGGCTCCAACATCACTGCAGATGGTGACTGCAGCCACAAAATTAAAAGGTGCTTGCTCCTTGGAAGAAAATCTATGAGAAACCTAGGCAGCATATTAAAAAGTAAACACTTTGTCAACAAAAGTCTATATAGTCAAAGCTATGGTTTTTCTAGTAGTCATGTATGGATGTGAGAGTTGAATCACAGAGAAGGTTGAGCACCGAAGAATTGATGACTTCAAATTGTGGGGATAGATAACACTCTTGAGAGTCCCTTGGACAGCAAGGAGTTCAAACCAGTCAACCCTAAAGAAATTAATTCTGAATATTCATTAGACAGATTGATGCTGAATCTGAAGCTCCAATTCTTTGGCCACCTGATGCAAACAGTCAACTCATTGGGAAAGGACCCTGCCGCTGGGAAAGACTGAAGGCAGGAGGAGAAGGGGATGACAGAGGGTGAGATGGTTGGATGGCATCACCAACTCGATGGACATGAGTTTGAGCAAACTCCAGGAGATAGTGAAGGACAGGGAAGCCTGGCATGCTGCAGTCTATGAGGTCACAAGGAGTCAGACAGGACTGAGAGACTGAACAACAATAATACCCATTGCCAGCTGGCACGGAAGCTTTGTCAGTAGAGGGCACTGGAGAGACTGAAAAGGCAGAAGAGTGTTCTATTCTGTATTCCATAGTGATCCCTGGCCCCCTGGCCTGTGTCCTGTATGGGAAGTTTTTCCCCATTGCCTGGCTGCTTCAGGATAGTACATATGGGCTAGTAGCACACAGCGGTCAATAAAGATCTTGGAACCACCTCCTCCTCAAAGTCCCTCTGGGCTGGGGCTGTTCTGTCACTGAAGACCTCCAGGGAGACTGGTCCCAGCTCATTCAAGGGCAGATTTTCAGCAGGATTTTGCCAGTGAGACACCAGCACTTCAGTGCCATCCAAGGAGGGACAGCCTTGTCCTCTCCAGCAGGGCCTGAGTGCAACCTTGAGCATAAACTTCCTCTGCTCTAGTTCTGCCCTCATCAGTGGCTGCTATTTATTGTTGTTGCTTAGTTGCCAAGTCAAGGTTAATTCTTTGTGACCCCATGGACTGTACCCGCCCCCCGCCCCAGGCTCTTCTGTCCATGGAATTCTCCAGGCATGAATACTGGAGTGAATTGCCATTTCCTCCTCTAGAACATCTTCCCAACCCAGGAATTGAACCTGTGTCTCCTGCATCCACAGGTGGATTCTTTATCATTGAGTTACCAGGGAAGCCAAACTGTTATTTATACACAGAATTGCTATATTCTTTAGGTTTCTCTTTTTCCTAAGTAATCCTTTGCTACTCCAATTCTTTGCTATATACAGTTAATAATCCCTTTTATTAAATTTCCCTTGTTCAAATTACTTTGTGGTTTCTCTCTGGTGATTTCTTAGGCTGATATGGTTTCCATTTATTACAGGGCTTGCTGTTACTTTCCTTCTTATTACATGTA
Source organism: Cervus canadensis (assembly GCF_019320065.1). Classification (NCBI taxonomy): domain Eukaryota; kingdom Metazoa; phylum Chordata; class Mammalia; order Artiodactyla; family Cervidae; genus Cervus; species Cervus canadensis. The sequence goes on along the minus strand of NC_057398.1, from coordinate 63,567,052 downwards.
AACAGTTCACTGTACTCATGTTTTTATCAAAAGTGGAACATGAAATCTAGATAGACTTGGTAATGACAGGTCATAGTTTCCAGAGGAAAGGCAATATATTCCCATGTTTCATAAAAAACATGAAACTGCTGCAAAAAAAGAAAAAAAAATGTGTCTATGATTTCAATATGACTCAAACCTGTAAGGAAATGTGATTTTGACACTAGAAATCTGGTGGCAGGGCCCTGCTTGGGGCCGGCTGGGACTCTGATTCTGCTTTCTGCCCCTGCCTTCCTGTGCTGATATTGTTACCTTGTTGCCACTTATTTCGATTCAATAAATTCATATATAGCCACTATGGAGAACAGTATGGAGTTTCCTTAAAATAAAAGTAGAACTACAAAGGGGCTTCCTAGGTGGTGTTAGTGGTTAAGAATCCACCTGCCAATGCAGGAGACACCAGACGTAGGTTTGATCCATGGGTTGGGAAGAGCCACTGGAGTAGGAAGGGGAAACTACTTTAGTATTCTTGCCTGGAAAATCCCATGGACAGAGGAGCCTTGCAGGTTATAGTGCATAGGGTCACAATGAGTTGGACACAGCTGAGTGACTGAGAACACAGAACTACAATATGACCCAGCAATTCCCCTCCTAGGCATATACCCAGAGAAAACCATAATTTAAAAAACGCACCGCAACATTCGAAGCAGCACTGTTCACAATAGCCAAGACATGGAAGCCACCTGGATTTCCAACAATAGATGAGTGGATAAAGAAGCTGTGGTATCTATACACAATATATATTATCCAGCCATAAAAAAAATGAAATAATGCCATTTGTGACAGCATGAATGCACCAAGAGATTACCATACTAAGTAAGCTAGAAAAGACAAGTATTATATGATATCACTTATATGTGGAATCTAAAAAAAAAAAAAAGAAATGAATTTATTTCCAAAACAGAAAGAAATTCATAGACATAGAAAACAAAAGATGCATGGTTACCAAAGGGGAAAGGGGAGTGGAAGGGGGATAAATTAGGAGGTTGGGATTAACATATACACACTGCTATATATAAAATAGAAAGCCAACAAGGACTTACTGAATAGCTCAGGAAATTATACTCAGAATTTTATTATGACCTATAAAAGAAAAATTATATGTATTCTTTGAAACTGAATCACTGTGTTGTATGCCTGAAATGCCAGAAACTAATGGATATTGTAAATCAACTATGTTTCAATTGAAAAAAAGATATACTGCATTCTTGGAATGGAAGAATCAATACTGCTATTATTGCTAAAATGACTATTCTACTAGGGCAACCTGCAGATTCAATGTAATTCCTATTAATTACCAATGTAATTTTTCAAAGAACTAGAAACATTTTTTTTAATTTATATGGAAGCACAAAAGACCCTGCATAACCAAATTAATCTTGAGAAAGAAGAATGGAGCTTGAAGAATCATGCTTCCTAATTTCAGACTATGCTACAAAGCTACAGTAATGAAAACAGTTTGATACTGGCACAATGATAGAAATATAGTCCAAGGGAACAGGATGGAAAGTCTAGAAATAAACCTGTACTCCTGTGGTCAATCAATCTACAACAAAGGAGGCAAGACTTACAATGGATAAAAGACAGCCTCTTCATAAGTGTTGCTGGGAAAACTGGACAGCTACATATAAAAGGATGAATTTAGAACATTTTCTAACACTACATACAAAAATAAATTCAAAATGAATTATAGGCCTAAATGTAAGATCAGTTACCATGTAACTCTTAGAGGAAAACATAGGCAGGACACAATTTTGTCAAAAATGGCAACAATATCTTTTTAGGTCCATGTCAGACAGTAATGGAAATAAAAACAAAAATAAACAGATGAGACCTATTTAAACTTAACAGCTTTTGTACAGCAAAGGAAACCACAAACAAAATGAAAAAAAAGACAAAACTGTAGACTAAGAGAAAACATTTGCAAACAACGTGATAGACTAGAGATTGATTTCTAAAATTTATAAACAGCTCATTAAAAAATTCCAATAAAAAAAAGGGCAGAAAGCCTAAGTAGGCATTTTTCCAAAGAAGATGCACGGATGTCCAAAGACACTTGAGAAGAGGTTCAAAATCAATGAATTTTAGAGATATGCAAATCAAAACTAAAGTGAGGTATCATTTCACACCACTCAGAATGGTTATCATAAAAAATCTACAACAAATAAATTCTGGAGAGGATATGGAGAAAAATACACCTCATAATTTTGGTGGGAATGTAATTTGGTGTAGCCACTATGGAGAACAATTTTGAAGGTCCTTAACAAATTAAAAACAGAGTTACAATGTGAATCTACAATCCCATTCCTGGACATATTATCTGGAGAAAATCAGAATTTAAAAAGATACATGCACCCCAATATTCATAGAAATAATATTTACAATAGCCAAGACATGGAAGCAATCTAAATTTTCTTTGACAGATGAATGAATAAAGCAGAGGTGGTAGATATAAACAATGAAATATTATTTAGCCATAAAAAAGAATGAAATAATGCCATTTGCAGCAATATGAATGAACTCAGAGATTATCATATTAAATGAAATGTCAGAGAAAACCAATATCATATGATTATGATATCACTTGTATGTGTGGTCTAAAAAAAATTATACAAATGGACTTATTTATAGGACAGAAATAGACTCACAGACATAGAAAACAAACTTATGCTTACCAAAGGGAATAACAGCAGCAGAGGGGTATGGAGACATAAATTAGGAGTTTAGGAATAGCATATACACAATACTATATATAAAGTAGGTAAGCAATAAGACCTACTGTATAGCACAAGTAACTATACTCAATATCTTGAAATAACTTATAATGGTAAACAACCTGAAAAAGAATATATATATATACACATATATTTTATATTTAAATTTTATGTATATTTAAAGCTGAATCATTCTACAGTATACTTAAAACTAACACAATGCTGTAAATTAATTATACTTCAATAAAAAAGGAAAATTAAAGTACTGCATTTGGATAGAATCTCTCCAAAAATAAAAAAAAAATAAAGTTTAAATCTAAATTATATGTATCAACTTCTATTATGTCAAGAGGATAGATATGTCAAGAGGATAGATAAATACCATCCAATTATCTATGTGAGACTACCCACTGGACTGAATACATCTTGATATGGTGTCTACGAGAAATGCTTTTATGCTGTGTGTGTGTGTGTGTGTGTCTGCATGCCAGTGGTCTAAGAAAAGTTTGAGAAGTTTATTGCAGCCTCATCAAAATTAAAAACTTCAAAACGATGCTACCAATGTGCTGATTTATATTAATATTATACTTATTAAATTTTCTTATAATGGTACCACACTGGCAGAAGTTTCAATAAAAGTGATCTCTGGAATATTCCAGAAATCTGACCACAGGGGTGCAATGGAAGTGTCTAACCTGTGGCACCCTGGTCAGAAAGCACGAAGCGAGAACCAGAGGCAGCTGTGATCACTGGGTACTTCCAGGGTCTAGATGATGGAGAAACCATGAGTCTGGCAGACGCTTAGTGCTAGAGAAAGCTGAAGGAGCTGAGCACAGGGGTGGTCACGTATCTGCGGGAGCGAGATGCTGGAAAACCAGCTCACAGCTTCCAGAGCCTGCCAGGTGAGCATACCAGAACCAGAACTTCTCTTCCTGAAATTCTAGCATGCCCTCTACTGACTAAAGTTAACACCATACCAGCTGGCAAAGTGAAAAAAAAAAAAAAAATCAAGGACCAGTATCAATTTTCATAGAGCAGAAACAAAGATGAATTTAAGAGATGAGAGTAAGCAAAATGATAGTTTGCTGAAAGGAAGGAAGGAAAGAAGAAAAGGAAGGAGGGAGGGGAAAATTAAAGGAAAAAAGGACCAGTATCAATTTTCATAGAGCAGAAACAAAGATGAATTTAAGAGATGAGAGTAAGCAAAATGATAGTTTGCTGAAAGGAAGGAAGGAAAGAAGAAAAGGAGGGAGGGAGGGCAAAATTAAAGGAGGGGAGAAAGGTACAAAAAAGAACCCCACGTTTTATATCATATTTCAATTTATTTCCCTTCATAGTCAAATTTACTCTAAAAAGAAATCATTCTCATTGTTTACAAAATAATCTCACCTTAGATTGTATTAGCGTTGGTTGGTAAGCTTTTGGTTCACTGTGTGTGAACATGTCATACATTTTTCTTATTTTCAGTCAAAATCAAAACACAAGTTTAAAGCCACAGTTCAAGACAACTCTAAAATCAAACAGCAAATAAACCCTCTCGGATGTGTACTTTGTGGTCATTTTTAATACTATTATTTTTTAGTCTTATCTATTACATCTGAATTTACTAATCTCTTTTCAGTTGCTGTTTAATTCATGAAAAAAAAATTCACTATTGTTGAACACCTTTTTTTTTTACTCATATATTAAACAACTCAATAGCAAATGAATAATCAAACATGTGAGAATTAAAGTTTATATATGAACAAAAGTTAAATAAAACATAAAACTTTATATTGGGATTCAAAATAAATAATTCTAGTGGACATAAGTATTCACATAAACATTTAAATGTGGTTGCTGAATTACACATACTTAGCTTCTTAATTTTTTTAATTTTTTTTACATTTTTTCTTCTTTTGAAACTGCAATGAACGTATTTCTGTAAAGTCCTGTTTAAGACAGAAAATGCTTTGACTCTTTGATGATACAGATAATTTAAAGTGGCCTACCCTTAATACTACATTTCAAAATTTCTTTTGAATCCTGGAAATGTAGGTATTTTTTATGGATTCACATTGGGTTTCCTTGATAAAAGCTGTTTACTAATATCAACTGAATGAAAAAAAGTACTAAAATTTTGAACTATGGGATACTAAGAGCTGAGTATTACCAAATTATTTCTAAACCAGTACAATCATTTAAGTAGAACAATATAATGTTATCAAGATGAAAACTCTAGAAGGTCTCTCTGAATTAGTACATAAGCAGGGTTCATAGTTAAATTACCAAAGTTTGCACATTTTAATAAGTCTACCTAAAGATACTTTAAAAAATGTTTAGGTCAAATTCACACAGAAGTTCAAGTTTTAAGAAGTCATGTGTGGACAATAAGATGAATCTCAAAGGGAAGTGTGTGTTGAGGTCTGACAAGGAATCCTAACTGTTTTCATGATCAAAAGTTGTGAAGAGCAGAGAGAAAGTGAAATATTAACTAGAACTGTCAGAAGAATATGAGGTAAAATGAATTAACGCTCTCTAAAGTAGCCAAGAGGGCCTGCCTCTTTGGAAACTGTGTCAAAATTATTTTTTCATAACAGTATAATCAATTTCTCTAGAAAATATAATTAAAATATGTCTTGTAAAAGTACTTCTTTTCATAGATATTTCAAAAGAGTTATACTTAACACTAATTGAATTCTGAATTAGGAGAAAAAACCTTAATTGCAAGATAACATATAGAAAAGATACAAATTTATATTTATTTTATAGATATGTTAGATAAATGCAATCTACATAAGTATATACATAGAAAGTGTTAAACATATATAGCTTATGATATCTAATTAATATTGTATAATAGATTAATGATATAAATTATTTAGCACCCATGGCTAAGTTTTGCCAGGAAGAGCAAAAGAGTATATACATAGAAGGTGTTAAACATATATAGCTTATGATATCTAATTAATATTGTATAATAGATTAATGATATAAATTATTTAGCACCCATGGCTAAGTTTTGCCAGGAAGAGCAATAACACTTTATACTAATTAAGCAATTCTATTCTCATGACAGTTGTCTAAGGCTTTTGCTATTATGTTGTCAAATGACAAAACCAAAACAATTTAGTAATGCAATAAGTTTAATACACTTTATTCAAGGGAAAACAATTCATGAATTGTGTGTGTGTGTGGGGGGGGTGTATCTTGCCATAAAAGCAGTGGAACATTCTTCCCAAGGAAATTTGGGCAAGAGTGAATTTTTTAGAATGTTGCAGAAGGCAACATAAACTACACATGATTGGCTAGAAGGTCCAGCATTTCTTATAAGGCCAGCAGGTCCTGTTTTCTAAGAGGAGGTGATCTGGCTAAAGTTGAGTGGCAGGATTATGACTGGTGTATGTGTCAGGTTTCCTTGGCAGTGAGGTGTTTCTCATAAGTGCAGGCTGACTTTGGTTTAGATATTTGACGTGGGCCAGGCCACTGGGTGGCCTCCATTTTGGGGTGCTGATATATGAATTAATTTTATCAATACCCCCTTTTGATCAAACTCTCAGTTGTACTAAGCGTACAGACCAAAGTTTCAGGTATTACTGCTTCGCTGAGATTCTACTTTTTGTTGATGTTGGAGTGGGGTTGGGTCTTTAACTGAAATTTGTAGGCTAAGATATTGAGGTCCCTCAGTTGACCATTTTCTTTATCCCATTTTTGATGTTCTAGGTAAAGGAAGATCATTTGCCTGGTTGCCAGCTGCTCCAGACATGAGTTTAAAGCTTTTGAGAGAACATAGGACGCTAAGGAGACTACTAGAATGACTGTACACAGGATAATACCAAACATTTGGATGGTGCTCTGAAGCCATGGTCCCCGGGACTAAAACCAACTGAAATAGATCCTGTTGAAGAAGTTATTTTCTTAGGCCAAATGATCAGTGATCTTAGGTAGCTGAGTCACTGCTTCCCCATAAATATTAATCCAAACGCAGCAAGTATTGTTGGCCACAGCACAGATACGTCCTTGCTCGGCTGAAAGAATCAACAGCCATCTTATTATCAAAGATCTTTGGTCAGAGAGTCTAGGGGTTTTCTTGGGAAGCTTTGGCTTCAGCAGGAGATTCTACAATATCATTAAGAGTTAAGGAGAGGTTCCTGGTCACAGCAACATTTATATTTACTCCTAGCCAAGGAAGTAGGGATTGGCTAAGGGAAGCAAATTTTTAATCACCAATATTTCCTGGTAACTCCCACTTCCAACTGTACTGTAGGATGAAAAGTCCAACATGAAGCCCAATGTGAAGCCAGGTTTGGTTGTGGCCAGTCAAGACTTAAAGGGCTCAGTGGTAAAGAATCCACCTGCCAATGCAGGAGACATGGGTTCAATCCCTGAGTCAGGAAGATCACCTGGAGGAGGAAATGGCAACCCACTCCAGTATTCTTGCCTAGAGAATCCCATGGACAGAGGAGCCTGGTGGGCTGCAGTCCATGGGGCTACACAGAGTTGAACATGACTGAGTGAGTGAGCACTCATGTGCACAATCAGGACTTATCCAGGTAGCTCAGACAACAGCTTCCCACTCTTTTTAGTCTACTTAAACATGGAGTTGCCCATGCATGAGTGAGCACTGATCTTTCACATAAACATGGGAGGAGCCCAGGCAGAGCTGCCAGAAGAGTATTCTCGTGGTGACGGCTACCTGAATTGTCACCAGTCAAGGCTCCAAACAGGAAAGATTACAGCCCTAGACAACAGTGAGATTTAAGGATCTGCAGATCACACAGAGAATATAGTTCTGATTTCTCTCTAATAAAGTTAATTTGTATATTGGGACCCACGAATGAGAAGCTGCCCCAGTGGCAACCTGCAGAAGCATCCCAGGAACCCAACACCAATCACAGCCCACAGCTTTAGCCCGGTTGACCTCATGAAAAAAATAGAACCTCCTAGCCTTACAGGAAATGCCTAATCTAGTTAATTAAGACCTGTTCCCTCATTGCCTCTTCTGTCTATAAATAAACTTACTCTTGCCCAAACTCCTGGGCATAGTGTTTCACTGTTGTGTGGTACGGCCAGCCCCAATCCATAGATTGTTTTCCCTTGAATAAAAGACAAAGTAGTAAATTAATTGTTTTATTTTTGTCATTTGACAGTGTCAATCTTACAGGTAAGGAAAATTGTTTCTTTTTTTTTTTTTTAACTTTTCATTGGAGGATGGTTTTTTCAAATTGTCTAATTTCTGCCATATAACAATGTGAATCATCCATAAGAATACATATGTCCCCTCCTTCTTGAACAAAGAAAGTATTTTTTAAAGTGTGTCTTTGGAAATGATATGGCTACTGAGATGCGCAGGAGGGATTATGACCTGTTCTGATCTGCAGCATATAAATTGATCCCAGTATTTCAGCTGGGCAAAGGACAGATAATAAACTGAGCATTAATTATACACCTATGCTTCTAGTTGTAGTAGTTCCTAATACTTACTACATTTCAATAGTCACAGCTAAACTAATAATGAAAGTGTACATACCTGAAATTCAGTATCCCTATAGTTACCCTTATCTAGTAAAATTATGAGATTCTAAACTGCCACAGAAATTATTTCAATAAAAACATCTTCAAAATTCATGCCATCCTATTATGTATCAAATAGGTTAGATTGCAGTCTCTGAAAATTGTTAAGGATAGCAAAGGAAATAATATTGTTTATGGTTAATTAATATGGTTGTTTTTCTCTAATATATCTGAAAAAAATTATAGTCTTTAAAGGAGAATGTTCTGAACAGTTTTCTATTAACCTGTGTATGTATCTCTCTCATACATAGTTCATTTAGTTTAGTTTTCTATTCATGTTTCCATTTAAACTAACCATTTTTTAAAATGATGTGTTAAAAAAAATTAAACTGTCCATGACAAAAATTGAGCGTTTCTCTAATTTTTATGATCTGAGAGTTTTAAATCTTGCTAAATAAAGCATGAACTAAAACAATTGCTTTTGTCTCTAGCCTTCTGCAGATCAAGGAAACACAAATATCCATTTAAAGTGGAAAATTCTCAGTTTCTAAGCAAAATTCATAGCTTTTATTTTTTCTCTTTTCAACTTAAATTGTGTTAATTAAAAAAAAAAGCAAAACCTGAAGCACTGTGCAAATGAAAGGATGGTGAACATTTGTTTAAAAAAGACCCTCATAGCAGCAGGATATCTCATGCATTTTAGGCTATTACACTTAAAAACCTGACTCTTTTATCTAATCATATTTAAGGTGTCAGAAAAATATAGGCAAACAACTTTTGAAACATACCTTAATCGTTTTCTTGTGGTCGTGTGCAAAATGCTGGAAGTAATTGCAAACAAATTTGTCTGTCTGAGCCAAAGAAACAATCTGCATCCACTTAAATACAGCAATTGAAGACTAATTATTTCCATCAGAAACAAATATATGTACGTGAACATCATGGGTAATGAATTTGGCTATTTCATATGAAATAATGATATTTTAGAGCTACCAAAAAAAGAAATAAGAATTTATCTATGGAACCATCACATTTACCAGGGAATATAATCTTCCATATAATCCTTAATGGAAAACAAAATACAAAATCCTTTTTAACTTTGTAAATAATCACAAATGCAGTTTAAAATATTACTGTTCCATCTATAATTAGTAACTTAAAAACAATGATACCCTGTACACTGATATAAGATTATATATTGTTAGTTGCAACTCATCTTTTTTTCTTTTCAGAAGGTAGTTTAATGATATGTATCAGGGGCATTTTTTGTTAACCTCTAATCTTCCATAAATTTTTATTAAACTGTTACATACAGAGAATCACACAAATTGCAACTATCCAGCTTGGTGAATTTTCACAAAGTGAACATCTCTAATGTGAACAGTGAAAAATAATAAGTAAATTAATACAGTGGTTCAGCTGTTATCCCCCCAAAGCAACCCCTATCCTGAACACTGGCAAACAATTATTTATATTCCCACCAATAATGTATGAGAGGCTCCATTCTCCATATTCTTGCCAATATTTAATATTATCCAGTTTTCTTTTTAAAAAATTTAGCCATTCCATTAGGTGTGTATAACTGAAGTTCTACTTTGCATTATTTCACTGAAAGCTAATAATGTTTAATACTTGTACATTTATGAATTAGTAGGATCTATTCTAGATATGTGAGTACTATACATATGACCAAATTTATATATATATATATAACCAATATATAATATATGAGACCAAGCACCCTGTATGACAAAATTTTCTTTTCTCTGATTCTTTGCAAGGTATATTTCTCAATAATTGATGATACTCTACAAATGCAGATCTCTTCCCAAAGCTTTATAATGATACTTGACTATTTTTTTTAATAATACTCCTTACAGACATAGAATGTCAATGCAATAAAGTGTTCCCACTTCAGGGCATGTATTTTGATGACTTGTTACAAATATATAAACACAAATCACCACTATAAGCAAGATATAAAACATTTTCATCACACCCAAAGACTGACTTGTGTCCCCTTCCTATCAGTTCCCACCCCCGGACCCACTGATCTGCTTCTTACCAAAATTCCATTTTAAATTTTAAAGCGATATTACAGCAAAGGTTATGAGAAGGAGAGCCCAGTGAGGTAGGAGGAAACACACTGAGGGAGGAAAGGGGCTGAAGGAGGAAGGAAAAAGCAACTGTCAAATGAAGTTGATCTTTCATGTTAGATGAGGACTGACTTAGAACTAACCTTTGGCTTTATCAGTGTAGAGGTCATAGCTTAACTTGGCAGAAGCAGTTTCTGTGGGGTAGTTGAGAAGGAGGCTTGGGTGAAACAGTTATAGGTGAAGATGAGAAGAAAAAGAATGGGGCATAGTAAACATAATGACGCATGTCTTTCAAAGACTTTTGTGACCCAAACCAAGCAAAGGAACGAGACAGCAGCTCACTTCTTAAGAAACACATCCTTTTACTCTTCTGCTTATTCATTCTCTGTCTGTCATACGGGCTTCATGTTGGTCACTTTCTCCAATGTTGGGTCTTCCTCAGAATGCTTTCCCTTATACAACCTCTTGTAAATTTCTTCAATTTTGCTTCAATTGTCTTCTTCAAAATTGGCTTCCCCTGTTCATTCTTATGTTATATACCTCTCTCCCTCAACCTTCATTCCCCTAATCCTACTCAACTTGCTTCAATCTTTATATTTTTCTAAGCACTCAATACTTTCCAGTATACCACACAATTATTTAGATGTTTATTGTTTACTCACTATCTACTCCACTAGAAGGTAGCAGGCTTCTTTGTTTTGTTCACAGGTGTATTAAAAGCACCTAAAAGAATGTTATGGAGTAGGTACTCAAAAAGTATTTGTTGCATACATAAATGAAATTGTGGTAGAAAAAAATGGCTTTAATGAAAATTGTCTTGTTTGGGACCTGAGAGAATAGTGTGTAAGTGGAGCTGTGGCAAGGCTAGAGGATTCACATTTTTCTTCTGGAAGATTAGCAGAACAAAGGTATCCAAAGAGAGCAACTGCAGAGGTGAGAGGTGAAATTCATTACATCATGTTCATCTAGTAAGAATATTTTCCCCAGTTATTAGGCAAAATTTAATTCAAGAGGGAAAAACATGAATTTTAAGAAGGAAGACCAAGTACAGATTCATTAACAGGATTTGGGCTGTGATTCAGACGTCTTGGTTCTGCACTAATATGCTTATAACATAAGGTACATTGATGACATTTAACTCATAGATAAAATAATAGAAAATAGAGTGAGTTAGCAAAAGCACAAGAGAATACTACTATATTAATTATAGAGAAGTCTGTTAACAGCAAAAAAAAAGCCAACAAAACATGAAGAGCAAACTTCAACACAGCAACAAATACTCACACATTAGCAGCATCAGGATTTCAAAAAGATATTTAAGCTGCATATGTAAATGACATATTTTCACATGCAATGGGTATTTAGATTTGTAAGTACCCCTTTTATGCATGTTTGTATATGCAAATGAGTTGTCTGCATACATAATGTGGACACTCATTCTTAATATTGGACATGTTAGAAGATTATTAATGGTAGCAGAAGGAATTTACCTTCTGAAAACTGCAAGCATCAAAAATTCAAATTCAATTGATTCATGAGAGAGAGAGAGAGAAATTTTCAGTTTTTAAAATCAAGAATACACCTTATTGGTGTAAATTAATTATTTTTAAAACTGTGTTAAATTACACAAAACATAAAATTTATCATCTTAACCATTTTGAAGCATAAAATTCAGTGATATTAAGTACATTCACTTTTTTGCAGCCATCACCACCATCCATCCTCTTAATTCTGTTCATCTTGTACACATCTTGTTCATCTTGTACACAGACACATCTGAAACAATGTGTATGAAACAATAACTCAATCTTCCCTGCCTTCAGCCCCTGGCAACCACTGTTATACTGTCTTTATGATTTAATTAAATACCTCATATAAGTGGAATCATACAGTATTTGACTTTCTGTGGTTGGCTTATTTCATTTAACATTATATCCCCAAGAGTTATCAATGTTGTGATATTTTGCAGCGTTTCCTTCCTTTTTAAGGAGAATATACTATTGTATGTATGTGCAATATATGTAAAAGTAGGCAGTCAAGAGAAACCTGGAATAACAGGCAAGTTTGGCCTTGGAGTACAAAATGAAGCAGGGCAAAGGCTAACAGAGTTTTGCCAAGAGAACACACTGGTCACCCACTGGTAACAACACAAGAGATGACTCTACTCATGGACATCACCGGATGGTCAATATCTAAATCAAACTGATTATATTCTTTGCTGCCAAAGATGGGGAAGCTCTATACAGTCAGCAAAAACAAGACCTGGGACTAACTGTGACTCAGATCATCGGCCCTTTACTGCAAAATTCAGGCTCAAATTGAACAAAGGAGGGGAAATCACTAGACCATTCAGGTAAGACCTAAATCAAATCCCTTATAATTATACAATGGAGGTGACTAATAGATTCAAAGGACTAGATCTGGTAGACACAGTGTCTAAAGAATTATGGACAGAGGTTTGTAACACTGTATATGAGGCAATGACCAAAACCATCCCCAAGGGGGAAAAAAAATGCAAGAAGGCAAAGGGGATGTCTGAAGGGGACTTATAAATAATTGAGAAAAGAAGAGAAGTGAAAGGCAAAGGAGAAAGGAAAAGATATACCCAACTGAATGCAGAATTCCAGAGAGTACCAAGGAGAGATATGAAAAGCACGATGATGTGGCCACTCACCTAGAGTCAGACATCCTGGAGTGTGAAGTCAAGTGGGCATTAGGAAGCATCACTATGAACAAAGCTAGTGGAGGTGATGGAATTCCAGCTGAGCTTTTCAAATCTTAAAAGATGATGCTGTTAATGTACTGCAGTCATTATGCCAGCAAATTTGGAAAACTCAGCAGTGGCCACAAGACAGGAAAATGACAGTTTTCATTCCAATCCCAAAGAAAGACAAGGCCAAAGAATGTTCCAATTACCATACAATTGCACTCATTTCACATGCCAGCAAGAATATGCTCAAAATCCTTCAAGCTAGGCTTCAGCAGTATGCAAATCTAGAACTTTCAGATGTACAAGCTGGATTTAGAAAAGTTAGAGCAACCAAAGAGCAAATTGCCAACATATGCTGGATCATAGAAAAAGCAAGGAAATTCAAGAAAACATCTACTTCGTCATTGACTATGCTAAAGCCTTTGACTGTGGATCACAACAAACTGTGGAATATTCTTTAAAAGATGGGGATCCCAGACTACCTTACCTGCCTCCTGAGGAACCTCTATGCAGGACAAGAAGCAACAGTTAGAAAACGACATGGAACAACAGACTGGTTCAAAATTGTGAAAGGAGTACATCAAGGTTGTATATTGTCACCCTGCTTATTTACTTTATATGCAGAATACATCATGCGAAATACCAGGCTGGATGAATCACAAGCTGGAATTAATATTGCCAGGAGAAATATCAACAGCCTCAGATATGCAATGATACCTCTTTAATGGCAGAAACTGAAGAGGAACTAAAGAGCCTCTTGATGAAGGTGAAAGAGAGGAGTGAAAAAGCTGGCTTAAAACTCAACATTCAACACCTAAGACCATGACATCTGGTCCCATCACTTCATGTCAAATACATGGGGAAACAAAGAAAACAGTGTCAGGTTTTTATTATTAACTTGGCTCCAAAATCAATGTGGACAGTCTGCAGCCAAATAATGAAAAGATGCTTTCTCCTTGGAAGAATAGCTATAAGAAACATAGTTTACTAAAAAGCAGAGGCATCTTTGCTCAGAGTCCATCTAGTCTAAGCTATGGTTTTTCCAGTGGTCATGTACAGATGTGAGAGTTGGACTATAAGGAAGGCTGAGCACTGAAGAATTGATGTTTTTGAACTGTGGTTCTGGAGAAGATTCTTGAGAGTCCCTTGAACTGTAAAGAGATCAAACCAGTCAATCCTGAATATGCCCTGGAAGGACTGATTCTGATGCTGAAGTTCCAATAATTTGGCCACCTGATATAAAGAGGTGACTAATTGGAAAAGACCCTGATGCTGGAAAAAATTGAGGGCAAGAGGAGAAGGAGGCAACAGAGGTTGAGATGGTTGGGTGGTATCAATGACTCAATGGAGATGAGCTTGAGAAAACTCAGGGATATAGTGTTGGACAGATAAGCCTGGCATTTGCAGTTCATAGGGTGGCAGAGTTGGACACAACTTAGTGACTGAGTAACAATGTATATTGGAGAAGGCAATGGCACCCCACTCCAGTACTCTTGCCTGGAAAATCCCATGGATGGGGGAGCCTGGTAGGCTGCGGTCCATGGGGTCGCTGAGAGTCGGACACGACTGAATGACTTCACTTTCATTTTTCACTTTCACACATTGGAGAAGGAAATGGCAACCCACTCCAGTGTTCTTGCCTGGAGAATCCCAGGGACGGGGGAGCCTGGTGGGCTGCTGCCTACGGGATCACACAGAGTTGGACACGACTGAAGTGACTTTGCAGCAGCAGCAGCAACAATGTATATAGCACATTTTGCTTATCTGCTTATCCCTTGATGGGCACATGGGTCAATTTCATGTTTTAGCAATGTAATAATGGGGCTATGAACATGGAGTACAAATAATTCTTCAAAATCCTACTTTCAATTCTTTTGGGTATATCCAAATATAGAATTGCTGGATCATGTGGTAACTCAATTTTTAATTTTTTGAGTAATTGCCAAGCTGTTTCCACAGTGGCTATATCATATTGTATTGCCACCAACAGTGCAAAAGGATTACAATTTCTTCACATCCTTGACAATACTTGTTGCTTTTGTTTTTTGGTTGCTATTCCAATGTGTGTGAGGTAGTATTTCATTTTAGCTCTGATTTGCATTTCTCTACACTCTCACATATATGGTGAAATAATTTTAGACAAGAGTGTCAAGACTATTCAATGGGAAAATGACAGTTTTTTTTTTTCAGTCTTTTCAACGAAAAGTACTAGGAAAACTGGAGTTGACATTCAAAAGAGTAAAGACGTATCTTACCTAACACCATATGCAAAAATAATTCAAAATTAATTAAAAATTTAAAATACAAGTTTAAAAATAGTAAAACTCTTAGTAGAAAGCATAGGATAAAAGCTTCACAAAATTGGATTTGACAGTGACTTCTTAGATGTGACATCAAAAGTATAGGCAACAAAAGAAAAGGAAAATTGGACTTCATAATTAAAAAAAAAATCACCAAATGACACTAGCCCACTATAGAAGATATGATACATATATATATATATATATACATATATTAATATATATATACCCACATATATATGGTGGAGTATTACTCAAGAATAAAAAGAATGAAATAATGCCATTTGCAGCAACATGGATGGACCTAGCGATCCTAACTGCAGTTAAGCCAAAGACAAATATTGTATGATATCGCTTATATGTGGAATCTAAAAATGATAAAAATGAACACATTTACAAAGTAGAAATAGACTCACAAACATGGAAAACAAATTTTGATGACCAAAGGGGAAGTGGGAGAGGGATAAATTAGGAGTTTTGGATTAGTACTATAGTACAATACAAGTAGGATCTTGTTATTATACATACATATATATATATATATATATATACACACACACATGTAAATATTTGGCACAGGGAACTCTATTTAATCTATTGTAATAAACTGCAATGGAAAAGAAACTGAAGAAGTATACATATTCTTTTTACATATATACATATGTACACATATATATATAAAACTGCCCTACGTATGAACCTTCAAGTTGCAAACATTTAAAAATGCTAGTGTGTGTTAGCATGTCCAATCACATAAGTTAGTTCACATGTCACGTGTGTGCACCCTCTCCAAGCGGTTGTGCTTTTGTGTATCTTACAGTACTATATAGAGTACCTTAGTACAGTTTCTTTATTTCAAGCCCAGGATGTCCAGAAGCAAGAGTAAAACAGTAATGATATAACTGGTACTACTAATAATTGCCAGGCAATAAGGATGGAACCTGGAGCAGCTTACTAATGAAACTTATTGATGGAATTGAGGCCCAGAGAAAGGAAGAAGAGAGACAAGAGAAAGAAGAAGTAACTGAAGAACCAAAGAGATTTGTGATGCAGGAAATGGCATGGGGATTTTCTTTATTTGAAGAGACACTGTTAGTTTTGAAGCACAAGACTTGAACATAAAATGGTACATGAAGCTTGTAGCAGCCATTCAGAATGCGATCCAGTGTTACCTTTTCAGATATGAAGAGAAAAAAAAGCTAGTACCCAGACATTACTGGAATATTTTTTCAAGAAGATAGAAAGAATTGAATCCAGCAAGGAACCAGACTTGTGCCATCAAACATCAGGCGTGAGTGAGGCAGCCTGCCCTCTCTCTCCTGTTGCTGGTGATTTTCCGCTCTACCATCTCCCATCTCCTCTCCTTCCTCCAGGCAGCTTTCTTGCCTGTTCACTTGATCACAGCCCCTGTAGACCAGCTGTTGTGCTGTAATACTGTACTTTTCAAGGCACTCTACTATAAGATTTAAAATGTTTTTTTATGTGTGTTTGTTTTTATGTATATTTGTGTGAACAGTATTATAAACCTATTACAGTACAGTAGTATATAGCCAGTTGTGTTAGTTGGTTAAGTAGGCTAACTTCATTGGACTTATGAAGAAACTAGGCTTACAAACAAGCTCTTAGAATGGAACTTGTTCATATATAGGGGACTTGCTATATATAATGCACACAACCACACACACAGAGAATCACTTTGCTGTACATCACAAACTAACACAACATTGTAAATCAACTGTACTTCAATTTAAAAAAAAGTATCCAGAAAATAAATGTGTTTTGAAGGAATAAATTAATTGATCTATAATACAGAAAGTTTATAATAAGCTGTGATAATCATAAATCAAAGCAGATCAAATAAGTAAATATATATATATAATTGGCCAAAGGCAAGTTATATTTTCCAGAAATCAGTAAGAAATTGTGTATATTATTTCCATTCCATTTAATGTATACAAAACAATTTTCATTTAGCTTTTCATCTTGGAAGTAAAACATTTAAAAGTTAGTCCACATCATTTTATGTATACAAATTATCTATAGGCTGTTTGTAAGCATGATTATCCAATGAAGACATCTGACTGCCTAATATGTACACAAATTCTCATAAACATTCAGTTCAATCCTAAAACTAAGTTATTTCTGCCACCAAAAGGTTTACTATCAAGTGAAAAGATCAAGGAATTAAATTATTCTGTAAAGTACTTATGTACCTGACAACCACTAAAAGAGAGGCATAATGAGGTAGCCCAGATATGGAAGAGCTTTTTATGTAATTAGGAAGATTAGTCTGAATTAGTATTTAAACCAAGTTTTGAAAATGCAGATGTTGTTTAGATCAGGGTTCCCCAGCATCTGAGATCTAATGCTTGATGATCTGGGGTGGAGCTGATGTAATCAAAACAGAAATAAAGTGTGCAATAAATGTAATGTGCTTGAATCATCCCAAAATGATGAAAGGAAACAATTTATGAGAAAACCTATTCATAAGTGATTAACAAAAGGGTATCATACCAGTAGAAATCAAATAAGTAGACAAATGAATATCCCATTAACAAAGAGCATATAAAAGCATCAAATTGAAGACAAAGGATGGAATTACCTAATTTTAAAATAACTATTTTAAAAATTTTGTATCTTTATTTTTAAATGATGTAAAAATCACCTACTTAGAGATAATAAGCCTGTTAAGTTTTCATTATATCTTCTTTACATTGTAATTCTTCTTAAACTATAAAAAAATTTACAAAATAATAAAAATAAAAATTTTGTACTTTTTGTTCAACTTCATAGAACATTAATTCATATGATGTACATCGAGACTCAATCCAAAACACTAACAAAGCCACTCTGAAAGAGCTTGACAGCTTCTTACAAAACTAGGCATACTTGTACCTAAGTCCAGAGTTTACACAAGCATTTATTCTGAATGTTGTACTTTCTCAGGGTTTTGACAGATGTAAAATTACATGTATCAATCATTAATGTACTATAAAGAGTATTTTCACCGCTGTAAAAATGTTCTGGGCTCTGCTTATGCATTTTTCTCCACTCAAACACCTGGAAACCAATATTCTTTTCACTGCTTCCATAGTTTTGCTTTTTCCAGAATGTCAGGTGGAATCACATACTCTATAGCCTCCTGAGATTGACTTCTTTCTTTTAATAATATGCATTTAACACTCCCCCTTGTTTTTGGTGGCTTAAAAGCTCATTTAGTTTTAGCACTAAATACTATTCCATTATCAGGAAGTACCATAATTTATTTATCCATTCACCTACTGAATGATATCTTGGTTGTTTCCAAGTTCTGGAAATTAATAATAAAACTGCTATACACATCATATGCAGGTTTTTTGACAAATATAAATTACCAACATATTTGGGTAAATAAGGGGTGTGATTGTGGATCAATAAAAACAGAAACTGGTTTTTTGAAGTCTAAGAAAACCGACAAATCTTTAACAAGACTGAATAAAGAACAAAATAAAAAAACACTATGTTTATAAGAAAAAGACAAAAATAATAAGGACATTAGATCCCCATATTTTAAAAACATAATATTAAGGTAATATTATAAACCAAGTGAAGTGGAAGTCACTCAGTTGAGTCCAACGCATTGCGACCCCATGGACTATACAATCCATGAAATTCTCCAGGCCAGAATACTGGAGTGGGTAGTGGTTCCCCTCTCCAGGGGATCTTCCCAACCCAGGGATTGAACCAAGATCTCCCTCATTGCACTGAATTCTTTAACAGCTGAGCCATGAGGGAAGCCCAAGAATACCGGAGCGGGTAGCCTATCCCTTCTCCAGGGGATCTTCCCAACCCAGGAATGGAACCAGCATCTCCTGCCTTGCAGGAAGGTTCTTTACCAGCTGAGCTACTAGGGAAAGCCAATATTATAAATACTTTTATACTAATATATGTGAAAATTTAGAGGAAAAAGATCCATGTTCAAGCACAACTTTAAAAACTGACACAAAAAGGTATATAAAGTTTACCCAAATTATTAATAGTCAAAAATTTTGAAAATAAAACTCATAACTCAGATTCAGCAAGAAATTCTTTCAAATGTGTATGGCAAAATTTATACCAAAGTAATGTAAACTATTCTAGCATATAGAAATGGCACCAAAATATTAAATCTTGTAAATACTGGATCACATATTGCTGTATAAATACTATAGAATTTTTTCCCACAATTTTAAAAACTGAAGTACAGTTGATATACAATATAGCATTATTTTAAAGTGTATGGCAGGGAATTGCCTGGTGGTCCAGTGGTTAAGACTCCATGCTTCCATTGCAGGGGGCATGGGTTTGAACCCTGGTCAGAGCACTAAGATTCTGGATGCCATGAGTCACTGCCAAAGACAAAAAACAAAAAAGTATGGCATAATGATTAAACATGTAAGCCTAATAACCATCCATCATACAAAACTATTACAGTGTTATTCATTGTACAACTTTGTATATCACATCCTGTGATTTATTAATTTTATAACTGAAAGTTTGTGTTTTTTAATTGCCTTCACCTATTTCACCCAATCCCCGACTTTCCTCCCCTCTGGGAACCACCACTTTGCTCTCTGTTTAAGTCTGTTTCTGTTTGTTTTGCTTTTTAGATTCCACATACAAGTGAGATCATACAGTCCTTGTCCTTCTCTGATTGATTTTTTTCACATAGTATAATACTCTCTAGGTATATCCATGTTGTTGCAAAAGGAAAGACTTCATATTTCACTCCTTTCTACAACTGGATAATCCTTCATTTTATATAGATATAGATGTGATATGCTTCCCTGGTGGCTCAGTAGTATAGAATCTGCCTGCCAATGCAGGTGATGCAAGAGATGAGGATTCAATCCTTGGGTTGGAAAGATCCCCTGGAGTAGGAAGTGGTAACTCACTCCAGTTTTCTTGCCTGGAAAATTCCAAGGACAAAGGAGCCTGGCAGTTACAGTCCATGGGGTTACAAAGAGTCAGACATGACTGACTGACTGAGTACACACACAAAGATATGATATATAGATACAGATCTCTCATATCTTTTTCAATCAACTGTTGATAGACACTTAGGTTTCTTCAATATCTTGACAACTGTGAATACTGCTGCAATAAACACAGGGATGTGTATATCTTTTCAAATTAGCATTTTTATTTTAACTGATAAATACCCAGAAACGGAGTTTCTGGATTGACATGGTAGTTCTACTTTTAATTTTTATAGGAACCTCTATACTGTTTTCCATAATGGCTCCACCAATTTACATTCCCACAAACGAGTATGCATAAGGCTCCCTTTTCTGGATATCTTCACTAAAACTTATATATACTTTCTTTTTGATGATAGCCTTTCTGACATGTGTGAAGCGCTCTCTCACTGTGGTGTTGACTTACCTCTCTGATGATTAGTGATGTTGAGCATTTTTTGATATGTCTGCTGGTCATTTGCATATCACGTCTCTTTTGGAGAAATGTCTATTCACATCTTCAGGCCACTTTTAATTGATTTTTTGATGCTGAGTTGTGTAACTGCTTTATAACATTTGCGTATTTATCCCTTATCTAATAGATTATTTGCAAATATCATCTTTAATTCAGTAGGTTGCCACATTACTTTGTTGATGGTTTTCTCAACTCTGCAAAAGCTTTTTAGCTTGATATAGGTCCATTTGTTTATTTTTGTTTTGGTTGCCCCTGCCTGAGAAGACAGATCCAACAAAATACTCCATTTGCCCTTTAAGAGATAAGCCTTGACTTTCCAGTCTTCTGACTCTCATCTTTCTAGTATAAGTCCCCCAGAGAGGGAAGCCCAATGTATGGATCAGCAAAGGCTGATAAGTACATTACCAACAAATAATAGTGCAGGAAAATTTCTTTCTTGTCATAGATGGAAAAAAGTATGAAACCAAATACTACCAAACTATATAATACTATATATTATAACTATAAATACTACCAAACAAAATAACTATAAATACTACCAAATACAACCAAAAAAATAATAGTAGAACATGATTATTATTTTATCAGTGCAAGTTTGTGTAATATTTTTTAAATTATGTAATTTTAACACGTTAACTGAAATATGAAGAATTCATTTGATCACCCCAGTAGAGGCAGAAAAATAACTGGATAAAACTGAACCCTTGTTTATGATAAAATATCTTAGGCTACTAGGAATAAAATGGAATCATCTTTATTCTAGTAAGAAATAGGTCAAAAGACTTGTATGTAAGATACATTCTTTTGTGAAGTAATTAGCCTCCAACTAATAAAAATTAATGAAAAAAATAAAAATAAAAAAAAAAGATACATTCTTGATAATGAATGAGTATAGACTTTCTTCTCAAAATCAAGACTCAGATGAGAATAGTAATCATTCTCACATTTATTCAATGTATTTCTGGTGGCCATAGCAAAATAAGACAAGAATAGAGAATTTTAAAATATACTGATAAGCAATTCATATTAGTAAGAAAATATAGCAATGACACTGGATAAATATTTGATATACAAAATTTATTTATCCATGTATACAAAAAATCATTTAGAAAAATAAATATCAAAAAACATCAAATGCATGCAAGTAAATCAAAGAAAACATGTAATTATATCTCTACTCAGTAAATTGGAATCTATACTAAAAAAGGATTATAAAAAAATAAAACAGTGAAACATTATGTTAATTAGAAAATTCTATATTATAAAGATATTTATGTCTATATTCAGAGGAATACAACAGAATATTTTAATAGGTAGGAATTTTTTTGGATAAAAACTATACAAACTGGCTTTAAAATTTAATGAAAAGGACTAAGAATAGTGAAACATTCTGAAGAAAACCAAATATGGAAGATTGCACCATCAGGTAATCAGCACTGATTATAAAAGTCTGTAGAGAGACTAATGAAATGTGACACAGAAGTAAACAGACAGATAAACCAAAGGGACAGAGTAGAGAGAGTGGAGAAAAATTCATGCCTGTATGAACAACTAATTTATGAGAAAGCTAGCCCTATGCAACAGAAAGGAATGACATTTTTAGACTAAATCTCACTTTGTCATTTGGTTATACACTTAATTCTTAAACAGCTACTGACCTTACTATAAGCAAATATTAACACAGGCTTTAATGTACATCTAAATGAGATTTAGTTCTTACAACAAACAACAGAAAAATATCTTCATGACCTTGTGGTAGATAAAGTCTGAATGCCCTAATAAGAATACCTTTTTATTTGGTCATTGGTTTCCCTTGGTAGTATTTTGTGCTTTTTTATTTGTACAAGTGTTTCAAACCTTTTATTTAAAAAATTTATTTCTAAATATTTAAAACATTTGACATATATATTTTCAACTTTATTTGCCAATTTTTTGTTAAAATATTTGATGTTGTAGCCTTCTTAAATACATTTAGTCCTATAATTTTATTCCTTTAACAATTTTTGGATTTCTCATGATTTTCTATTTATATAATCATGCATTCTGCAGACATACAGTTTTACTGGTTCCTTTGTAAACTTTAGGCTTCCCTGGTGGCTCAGTTGGTAAAGAATACACTTGCAATTCAGGAGACCTGGGTTCAATCCCTGAGTTGGAAAGATCCCCTGGAGAAGGGAATGGCTGTGCATTCCAGTACTCTGGCCTGAAGAATTCCATGGACTATATAGTCCATGGGGTCGCAAACAGTTGGACACGACTGAGCGACTTTCACTTCACTTCACTTTGTAAACTTTATACCTTTTATCATTCGTTGCATTTTCTTTTCTCTATAGCACAATATTAAAGAAAGTGGTGAGCCACATATCTTGTTGTATTTTCCATTGTTAGTGGGGATGCATTCAACATTTTCTCATTAAATATAATGTTAATTGTAGTGCTTTTAGTAAATATCCTTTGTTACGTTTAGTATATTCACTTCAATTCAATATCTTATAGCTGTTATTGTGAGTGATAAATTTAGCAATGTGTTTGGCCAAGTGTGTAAGACTGTATTATTTTGTATAATATTCTGTAATATAGATTCATATAATATCATATATACAGATATATTCATATAATATATGATAAAATATACTTGTATATGATGCTATTGTAATGTTTGGTCTTAAATTGCTTGCATTTCATAAAATGAATTAGGAGATACTTGTCCTACTTCATTTTCTGTTTAAGTGTGTATTAGATTCAAATTGTGTGTGTGTGTGCTCAGTCATGCCTGGCTCTTTGTGACCCCATGGACTGTAGCCTGCCAGGCTCCACTGTCTATGTAATTTTCCAGGCAAAAATGCTGGAGCAGGTTTCCATTTCCTACTTCAGGGGATCTTCCTGACCCAGGGGTCTAACTTTTTCTCTGAAGCCTCCAGCTTTGGCAGGCAGATTCTTTATCCCTGCACCACCTGGGAAGCCCTAGATTCATATTCAAATTAGTTCTTCTCTAAATATGGTCACCTAATCTATGCCAAAGGAGGTAAGAATACACAATGGAGAAAAGATAGTCTCTTCAATAAATGACACTGAGAAAACCGGACAGCTACATGTAAAAGAATGAAGTTAGAAAACTCCCTAATACTATACACAAAAATAAACTAAATATAGATCAAAGACCTGAATATAAGACTGGACATTGTAAAACTCTTATAAGAAAATATAGGAACACTCTTTGACGTAAATCACAGCAAGATCTTTTCTGACCCACCTCCTAGAATAATGAAAATAAACACAAAAATAAACCAATGGAAACTAATTAAACTTAAAAGCTTTTACACAGCAAAGGAAACCACAAATGAGACAAAAAACAAACAAACAAACAAAAACACCCTCAGAATGTAAGAAAATACCTGCAAACAAAACAATTGACAAGGGATTGATTTTCGAAACATACAAATAGCTCAAGAAACTCAGTAACAACAACAACAAATCAAAAAAATGAGTGGAAGACCTAAGTAGACATTTCTCCAAAGAAGACATACAGGTGGCCAAGAGGCACATGAAAAGATGCTCAGCATCACTAATTATTAGACAAATGCAAATCAACACTAAAATGAGATATCACCTCACCAGTCAGAATGACCATCATTAAAATTTCTACAAACAATAAATGCTGGAGAGGATGTGGAGAAAAGGGAAACCTCTTGCACTGTCAGCAGGAATGTAGATTGATGAAGCCACAGTGGACAACAGTATGTAGGTTCCTTAAAAAATCAAGGTAAGGTTTTGATGTATTGTTTCTCCTCATCCTAGAGAACTTCAATTTGCATTTATTATAGTGCAGACTGAATTGATACTCTTAGATTTAATTTTTTTCTAAAATGTCTTTATTTTGTCCTTAACTTTAAAGGATTTTCACAGGATATAGAATTCAGAGTTGACTTTTTTCTCAACACTTGAAATATTCCATTATTTCTAATGAAAAATCCTGTTTGAGGCTTACAGATTGTTTTTCATCAAGTTTGGGAAATCGTCAAATATTGTTTTTTACACAATTTTCTGACCCACCTTTTTCTCTCTGTCCTACTAAGATGTCAATTTTATTTATGTTAGATCACCTAATATTGGGCCACAGTAACTAGCTCCTTTTTAAATTTAGTGTCTTCTCCAGCTGCTTTTTAAATTGACTACTCATAATCAATGAAAATTACTGACCTTCATTCTGTAGTATCCACTTGGCTCCTAAATACATCCAATACTTTTCTTCTTTTGAAAAATTGTAACTACTAGCCATTGCACTTGGTTCTATTTTAGAGTTCTATTGTTTTTACTATAGATTTCTGGATGCCTTATTTTATATTTTGGACGATGCTTAATTTTTCAGAATTTCTATTTTTTTTCTCTCATGAAATTGGGCAAATATTCTCTAACTTAAAATTTTCCTTATGAGTTTAAATATGACACTGTTCAGTTCAGTTCAGTTCAGTCGCTCAGTCGTGTCCGACCAACTCTTTACGACTACACAGACTGCAGCAAGTCAGGCCTCCCTGTCCATCACCAACTCCAGGAGTTTACCCAAATTCATGTCCACTGAGTCAGTGATGCCATCCAACCATCTCATCCTCTATCATCCCCTTCTCCTCCTGCCCTCAATCTTTCCCAGCACCAGGGTCTTTTCCAATGAGTGAGCTCTTCACATCAGATGGCCAAAGTATTGGAGTTTCAGCTTCAATATCAGTCCTTCCAGTGAACACCCAGGACTGATCTCCTTTAGGATGGACTGGTTGGATCTCCTTGCAGTCCAAGGGACTCTTAAGAGACTTCTCCAACATCACAGTTCAAAAGCATCAATTCTTCAGTGCTCAGCTTTCTTTACAGTCCAACTCTCACATCCATACATGACCACTGGAAAAACCATAGCCTTGACTAGATGGACCTTTGCTGGCCAAGTAATGTCTCTGCTTTTTAATATTCTGTCCAGGTTGGTCATAACTTTCCTTCCAAGGAATAAGCATCTTTCATTTTCACGGCTGCAATCACCATCTGCAATGATTTTGGAGCCCAGAAAAATAAACTCAGCCATTGTTTCCACTGTTTCCTCATCTATTTGCGATGAAGTGATGGTATTGGATACCAAGATCTTAGTTTTCTGAATGTTGAGTTTTAAGCCAAATTTTTCACTCTCCTCTTTCATTTTCATCAAGAAGCTCTTTAGTTCTTCCCCACTTTCTGCCATAAGGATGGTGTCATCTGCATATCTGAGGTTATTGATATTTCTCCCAGCAGCCTTGATTCCAGCTTGTGCTTCCTCCAGCCCAGCATTTGTCATGATGTACTCTACATAGAAGTTAAATAAGCAGGGTGACAATATACAGCCTTGGAATACTACTTTTCCTATTTGGAACCAGTCCGTTTTTCCATGTCCAATTCTAACTGTTGCTTCCTGACCTGCATACAGATTTCTCAAGAGGCAGGTCAGGTGATCTGGTATTACTATCTCTTTCAAATTTTTCACAGTTTATTGTGATCCATACAGTCAAAGGCTTTGGCATAGTCAATAAAGCAGAAGTAGATGTTTTTCTGGAACTCTCTTGCTTTTTCGATGATCCAGCAGATGTTGGCAAACCAGCTTAAACATCTCGACGTTCATGGTTTACGTATTGTTGAAGCCTGGCTTGGAGAATTTTCAGCATTACTTTACTAGTGTATGAGATGAGTGCAATTGTGTGGTAGTTTGAGCATTCTTTGGCCTTGCTTTGGGATTGGAATGAAAACTGACCTTTTCCAGGCCTGTGGCCACTGCTAAGTTTTCCAAATTTGCTGGCATATTGAGTGCAGCACTTTCACAGCATGTATGACACTGTAGTCAAGAATAATTTGTTTATTGTATAGTTTAATGTACTGATTTATTATTTCATGGTTTCTGGATTATAAGTCATAGCTAGAAAAGTTTTCTACAAATCAAGATTTAAATATTGCTGTCTTTTTCCAGTTGACTGGAGAGTGGCGGCATATGAATCAGTTAAGCGCTCTGAAATTCTGAGGTCTAGAGAAGAAGTGTTGGCTTGAGCCACTGACTTATTAAATAGCAGTAACTGAAAAAAATGAAAAATAAACTAGCAGAGAAGTATAGTAATAAATACAAGCAAACTTAAAATTTCACAGACTCTGCTTTGATGAGTGAAAAAACCAGGTGGGATCACAAGATTGGCAGAATATTATCCTGTGCAGAAAGCCAGTAATTACTCTGCCATGTTTTTTCCTGGAAATTCTATTAATTATGAAGGAACAGACTTCAAAACTATAGACTTATCACAACATTGTCTATTTACAGTATCACTTATGCCTATTGCTGGCAATTATAGTGAAAGAGCATATCAACAAATGTGCAACTTCTAGAGAAGTAGAGGTTTTTTGGTACATTTGTTAGGCAAACAGGAATTTTGTTTTCTGTTAGGTTTGAAATACTTTCATGATTTGTCTCTGTTGATAGATCACCTAGCTTGAACCAACTCTTCTCCTGAAAATATCTAGAAAATCTGGACAAATTTTCATAACATATGCCTAAAAGCATCATGGAGTTAAAAAAAGGAAGGATATTTTAAGGCCAAGGATAAAAGAAGGGGGAAAAAAAGGAGGAGGACTGGAAAAGACTCAGTCCTGCTAAGACCCAGGTTTTGTTCTGGGGTAGTAAGGGAATCTGTCCTAATATTAAAGTAAAGTGATTATAATGATCAACAAAAGTCTGTCTGGTCAAAGCTATGGTTTTTCCAGTAGTCATGAATGGATGTGAGAGTTGGACTATAAAGAAAGCTGAGCACTGAAGAATTGATGCTTTTGAATTGTGGTGTTGGAGAAGACTCTTAAGAGTCCCTTGGACTGCAAGGAGATCCAACCAGTCAATCCTAAAGGTAATCAGTCCTGAATATTCATTAAAAGCACTGATGCTGAAGCTGAGACTCCAATACTTTGGCCACCTGATGCGAAGAACTGACTCATTGGAAAAGACCCTGATGCTGAGAAAGGATTGAAGGCAGGAAGAGAAGGGGACAACAGAGGAAGAGATGGTTGGATGGCATCACCAACATGATGGACATGAGTTTGAGCAAGCTCCAGGAGTTGGTGATGGACAGGGAAGCCTGGCATGCTGCAGTCCATGGGGTCATAAAGAATCTCACATGACTGAGTGACTGAACTGAATTGGACTGTCAGGAGATCAAGCGAGTCAATCCTAAAGAAAATAAAACCTGAATATTCATTGGAAAGACTGATGCTTAATCTGAAGCTCCAATACTTCGGTTTCAGTCACCTGATGCAAAGAGCTGACTCATTGAAAAAGACCCTGATGTTGGGAAAGGTTGAAGGCAAAGGAGAAAGAGACAGCAGGAGATAAAATGGTTGGATGGCATCACCGACTCAATGGACATGAATTTGAGGAAACTCTGGGAGACAGTGGAGGACAGAAGGGCTTGGCATCCTGGAATCCATGGAGTTACAAAGATTTAGACATGACTTAGCATCTGAACAACAATAACCTGATGACTGACTCACCTAGTTTCTGTTTTCCTGAAAATATATTTACCCTGCCTATATATATTTCTTTCTAATTGATAAGTAGGGACAATGGTGACTCCATCACCTTCACCCAAGCCTGAATTGAGAAGATTTGAGCCTAGTCTGCAGTTTGCTTTTTGATCATCATAATCATCCCAAATTTTGGCTGCATGTCCGACATGTAACAGTTGCTTAACAAATTTATCTTAGAATAGAATATGAATTATTTATAGGTTGGGTAAGCATTTAAGATTCTAACCGTCCATAATATTTTACTTCTATAAACATGAACTCCCAATTTCACACTTGATTTGTATTTAATTCAATCTTCACAATTCTATGTCCATTCAACAAATCATGGGATCAATTATACTGTCTTCTTTAGCTCATTTCTGTTCTCTAATGCCTCACAAGTAGACCACTCCTTTAACCCAAATAGAAAGAATAGAAAGTAGCAAGACCAAGAAAAGAAAGACGTAAGTTTGGGAGGTGGAAGAGGCAGACAGGGAGGGGATTCAATATTTTAATTTTCATACTATGCATATCGTGTGTATACATGAGCAATGTCCCTTGTGTGTGTTTTCTATAATTAAAGTCAAACTTTAAAAGACTAAATTGTGGCTTCTTTGATGCAATTTGAGAGCATCACTCAGAAAATACTGAGTGAAAATGTTTCTTTATCTATAGTCCAAGTGCCAGTAATTCTCCTCTTTAGAGAGTCTCATGTTTTGAATTATATTGGGTTTGCCAAAAAGTTCATTTGCTATTGTTTTTTTTTTTTTTTTTTAATAATAACATCTTATGGAAAACCCTGAATGAACTTTTTGGCAAACCCAACATATTCTTTGAAAATGCAACAATTTTTAAGAAAATAACTAATTAAACTGTTAATACTTTATTTCATATTATGAAACTAACAAAGCCAAGTCTAGAGAAACTAAACCATAAAAAAAAACTATATCACACAAATAGTATAATTTTATAACCACGAATAATTAAGAAATTTAATACTTTTGGTAATATCCAAAACATGTATCCATTTATCATTTTATATAAAAACTTACAGTTTTTAATATAAAGTTACTATGCAACTGTATTGTTGTTTAGTCATTAAGTCATGTCAGACTCTTTGCGAACTGTAGCCCACCAGGCTCCTCTGTCCATGGGATTTCCCAGGCAAGAATACTGGAGTGGGTTGCCATTTCCTTCTCCAGGGGATCTTCCCCACCCAGGGATTGAAACTGAGTCTCCTGCACTGACAGATTCATTCCTTACCACTGAGCCATCAGGGACACCCCAGTGAAGACATTTTCAGATACCAAGGGTTCAAGGTGCTTTGCCAGAGCCCAATCTTGGAACCTGCCATGAAAGGAACTGGAACCAATCCACTGGCCCCAAACTCAGCCACCAGTTGACCTGACCCCATTGTAGAGGCAAGAACAGGTCCTTCCTTCCTTTCTTCTTCTTTTTCTCTCTTTGTGGTTTGGGTTTTTTTTTTCTGATATCATAAAATAATTTTGAGAATCCCAAAAGTTTTGGATAATAAGAAATACAAATGGTTTTGATTTGCATTTCTCTAATAATGAGTGATGTTGAGCATCTTTTCATGTGTTTGTTAGCCATCTGTATGTCTTCTTTGGAGAAATGTCTGTTTAGTTCTTTGGCCCATTTTTTGATTGGGTCATTTATTTTTCTGGAATTGAGCTGCAGGAGTTGCTTGTATATTTTTGAGATTAATCCTTTGTCTGTTTCTTCATTTGCTATTATTTTCTCCCAATCTGAGGGCTGTCTTTTCACCTTACTTATAGTTTCCTTTGTAGTGCAAAAGCTTTTAAGTTTCATTAGGTCCCATTTGTTTAGTTTTGCTTTTATTTCCAATATTCTGGGAGGTGGGTCATAGAGGATCTTGCTGTGATTTATGTCGGAGAGTGTTTTGCCTATGTTCTCCTCTAGGAGTTTTATAGTTTCTGGTCTTACATTTAGATCTTTAATCCATTTTGAGTTTATTTTTGTGTATGGTGTTAGAAAGTGTTCTAGTTTCATTCTTTTACAAGAGGTTGACCAGTTTTCCCAGCACCACTTGTTAAAGAGGTTGTCTTTTTTCCATTGTATATCCTTTCCTCCTTTGTCAAAGATAAGGTGTCCATAGGTTCGTGGATTTATCTCAGGGCTTTCTATTCTGTTCCATTGATCTATCAAAACCACAATGAGGTACCATTACATGCCAGTCAGGATGGCTGCTATCCAAAAGTCTACAAGCAATAAATGCTGGAGAGGGTGTGGAGAAAAGGGAACCCTCTTACACTGTTGGTGGGAATGCAAACTAGTACAGCCGCTATGGAGAACAGTGTGGAGATTTCTTAAAAAACTGGAAATAGAACTGCCATATGACCCAGCAATCCCACTCTGGGCATACACACTGAGGAAACCAGATCTGAAAGAGACACGTGCACCCCAATGTTCATCGCAGCACTGTTTATAATAGCCAGGACATGGAAGCAACCTAGATGCCCATCAGCAGACGAATGGATAAGGAAGCTGTGGTACATGTACACCATGGAATATTACTCAGCCGTTAAAAAGAATTCATTTGAATCAGTTCTAATGAGATGGATGAAACTGGAGCCCATTTATACAGAGTGAAGTAAGCCAGAAAGATAAGAATATTACAGCATACTAACACATATATATGGAATTTAGAAAGATGGTAACGATAACCCTTATGCAAAACAGAAAAAAGAGACACAGAAGTACAGAACAGACTTTTGAACTCTGTGGGAGAAGGTGAGGGTGGGATGTTTCAAAAGAACAGCATGTATACTATCTATGGTGAAACAGATCACCAGCCCAGGTGGGATGCATGAGACAAGTGCTCCGGCCTGGTGCGCTGGGAAGACCCAGAGGAATCGGGTGGAGAGGGAGGTGGGAGGGGGGATCGGGATGGGGAATATGTGTAACTCTATGACTGATTCATATCAATGTATGACAAAACCCACTGAAATGTTGTGAAGTAATTAGCCTCCAACTAATAAAAAATAAAAAAAAATAAAAAATTTAAAAATAAATAAATAAATAAAAAAGAAAAAAAAAAGAAATACAAATGGAAACAATTTTTTAATAAATTTATATGTAGCAGGATATAAAATTACATAACACATTTAAGCAACTTATCTACATTTGGTATATTTTATTTTATTGAGATTATTATCTCAATCTCATTTTATTGAGATTATTATCCTATAATAAACACTTTTGCAGAAAAATTCATGTGTGAAATCTTCTTTTTCTTAGGAAAAATTCCTATAAGTGGGATTATTCAGTACAAGAGTATAAATTATTCTAAATAGTTTTCCAGAATGGCAAAGTCTGTATATCCTTTAGCCCTCTAAAGGTAAGCCCTCTACCTTACTGAGTATTTTATCTTTCATTTTGTTTTTTTGGAATTTGGTGATTGAGAAGTTTGCATATTTCTAAGCATAGAGCACTTATGAGCCCTTATAATACTCCAGGTAATCTATTAAGTATTTCACATTTTTGATTTTCATATTTTAATATGCAATAATACACAAGTTCAAATACCAATTTCTTTGGTTACAAATCTGTGTTTTTTCCCATATACATACATTTCTATAATATATATTAATATATGCACATAGATATTGCTATTTTAATATCAGTATTATCAACTTTGTTATCATATGCATGCATGTTTAATTACATGTATAAACAGATGTGAACACAAACACAAATATGTTTTCATATATACATATACACACATATATATACAATTTTGTATCCATACAAACTTTGTTTTGCTTTTTATTGCTTAATGTCTGTATGTTTTACATTTGACAGGAATCCAAATTGGAAATGGTGAAGTAAAACTGTCGCTGTTTGCAGATTATATGCTACTATATATAGAAAATCCTAAAGATGCTACCCCAAAAGTACTAGAGCTCATCAATGAATTTGGTAAATTTGCAGAATACAAAATTAATGCACAGAAATCTCTTGCATTCCTAGACACTAAAAATAAAAGATCAGAAAGAGAAATTAAAGAAACAGTCCCATTTAATATCTAATCAAAAAGAATAAAAAACCTAGGAATAAACCTACCTAAGGAGACAAAATACTTGTACTCAGAAAACTATAAGATACTGATGAAAGAAATAAAAGATGACACAAGAAGATGGAGAGATATACCATGCTCTCTGATTGGAAGCATCAATATTGCAAAAATTACTATACTACCCAAAGCAATCTACAGATTCAATGCAATCTCTAACCAATTATAGATGGCATTTTTCATAGAATTAGAACAAAACATCTTACAATTTGTATAAATAGAAAATTTGTAAACATACAAAAGACTCTAAGTAGCCAAAGCAATCTTTTTTTTTTTCCCCCATTTAGTTGGAGGCTAATTACTTTACAATATTGTAATGGTTTTTGCCATACATTGACATGAATCAGCCATGGATTTACATGTGTTCCCCATCCCGATACCCCCTCCCACTTCCCTCCCCATCCCATCCCTCTGGGTCTTCCCAGTGCACCAGCCCTGAGCACTTGTCTCATGCATCTAACCTGGGCCAGTGATCTGTTTCACCCCTGATAGTATACTTGTTTCAATGCTATTCTCTCAGAACATCCCACCCTCGCCTTCTCCCACAGAGTCCCAAAGTCTGTTCTGTACCTCTGTGTCTCTTTTTCTGTTTTGCATATAGGATTATCATTAGCATCTTTTAAAATTCCATATATATGTGTTAGTATACTGTATTGGTGTTTATCTTTCTGGCTTACTTCACTCTATATAATGGGCTCCAGCTTCATCCATCTCATTAGAACTAATTCAAACAAATTCTTTTTAATGGCTGAGTAATATTCCATGGTGCGTATGTACCACAGCTTCCTTATCCATTCATCTGCTGATGGGCATCTAGGTTGCTTCCATGTCCTGGCTATTATAAACAGTGATGCAATGAACATTGGAGTGCACATGTCTCTTTCAGTTCTGGTTTCCTCAGTGTGTATGCCCAGAAGTGGTATTGCTGGGTCATATGGCAGTTCTATTTCCAGTTTTTAAAGGAATCTCCACACTGTTCTCCACAGTGGCTGTACTAGTTTGCATTCCCACCAACAGTATAAGAGGGTTCCCTTTTCTCCACACCCTCTCCAGCACTTATTGCTTGTAGACTTTTGGATAGCAGCCATCCTGACTGGCGTGTAATGGTACCTCATTGTGGTTTTGATTTGCATTTATCTGATAATGAGTGATGTTGAGCATCTTTTCATGTGTTTGTTAGCCATCTGTATGTCTTCTTTGGAGACATGTCTGTTTAGTCCTTTGGCCCATTTTTTGATTGGGTCATTTCTTTTTCTGGAATTGAGCTGCAGGAGTTGCTTGTATATTTTTGAGATTAATCCTTTGTCTGTTGCTTTGTTTGCTATTATTTTCTCCCATTCTGAGGGCTGTCTTTTCACCTTGCTTATAGTTTCCTTTGTTGTGCAAAAGCTTTTAAGTTTAATTAGGTCCCATTTGTTTATTTTTGCTTTTATTTCCAATATTCTGGGAGGTGGGTCATAGAGGATCCTGCTGTGATTTAAGTCGGCAAGTGTTTTGCCTATGTTCTCCTCTAGGAGTTTTACAGTTTCTGGTCTTACGTTTAGATCTTTAATCCATTTTGAGTTTATTTTTGTGTATGGTGTTAGAAGGTGTTCTAGTTTCATTCTTTACAAGTGGTTGACCAGTTTTCCCAGCACCACTTGTTAAAGAGGTTGTCTTTTTTTCTATTGTATATCCTTGCCTCTTTTGTCAAAGATAAGGTGTCCATAGGTATGACTTCAGACTATACTGTGAAGTTACTGTCATCAAAACAGTATGGTACTTTCAGTTGCATAAGCTCACGTGCATGTGCATGTGCACGCACGCGCACACACACACACACACACACACACCAGAGACATAGATCAATGGAACAGGACAGAAAACCCAGAGATAAACCCAGACATTTATGGTCACCTAAAGCAGATTAGTCCTGGGTGTTCATCGGAAGGACTGATTTTGAAGCTGAAACTCCAATACTTTGGCCACCTCATGCAAAGAGTTGACTCATTGGAAAAGACCCTGACACTAGGAGGGATTGGGGGCAGGAGGAGAAGGGGATGACAGAGGATGAGATGGCTGGATGGCATAACCGACTTGATGGACATGAGTTTGAGTAAACTCCAGGAGTTGGTGATGGACAGGGAGGCCTGTGTGCTGCAATTCATGTGGTCGCAAAGAGTCAGACACGACTGAGCAACTGAACTGAACTGAACTGAATCTATAACAAAGGTGGCAAGAATAAACAATGGAGAAAAGACAGTCTGTTCAATGGTGCTGGGAAAACTGGCAGCTACATGTAAAAGCATGAGATTAGAACACTCTCTGGTACCATATACAACAATAAACTCAAAATGGATTAAAGACCTAAATGTAAGGTCAGATACTATAAAACAGAGGAAGACATAGGCATAACATTCTTTGACATAAATTACAGCAAGATCTTTTCTGATTTACCTCCCAGAGTAATGAATATTTAAAAAATAAATAAATAAATAAACAAATGGGACCTAATTAGACCTAAAGGTTTTTTCACAGCAAGTTCAGTTCAGTGGCTCAGTTGTGTCTGACTCTTTGCGACCCCATGAACTGAAGCACGCCAAGACCCCTGTCCACCACCAACTCCCAGAGTCCACCCAAACCCATGTCCATCAAGTCAATGATGCCATCCAACCATCTCATCCTCCGTCATCCTCTTCTCCTCCTTCCCTCAATCCTTCCCAGCATCAGGGTCTTTTCCAATGACTCTGCTCTTCGTATCAGGTGGCCAAAATATTGGAGTTTCAGTTTCAGCATCAGTCCTTTCAATGATCCCCCAGGACTGATCTCCTTTAGGATGGACTGGTTGGATCTCCTTGCAGTCCAAGGGACTCTCAAGAGTCTTCTCCAACACCACAGTTCAAAAGCATCATTTCTTCACTGCTCAGCTTTCTTCACAGTCCAACTCTCACATCCATACATGACCACTGGAAAAACCATAGCCTTGACTAGATGGACCTTTGCTGGCCAAGTAATGTCTCTGCTTTTTAATATGCTGTCTAGGTTGGTCATAACTTTCCTTCCAAGGAGTAAGTGTCTTTTAATTTCATGGATGTAATCACCATCTGCAGAAATTTTGGAGCCCAGAAAAATAAAGTCAGCCACTGTTTCCACTGTTTCCCAATCTATCTGCCATGAAGTGATGGGACTGGATACCATGATCTTAGTTTCCTGAATGTTGAGCTTTAAGCCAACTTTTTCACTCTCCGATTTCACTTTCATCAAGAGGCTCTTTAGTTCTTCTTCACTTTCTGCCATAAGGGTGGTGCAAAGGATATCATAAATAAAATGATAATATAACCTTTAGAATGGGAGAAACAACCTTCATAATGGAAGAAAATATTTGCAAATGAAGCAACTGACAAGGGATTAACCTCCACAATTTACATAAAACTCATGCAGCTCAATATAAGAAAAAACAAAAACTCAAAAAAATTGGGGGAAGGAAGGCCAATATATCAGTCACCATGAAGAAGGTAGCTGCAGAAGGTGTCAGTGATACTTTTTAAGATGAACAAAAGATAAACAAATTTGCATGGGATAGAAACAGAATCACAGAAGTAAAGGAAGAAATCAAAACAAAACAAAACCAAAAAGTACTCCAAAATTTAGAAGACATTTCTGAGGACATAATGTTTGCAGAGGAGGAGTGCTTATCAGATACCTTATCAGTGCTTAACAATACCTTATCAGATTGTTGTTGTTTTCATTAGAATTCTCAAGAAGAAACACAAGACATGTTAAAAGAATCAAGGGAAAATCTGCAAGAAGAAATTGACACCTCAGAATCCAGAGTGGAATCAATCCAGCAGGTGTCAATAGATTTGAAAGTTCCGTTATACAGAAAATTGGTATTAACAAACCTTGAAATTAATGAAAGTTAAACATTTTATAAAGCTTTTCAAAGTTTGTTTAATAAACTTGAATATTGTTTAAAATGAAAAAAATGGTGGACGGTCTAGACATTTATCTAAAGAAGACATATAGATGGTCAAAAAGCATATGGTTATAAGTTTATGTCTTATTTTAAGTTTAGCCTAGTATATTATGTTTTAATTGTTTCAAAACCAGTATAAATATGCTAATGTCTTGATAACTCTTTAATAAGCATTTACTGTCAACATTTCAAGTTTCAAACTTTTTTTTTTCCCCCCCTCTGGTCTGCAGATTGTGGGATCTTAGTTCCCTGAGCAGGGATTGAACCTAGGGCTCTGGACCACCATGAAATTTCCTTAACCCATTTAAAAAATATGTCTTAGTCATACTTCCTCAGGTTTTCTCCCGATGGAAGTCATATTTTAACAGAAGTTTTACATAATTCTGAGACATTGCACCATATATTTTAGTAAAATCACATGGCTTAATAAAGACCCTGTGTACTTTCAGATGGGGTAAAACAGATAATTTTAGTAAACAGATAACACCTATTCTAATGTTCAACTGGACAAACATGTCAACTAAACAAGCACTTTAATATCAGTAAAAGAATATCTTAAAATGCAAAATTTTGCCATATAGTCAGGCATATATAGTCACCATTGAATGTTCAAGTTTTTATAAGCACTAAAGTCATGAATTTAAAAGACAAATCTGCAAAGGAATTTGGAACAAATTTTCTCATTCTATCATTAAAATAATGCATAATTCATGTTTATGCCACATAATTACACACATTGGTTCATGTCCCATAATTCAAAACATGTTTATGATAGCTATATCTATCCCATTTGCCAAATCATATAAAACATGAAGCATTCCACCAAATGTTGCTTTGCCAAAAACTATCTTTAAAGTTAATGTTTATTTTTCTTATACTTCCCAGTTCCTTCAAAACTGTATTAATTTAAATTTATTTTTAGTTCTTGAAGTAGTCATTTCATACAGCCTATTCTTGCTTTAAATTACCTTCTTCTAGCAAAAGCTCTTAATTTTCAAGTTGGAAATCCATCTCCTACAGTCATTTTCATGGTTTACACTATTCACAACACCCCAAGGCCTGCTTACTATTTTCAAACCATAATTCCAAGCGTCAGAATCATTAATGATATGTAAATTGTGAACAACGGAACATTACTAAAATGATATCTTAAAAAAAATAAAATTTGCTAATACACAGAATCACTGTGGACTCTAGTCAGAGGGCATTAATCCTGTAAGTAGTAAAAATATCTTATGATAAGGTAATTTCATTTTTAATATGGGCTTTTTTCACAGAATTGAGAACATTGTACTTCTGAAGTTAGACATATTTTTGCATTCAGAGTGTTTTAGAATTACAATGCCAATAAATAAAACTCAGGAAGCAAACTCAAAAATACATTAAACAGATATTGAACTTCTGGGACAGAGAAGATGGTATAGACTTGTTACGCACTATTTCTTCTCACTAATTACAATGATAAACCTAGGAAAGAATGCAACAAAAGAAGAACTCTGGAAAGTAGAATGAGGAAAGGAAACTGGTTTGGGAACCCATAAGTGAAAGAACAGCCCAACGCACAGCATCTTCCAACCACCCCACAAAACCAACAGAAGATAACTTAGGTCTGAGTCCCCAACCAAGCAAGAGAAGCTTTCCCTGGCAGACTGGATCAAACTGAATTTTCCACTGATCATACAGGGAAAAAGCTATTGATCAAGAACTCCACCGACAGTAAGAAGATCGGAGAGTACTTACTTGTGGGACCTGAGGCTGTGGATCCCACACTCACCAAGAGACAGCCTGGTGGTACTGGACAGACTAGTAGTAGTGGCCAAGGGGATCCTGCCATGTGTGTGCATTCTAATTGTTTCACTTGCATCCAACTCTGTTCGACCCCGTGGATGGTAGCCCACCAGGATCCTCTGTCCATGGGGATTCTCCAGACAAGAATACTGGAGTAGGTTGTCATGCCCGCCTACACAGGATCTCCTTGATTCGCATCTCTTATGCCTCCTGCATTGGCAGGTGAGTTCTTCACCACTAGGACCACCTGGGGGATCCTGCCATAACAATCAGGAAATGCCTTCATCCTCTGAAACTTGAGACTTGCTGCCTTCAACTAATGTCATGAGGTGACCAGGCAGCACTGGCAAGAGGGACACTCTTACAAGAAAATATATCTCAGATCAGCAAGCCTTGTCATTCCTGTGGCTTGACTGTTCCTTCCCCCACCTTGAGGTGGGGGAGCATCCTCCCCCTGGGAAAAATCCTCTTTCTCCCTCAGGCAGGAGAGGTAGGAAGCACTGATAGCTTCTGCTGAATCAGATAAAACAAGCAGACAAAAATAGCAATGTTAAGCCTCAGAGCATTAAATTGCAATTGACACCATACTCACACAAGTATACCAGGATCTGAGTGCTAAATCTAACCAGGTAACTGCCTACTGAAAGATGAAAATAGGATCCAAATTCGCCTGACATAATAGAGAAGATCTGAACAACATAATCAAACAAGATCTAATCAGGATACATGGAACACTATCTATCCAAACAATAACAGAATATCCTTCTTTATTCAAACATCCATAAAACAGACTTTATCCTGAACCATAAAGAAGACTCAACATATACAAAATAATAGAAATTATACAGAGTAAACTATGAGGAAATGTTTGCAAACCACATATCTGGCAATGGGTTAATGTCTAGAATATGTAAAACATTGTCAAATCTCCACAGTTAAAAATAAGCCAATTAGAAAATGGGAAAAAGCTATAAGAAGTCATTACACCAAAAGAACATACAGATGATAAGTAAGCACCTAAAGATATGTGCAATATTATTAGCCATTGTGTTGTTGTTGTAACTGTTTAGTTGCTTAGTAGTTTCCAACTCTTTTGTGACCCCATGGTTTGTGGCCCACCAGGCTCTTCTGTCCATAGGATTTCCCAGGCAAGAATACTGGAGTGAGTTGCCATTTCCTTCTCCAGGGAATTTTCCCAACCCAAGGATCAAACCTATGTCTCCGGCATTGTAGATAAGTTCTTCACCACTGAGTCACATGGGAAGCTCCATTATTATCTATCAGGGAAATGTAAATTAGAACCACAAAGTGATATAACTACACACATGCACCTATCAGAATGGCTAAAATAAAATTAGTGACAACACCAAATGATGGCAAGAGTGTGGAGAATTTGATTATTCAGACATTTCTAATGGGTATATGAGATAGCATAGGCACTCTATAAAATAAGTTCATAGCTTCTTATAAAAGTAAACATGCAACTACCAATTGGCTTAGCAATTGTACTCTTAGGCATTTATTCAAGAGAATGAAAAATTTATATTTACACAAAATATATATGCCAATGGCCAATGTTTTTATCAGTTATATTCATAACTACAAGAAGTAAACTACTTCATGTCCTTCAATGAGTAAATGGATAAACAAAGTGTGGTACATCCATGCTGTGAAATACTACTGAGCAGTAAAAAAGAACGAATTGTTATTTGACAGAACTTTGAGATATCTCAAGGGATTTGTGCTGAGTGAAAAATAAAAACCCAATCTCTAAATATTAAAGATTATATAATATGATTTCATTTATATAACTTTCTTGAACTGAGAAAATTAAAAAGATGGAAAAAAGATTAGTAGTTGCCAGGGTTTGGTGAAATGTGTGAGGAGGTAGATGTGATTATTAAAGGGAAACATAATGAATAAGAAGAGTGCAGGGCAACCCAGTCCAGTGTTCTTGCCTAGAGAATCCCACTGGCAGAAGAGCCTGGTGGGCTACAGTCCATGGGGTTGCAAAGAGTCAGACAGGACTGATGTGACTTAGTACAATGCAAGGAACTTTTATGGTGATGAAATTATTATATCTTGAGTGCAGTAGTGAATACGAGTGATCGTGATAAAATTGCACCATTCCCTTTTCCAGGGGATCTTTCCAACCTAGGGATTGAACCCAGGTCTCCCACATTGTGGGCAGATTCTTTATCAGCTGAGCCACTATTGGCTTACAAAAATTGAGACCACAGAGAGCTCTCTTTACCCCTTCTGCTACATGGGAAACAGTGAGAAGACGGCCATCTGCAAACACGGAAGAGTATCCTCACTGAACATTGATCTTCCAGGGCTTTTATCTTAGACTCTTCAGCAGCCAGAACTGTGACAAATGAATGGTTGTTGCTTAAGTCCCTAGTCTATGGAAAAATCGGAGAAGGCAATGGCAACCCGGTACTCTTGCTTAGAAAATTCCATGGACAGAGGAGCCTGGTAGGCTGCAGTCCATGGGGTCATGAAGAGTCGGACACGACTGAGCGACTTCACTTTCACTTTTCACTTTCACACATTGGAGAAGGAAATGGTAACCCACTCCACTGTTCTTGCCTGAAGAATCCCAGGGACAGTGGAGCCTGGTGGGCTGCCATCTATGCGGTTGCACAAAGTTGGACACAACTGAAGCGGCTTAGCAGCAGCAGCAACAGCTATGGAAAAATAACTTTTTAGTAGCTCAAACAGACAAAACACATACACGCAGTTTTTGTTTTTGTTTTTTTCTTTTGAAGAATCTAATGAATCAACTCATTATTAAAAGAAAAGAAAATAAAACAACTGCAAAGTTAAGGGAAATAACCAAGCATTTGTTTTGTGTTTCCAGCACAAATTAAGTATCAGTGCAACTAAAAATTTGATGAGGGGTTACTACACTATTAATGAATTTCAGCTACTAAATTAAAAATTAAAAATGGAATTAAATGTCACAGTTATCACAATGTAATTCCTAAAAAAAATTGGTGAATCCAAGCATTGAACATCAATGGCTACTAACAATCAGAAAAAAGGAGGCATGTGCATGTCACACATCACCTAAGGAAAGAACATGCTACCACCTCTGAATATGAATTTAATCAATTCTTCAAATACAACTCTACTTTCAGAAGTTTTATGGAAATACAGTTGGGAAACTGTACTCCACAGATGCAAACTGAAAAACTGAACATGGAGAACTCTACAGTAAAATCGACACAGTTTCTTTAAAAAAAAAATTGCTAAAAAACAAAATAGAGGATGAAAAGGGACTCTGAAAAGAGTCAAAGGATTTCAGCTAATCATACATGCAAATTTTTTGAGTTGGATTCAAAATAAAGGCTCTAATAGACAGATAGATAGGTAGGTAGATGTAGCTAGATACACACATATATTTTTTAATTAGTGTTTTCTACTGATATGTGAAGTCAAAGTAATTAACAAATAACTATTTTCCTAGTGTGGTAAACATTGTATTAATATTATTAGTAAAAAGATAGATCTATGGAGACATATTGTTGATGAAATATATACATAAATGAAATAACATGACATCTAAGATTAGCTTTAAAATAATATAAGGGTAAATAATATAGAAATACAGCTGAGGCAAGAGTTGCCTTAGATGATTATTGCTGAATCTGGATGGTGATTAGTTTTATTATTACAGTTTTTTGTCTATTTTGGATATTTGTTCAAATGGTAAAGAATCTTTCTGCAATGAGGGAGACCTGGGTTCAACCCCTGCGTTGGGAAGATCCCCTGGAGAAGGGAATAGCTACCCACTCCAGTATTCTTGCCTGGAGAATTCCAAGGACAGAGGATCCTGGTGGGCTACAGTCTATGGGTCACAAAGAGTCAGATACAACTGAGTGTGATTTGTTTTGTTTTTTAATTTAAAATGTTAAATGAAAATGGTAAGTATTTGGCTCCTTCTTCTATAA
Source organism: Cervus canadensis (assembly GCF_019320065.1). Taxonomy (NCBI): domain Eukaryota; kingdom Metazoa; phylum Chordata; class Mammalia; order Artiodactyla; family Cervidae; genus Cervus; species Cervus canadensis. Next base: position 63,524,885 of record NC_057398.1, on the reverse strand, counting down.
GAGATTTATTTCCACATTCTCTCAAGAAACTGTGACACCATATAACATCAGAGGGAGTTTGGAATTATAAAACCATCAGTGAAGATGTATCATCTTTCTTAATTTTGAAAGATATTATAGTTGTGTGCTTAAAGGATGTGATGGAGACTCTGATTTGCATGGAAAAGTTACTTAACATCCCCAAGCTGTAGATTCCTCACTTATAAAATGGATGAAATGTAGTACTTGCATGAGATAATACTGTATAAACACTGAGAAAAATGCTCAATAATAATTCATGTTAAGATGACTGTTGCAGATGTTATCATCTCACCTCCAAAATCAACATTATTATTAACAATATATAAATAAATAGCAATATTATAATGTTAGTATTATTTTGCAGTTATATTTAACATTCAAAATAACTATGTTTTCTAAGAGGATAGCTTTAATGTTAGGGTCACTCAAATAAATATCATTATGAGACTTTAAAAATAAAAGAAATAATATCAGCATAAAACAACTTAGCCTATATAATCAAAAGACACTAAAATATACATCAGAACACTGATCAATAAACTATGATTAGGTCAATAGCAAAAAAAAGTTATTTCTATGATTAATTAGTTATGTGATCTGTGGTTAGCAGAAAACATGGAGTTATTTCATACAAAACCTTATCAAGCTGACATCCTTTAAAAACATTAGACTGAAAGATTTACCAGCTATGAAAAATTTTAATGAGGAACTAGTAACATATTTTATAAAATAATTACAAAGACTAAAGCTAGTATGTTATTATGCATGTACTTCTAAATGATAATCCAAAATTATTAGTGAACCTTTTAAATCTATAAATCAGATACTGGACTATAGTTTGCAAAGCTGTTTCCTTGAATTTTAGTATCCATCATGTTTTTTACTGTATTCTTATAGTTTATGAAGTTCATATAAACTGCAGAATGAATTTATAATCTGTTTTTTCTGGCAATATTAAATATCCCACATATGAATAGATACACCTGAGAATATAAATTACAATTATTGAGCTTATTCATATGCAACTAAATGTAAGTTAATGGAGGAAAAAAAACTAAAAAGTCAAAATCTTTCATTTGAAAACACTGTGATAAGTCTTTAACATTCAAAGTGGGTTGAATCAAGAACAATAAAATATTATGTCATGCTCACACTCGAAAATCAGTTATGTTGACACACTCTTTAGTCAATTAAGTCTCATTCAGCTTTCAAACCTTTGTATAAAAAAACAACTCATAACTAAAGCATAGAAGAGAAATTCACAATTTATCAAAGGATGATTAAATTTTATGTCAGTCTGGCTTCATTTATCATTATCCTTGGAATATCATCATCTTAGATGCAGACTCTTGAATGTAACTTTTAAAAATTAGTAATCTGATCTGATAAAATTTATCTATTTTTGACCTTTATTGCCTTAAAGAATGAATTACAATACAAGTCTGTTAAACTGCTCAGTCGTTCCCAATTTTTCTTAAAATGACCATAAGAAAAAAGATCTTTTATTTCAATCTTAAAAAACCTTCTATTATGCAATTCCAGTTAAATCATATATAAATAAGTTATCATCCATGTCTTTATTCAAAACATATATTTCAATTGATCTCTCAAATAATGCATTTTAGGAACTATATTACTAATGTTTTCAGAGCTTAAGATAGATAAATAAAAATTGAGGAATCTAAATGATTTTATTCTGAATCACATAAACTGATGAAGGTATTGTAAAAAGTGTTCATACTGATGTATCATGCCAATTTTTACAAGTATAATAGATGGTGATAGTTCAGTCCTTCAGTCGTGTCCGACTCTGCAACTCTGGACTGCAGCACGCCAGGCTTCCCTGTGCATCACCAACTCCCAAAGCTTGCTCAAACTCATGCTCATTGAGTCAGGGATGCCATCCAACTATCTCATCCTCTGCCGTCCCTTTCTCCTCCTGCCTTCAATCTTTCCCAGCATCAGGGTCTTTTCCAGTGAGTCAGCTCTTCGCATCAGGTGGCCAAAGTATTAGAGTTTCAGCTTCAGCATCAGTCCTTCCAATGAATATTTAGAACTGATTTCCTTTAGGATGGACAGGTTGGATCTTCTTGCAGTCCAAAAACTGTCCAGAGACTTCTCCAAAACCAGAGTTCAAAAACATCAATTCTTCAGTGCTCAGCTTTCTGTATAGTCCAACTCTCACATCTATACATGACTACTGGAAAAAACCATAGCTTTGACTAGATAGACCTTTTTAGCAAAGTAATGTCTCTGTTTTTTAATATGCTGTCAAGGTTGGTCATAGCTTTTCTTCCAAGGAGCAAGCATCTTTTAATTTCATGGATGCAGTCACCACCTGCAATAATTTTGGAGCCCAAGAAAATAGTGTCTCACTGTTTCCATCGTTTCCCTATCTACTTGCCATGAGTGATGGGTCTGGATGCCATGATCTTCATTTAAAGAATGTTGAGATTTAAGCCAGGTTTTTCACTCTCCTCTTTCACTTTCATCAAGAGTCTCTTTTAATTCCTCTTCACTGTCTGTCATAAGGGTACTATCATCTGCCTATCTCAGGTTATTGATATTTCTCCCGGGAATCTTGATTCCAGCTTGTGCTTCATCTGACCCAGCATGATATACTCTGCATACAAGTTAAATAAGCAGGGTGACAATATACAGCCTTGACATACAACTTTCCCAGTATGGAACCAGTCTCTTTTTCCATGTCCAGTTCTAACTGTTGCTTCTTGATATGCAAACAGATTTATCAGGAGGCAGGTGAGGTAGTCTGGTATTCCCACCTCTTGAAGAATTTTCCACAGTTTGTTGTAATCCACACAGTCAAAGGCTTTGGCATATTCAATAAAGCAGAAGTAGATGTTTTTCTGGAATTATCTTGCCTTTTTCTATGATCCAACAGATGTTGGCAATTTCACCTCTGGATCCTCTGCCTTTTCTAAATCGAGCTTGAACATCAGGAACTTCACGGTTCATGTACTGTTGAAACCTGGCTTGGAGAATTTTGAGCATTTCTTTGCTAGTGTGTGACAAGAGTGCAATTGTGCGGTAGTTTGAACATTCTTTGGCATTGCTTTTCTCTGGAATTGGAATGAAAACTGACCTTTTCCAGGCCTGTGGCCTCTGCTGAGTTTTCCAAATTTGCTGGCATATTGATTGCAGCACTTTCGCAGCATCATCTTTCAGGATGTGAAATAGCTCAACTGGAATTCCATCACCTCCACTAGCTTTATTCATAGTGATGGTTCCTAAGGCCCACTTGACTTCACATTCCAGGATGTCTGATTCTAGGAAAGTGATCACACCATCATGGTTAACTGGGTCACAAAGATCTTTTTTGTATAGTTCTTCTGTGTATTCTTGACACCTCTTCTTAATATCTTCTGCTTCTGTTATATCCATACCATTTCTGTCCTTTATTGTGCCCATCTTTGCATGAAATATTACCTTGTTATCTCTAATTTTCTTGAAGAGGACTCCAGTCTTTCCCGTTCTCTCTCTCTCTCTTTTTTTTCCTTCTATTTCTTTGTATTGATCACTGAAGAAGGCTTTCCTATCTCTCCTTGCTATTCTTTGGAACTCTGCATTCAAATGGGTATATCTTTCCTTTTCTCTTTTGCCTTTAGCTTTTCTTCTTTTCTCAGCTATTTATAAGGCCTCTTCAGGCAATCATTTTGTCTTTTTGCACCTCTTTTTCTTAGGAATGGTCTTGACCACTGCCTCCTCTACAATGTCATGAACCTCCTTCCTTAGTTCTTCAGGCACTCTGTCTATCAGATTTAATCTCTTGATTCTATTTGCCACTTCTACTGTATAATCATAAGGGATTTGATTTAGGTCATATCTGCATGGTCTAGTGGTTTTCCCTACTTTCTTCAATTTAAGTCTGAATTTTTCAATAAGGAATTCATGATCTGAGCCACAGTCAGCTCCTGGTCTTGTTTTTCCTGACTGTATAGAGTTTCTCCATCTTTGGTTGCAATGAATATAAAAAATCTCATTTCAGTAATGACCATCAGGTGATGTCCATATGTAGAGTCATCTCTTGTATTCTTGGAAGAGGTTGTTTTCTATGGCCAGTGCAATCTTTTGGCAAAACTCTGTTAGCCTTTTCCCTGCTTCATTTTGTACTCCAAGGTCAAATTTGCCTGTTACTCCACGTATCTCTTGACTTCCTATTTTGCATTCCAGTCCCCTGTGATGAAAAGGACATCTTTTTTGAGTGTTAGTTCTAGAAGGTCTTGTAGGTCTTCATAGAAAAGTTCAACTTCAGCATCGTCAGCATTACTGGTTAGGGCATAGACTTGGATTACTGTGATATTGAATGGTTTGCCTTGGAAATGAAAAGAGATCATTCTGTTGTTTTTGAGACTGTGCCCAAGTACTGCATATCAGAATCTTTTTTACTATGAGGGCTACTCCATTTCTTTTAAGGAATTCTTGCCCACAGTAATAGATATAATGGTCATCTGAATTAAATTCACCCATTCCAGTCCATTTTATAAAGTCCACTGATTCCTAAAATGTCGATGTTCACTCTTGCCATCTCCTGTATGACCGCAACTAATTTACCTTAATTCATGGACCTGACATTCTAGGTTCCTATGCAATATTGCTCATTACAGCATCAGACTTTACTTCCATCACCAGTCACATCCATGACTGGGCATCTTTTTCTCTTTGGCTCCATCTCTTCATTCTTTCTGGAGTTATATTTCTACTCTTCTCCAGTAGCATATTGGGCACCTGCCAACCTGGGGAGTTCATCTTTCAGTGTCCTATCTTTTTGCCCTTTCATACTGTTCATGTAGATCTCAAGGCAAGAATATTGAAGTGGTTTGCCATTCTCTTCTCCAGTGGACCATATTTTTTTCAGAACTCTCCACCATGACTTGTCCATTTTGGGTGGCCCTACATGTCACGGCTTATAGTTTCATTGAGTCAAACAAGGCTGTGGTCCATGGGACTAGTTTGATTAGTTTCCTGTGATTGTGATTTTCATTCTGCCTATCCTCTGATGGATAAGGATAAGAGGCTTCTGGAAGCTTCCTGATGGGAGACACTGACTGGGGGAAAACTGGGTCTTATTCTGATGGGCAGGGCCATACTCAGTAAATCTTTAATCCAATTTTCTGTTGATGGGTGGGGCTGTGTTCCCTCCCTGTTGTTTGACCTGAGATCAAACTATGGTGGAGGTGATGAAGGTAATGGCGACCTCCTTCAACAGGTCGTGTACAAGCATTGCCACGCTCAGTCCCACACCTTTGCTGGAGACTCCTCAACACTCACAGACAAGTCTGGGTCAGTCTCTTGTGGGGTCACTGCTCCTTTCTCCTGGGTCCTGGTGCACACAAGGTTTTATTTGTGCCCTCCAAGAGTCTGTTTCCCCAGTCCTGTGTAAGTTCTGTTATCAAATCCCACTGGCCTCCAAAGTCAAACTATCTGGGGGTTCTCAGTCCCTTTGCCAGATACCCAGGTTGGGAAATCTGCTGTGGGTTCTGGAAGTTTCCTTACAGTGTGAGAATTTCTTTGGTATAATTGTTCTGCAGTTTGTGGGTTGTCTGCTTGGTGACTCTATGGTGGAGTTAATGGCAACCTCCTCCAAGAGAGCTTATGCCACAGGCTGTGAGACCCAGGTAGCTGCACCCCGAGCCCCTGCCCCTGTGGCAGACCACTGCTGACGCATACCTCTGCAGGAGACACAAACATAGGTCTAGCTCAGTCTCTGAGGGGTCTTCATGTCCTGGGGTGCACAAGGTTTAGTGTGAGCCCTCCCAGCATCTCTGGCAGGTATGGGGTTTGACTCTAAATGTGACTTCGCTCCTCCCACCATCTTGCTTGGGGCTTCTCCTTTGCCCTTGGATGTAGGTATCTTTTTTCGGTGGGATCCAACATTCTCCTGTTGATGGTTGTTCAGCAGCAACTTGTAATTTGCTGAGCAAGCAAGATGAGCGCATGTGCTGCTGCTCCACCATACAAGTTAACAAAGCCTCAAATTTGATTATTTTATGTTTGATTACATATGATTTTTAAATAAATTTTTTGAGACATACATATAAGCATGTGAAAGTTACATTCAAAAGTAATATTTTCTATGGCCTGTACTTTAAAAATGCCACACTAAGATAAGCACTTAAATTAAACTAAGAGTATGCTTTTATGTCCATTCCACACCCTCAATTATTTAAATCAATTTACTGCATATTCTGAAATAACTTGATTTATATAAATAATTGTTCTTCAAAATATTATTTTTATTCCTGTTTCTAAGTTCATTTTTTCTGTGTCTTATATTAGAGATTTTATACTGATAATGAGGCAAAACAAACTGTTTTGTCCAAATTTATCAAGTGCTACAAAATATCTGTTACCTGCAGTCTCACTAGGTAGTGATTAACCCATACCGAGAAAATAACTGCATTTATAAATTGCTAAAATTTATTTAATAATCTTCAACTTCAGAAATTTTAAATTATAAATATTGAGTTGATAAAATGAAAAACAATAAAATAGTAGCAACTGGGCCATAAATATTTGGTTCCACCTGGTGGCGCTAGTGGTAAAGAACTCCCCTGCCAATGCAGGAGATGTAAGAGACACAGGTTCCATCCCTGGGTCAGGAAGATCCCCTGGAGGAGGCATGGCAACCCACTCCAGTATTCTTGCCTGGAGAATCCCATGGACAGAGGAGCCTGGCGGGCTGCAGTCCATGGGATCAGATATGACTGAAGCAGCTTAGCACAGCACACATACACTGTAATACTATAGATGAGTCTGCCGTCCAGAAAACTGCAGTTAAGGCGTAGCTCTTAAATTTCAGCATTACTTACATGAGAACTTTCAGTGAAAAAGTTGACACATTAAAAAAAATTAATTACTAAACATTTTTCTAACAGCTCTAGGATTATTAAAAAAAAAATGAGCAGTACAGAGAGTTTTCATATATCCTCTTATGTACCTCCCCAATTTCCCCTATTATTAATATCTACATTAGTGTGCTGCTCTTGTTACAACTGATGAGCCAATATTTCTATTATTATTATTGAAAGTGAAAGTTGCTCAGTCTTGTCTGACACTTTGTGATCCCATGGACTATACAGTCCATGGAATTCTCCAGGCCAGAATACTGGTGTGGGTAGCCTTTCCCTTCTCCAGGGGATCTTCTCAACTCAGGGATTGAACTCAAGTCTCCTGCATTGCAGGTGGATTCTTTACCAGCTGAGCCATAAGTGAAGCCCAAGAATATTTCAGTGAGTAGCCTATCCCTTCTCCTGGGCATCTTCCTGACCCAGGAATTGAACTGGGGTCTCCTGCATTGCAGGCATATTCTTTACCAACTGAGCTATCAGGGAAACCCCCATTATTATCACTAATAATAATAAATTGTTATTATTAACAAAATTAAATTGAGGCAGGAGATAGATGGTCCCCAGGTTGAGCAGCTGGAGTGTTTCCCCTGTAAACAAGTACTCCAAGATGAAGATAATAGCAAGTGGATTACATCAGAGGCTAAGTCTTGTCCAGATAAAAGACAGAGAGTACATACTTTTCATTCTTGAGGTCAAAGAGACTTTCCTGACTACATATGTGCAGAAAGGCTCCTTGAAGGTCAAAAACAAGAGTGATGTCAACCTTCCCAGAGGCCTCTTCACTTGAATCCATCTTAGCTATGAGATGCAGGTGTGCACACGGGATGATACTGAGATAAACCAAATATAGACCCAGAACCAGGCAAAGCAAGATAACTGGCCAAAGGAAACCCAGAAGAAATGCCCCACAAGTGAATTCAAACTACCATGAAAGTCAGACTCTGTCTCCAAGTCTGTCTACCAACATGTACTCTACCCTATTAATAAACACTTATTTCACTACTTTCTATTTGTAGGAATTTGTTTCTGCAAAGCTGATGAAGCAAGGGACTTGCCATTGTCTACTGGTCTAGTGGCTAGCATTCAGTAATACTAAGGAAAGTTTTGGAAGTGTTCTGCATGTGGATTGTGAGAACTATTCATATGAAAGGTAAATATGACTTCAGTCTCTGGCCAGAAACCTAAATCCTGCTTCAAGCCACTGCAGACCAACAGTACCAGAGATCACAACCACTGACATTAGTATTTACCTTTTGTGTTGGATATTCTATGGATTTTGACAAACATGTAAATGACATAAAAGAATACTACATAACACAGAGTATAGTTTTTCACTGTCCTAAAAATCCACACTAGTCATCCTTTCTGCCTACAAACTTATTTTTAGTGTGCAAAACACTCATGGATCAACATTTATTTATTAAAGAAATGAGAAGACCCCAGGAGGTTCATCTACTCCAGTCAATATGGTAGATCAGGGTGTCCGGGGAATCCTTCAACTGAAAATAACCTTGCTGTTTAGAAAATAAAACTTAAAGGAGCCAAAGAGTTACCCAGAAAGAATGGCACACACAAGACAGAAGCCAAATGGAGGGCAGAACCCAGGACATAGAGGGGAGCAGGAACAAAAGGACTTAGCAGTGAGCATACTGACCAAGAGAAATGAAGTGAGATTTAGATCTCACAGAGACAGAGAGGATAAGATACAAAGGAACATTTTCACTAACACTAGAGACTGTAAAAGAAAATAATCAAACTGGAATTCAAAAGTCTAAATATTGATTGTAGAGGGGAATTAAGAGTAAGCCCATACTCCAGAACTCTGAGAAAATTGTCCATCTTAATTTGGCACCCAGTGGAGTAGGAAGAAAATTGCCTCTGAATACTAAAAATCAGAAGCTAGTCCTCACGTGAATTTATAGAATGAATTCACACTACTTCAAGCAAAGAATTTAGTTAAAAATAGTTCTGTACAAGTACTTGTTAAACTTTTATATATATTGTCAACTACAAATTGGGATTAAAAGATGCCTGCTCCTTGGAAGAAAAGCTATGACAAACTTAGACAGCATATTAAAAAGCAGAGACGTTACTTTGCTGACAAAGTTCCGTCTAGTCAAAGCGATGGTTTTTCCAATAGTTATGTATGGATGTGAGAGTTGGACCATAAAAAAGCTGAGTACCAAATAATTGATGCTTTTGAACTGTGGTGTTGGAGAAGACTCTTGAGAGTCTCTTGGATTGCAAGGAGATCCAACCAGTCAATCCTAAAGGAAATCAGTCCTGAATATTCATTGGAACGACTGATGCTGAAGCTGAAGCTCCAATACTTTGACCAACTGATGAGAAGAACTGACTCATTAGAAAAGATCCTGAAACTGGGAAAGATTGAAGGCAGGAGGAGAAGGGCATGACAGAGGATGAGATGGTTGGATGGCATCACTGACTTGATGGACATGAGTTTGAACAAGTTCCGGAAGTTGTTGATGGACAGGAAAGTCTGGGATGCTACAGCCCATGGGGTTACAAAGAGTTGGACACGACTGAGCAACTGAACTGAACAAATTGGCACTTGCAAAGGGCATTTGCCATCTGCCTCTGTGAAGATTGAATCCTGTGCTGCTGCAGGTGTTCACCTTCCACAGGCCCTGAAGGGAGTTTGGGATGGAGAGTCCGTGCTCCAGTGAAACTGGTGGAACAGGTCTTTAAAAGGTTAGATATTTTCAGGAACTGATTTCATCGTCCCAATCCTTGCATCCCTGGTATCTAGAAAAGCACTAAATCCCTTCTTGGTGACATCTGCTCCTCATGACTAGCAGAAAACCTTTTGTAAGACACGTGCTTGATAGCATGAACTTCCCCTTCACCAATATCACATACATGGGCATTGGTAATGGACAGGGAAGCCTGGCGTGCTGCAGTCTACGGGGTCGCAAATTGTTGGACATGGCTAAGTGACTGAACTGACCTTCCCCCACTACCTCTTTGGAGCAGATTCTCAGAGCTATCTGATGTGTAGTCTCCCAGACTGCAGGCCTCATCTTGTCCCAAATAAAACTTTACTGGCAACTCTCATATTGTGCATCCTTTTTTTTAGTCAATAACAGTTACTTTTTCATCCTCATAGGTTTTGTGTGTAACTAAGTCAAAAGGAGAAGAGGGTGGCAGAGGATGACATAGTTAGATAACATCACCCATTCAATGGACATGAACTTAGGCAAACTCCAGGAGATGGTGAGCGACAGGAAGACCTGGTGTGCTGCAGTCCTTGGGAGACAGCACCTCAAAGAGTAGCAAAGAGTCGGACAAGACTTAGCAGCCGGATAGCAACAACAAAAAGTCTGTTTCAGAGACTTGCACGACACAACACAATGAGAGCCAGATGTAGCCTGTGCTCTCAGAGGGTCTGTGGCAGAGGAGAGGAATCTTGACATGTTGAATTTTAGAGCTTATATTGCTGCCTATCTTCTCCACCAGAGAAGGGTATAGGGAGAGTCTCTGTCTTTCTAATGTAAACAAATCCTCTCTGGGAATAGAATAGAAGGCTCTAAGGTCAATTATCCTTTGTAAAGTAAATAAATGGCTCCACAGGAGATTATGCAAATAAATCTCTCCTGAGTTCACAATTCAATACTTCCATTGTGAAATAAAATTCAAATTTGATGGCAGGATAAGTAAAATTTAAACATAAAAAATACTTCTCTGTGCTTTTGTCTTCTCTCTCCCTCTGCTGTGTGTTGTGTACCCACTTATCTACCAAACCTCAGCCATTAGCAGAAATACCTGCTTAACTTTAAAGAGCAACATTCTCCTAGCATCAACAAGACAGCTCCTTAAAAGATACTCATTCCTGATGTTGTAAAGGGTCAAGATGACACTTAGATTTGTATTGTGTAAACTGTCAACAGTTTATTTAATATACAGCATTCTGTCTTAAAAACATATATCTGTGCCTTGACTTCTAACAGGTGGAACAGTTCTTAGCACTTTCTGATATGCTCTTCCTGGGTCATTATCCTCAAATTTGGCTCAAATAAAATTTTCCACTTCTTTTTTATTTTTATCAACTAGATTTTTATCAACACCATTACAATAGATTTGAAACCAAGTTGTCAGCAATTTTTGCTCAGAAAAGTCCTAACTGTGAATACACACGAATATATTCAAGAATATTTTTTCTTATCAGTAATTTCCAATGCTATTTTATAAGCATACTTTTTTTTTTTCCCCCTTTCAAAATGAACCTACCTTCATTTCAGGACTCAAATAATATCTATCTGTTAGGCAGTCAGAATAGGGAAAAGGAGTCCAGAATGGCGGTGGCTAAAAGACCTGGAAGGGAAAAGCCCATGAAAATAGAACAAAGGAAGGTCCGAGGACTGGAGTGAGGATCTCAGGTAAAACAAACAGCACTCCTGGCTGGCCCAATTTACATAGGACAGGCCCAGGGAGAAAACAAAACAAACATATAAAAAGAGGATCCATGGGCTCATTCTCTCTCTCTCCCGCACGATGGGGCGCTCTTCTCTTCGCGTCTTAGGATCTACGTGCCCTCACGCCTCAAAGATGGATTTTCCTGCTATTATCTAAATAAAATAGAGCTGTAACACTGACTTATCTAAGAGCTATGACACGGTCTGTTCGAGACCTGAGAGCTATAACACGGTCTGTACAAGACCAGAGAGCTGTGACACGCTGAGGGGACTTTAATGTCCATCACTCCAAATCTTTGTTGTGACGAGATAAAAACTGTGGAGCATACACTGGCCTGACATATCTAATATTTTCCAAGAAACTTGATTTTACACTCAAAAATAACAAAGTACACAAGGAAACACTGCACCACGAATCGGAGCAAACAAAGCAGCAGAATCATACCAAGAATTTTGAAAAGAAATTCAGATATACAATGTGAAATAAAAATAAGTAAATTATTTAATTAACTCAAATAAACATCTTCATAGAAGTTAACAGCAGACATGAAAATTCATATCATGCAAATTCTTGAAAAATAACTTTGTATCAGAGGCTTACCTCAATGAATGCTTATTTCTCATTCATGCAGTATTTCAGGGTGGGATTTTCTTGTTGGCTACAATTTGAAAAGTCAGGTTGTTCTAGTCCACCCAAGCATTCAAGAACTCTTGTTTATAGTCTTTTCCATCTTAAGAACTTGGCTATCAGTAACATGGGGCTTCTCTAGTGGCTCAGACGGTAAAAGAGTCTGCCTACAATGTGGGAGACCCGGGTTTGATCCCTGGGTCAGGAAGATCCCCTGGAGAAGGAAATGGCAACCCACTCCAGTACTCTTGCCTGGAAAATCCCATGGACGGAGAGCCTGGTGGATTCCAGTCCCTGGGGTCGCAGAGTCGGACACGACTGAGCGACTTCACTTTTAACATCTTAAGACTTCAAGTCTAACTGCCATACTGGGAGGTAAGAGATGATTACATGTTGGTACATTCTTGAGCCAGGATGTATGTAACACCTACCACTCTGCTTACATTTAATTGCATGGAACTCTGTAACATGGCAACATCTAACTTTAAGAGAGGCTGATAAACGTAACCTAGCTCCAAGCCCTGGAAGAAGAGGACCTGCCTTTGACAATCAGTTAGCAGTATTTGATATTCTCAACCTTGATAATGTACTCTTGAGGAAGAGGTACAGTTATTATTTTTTTCTTCTCACTTAACACTATAACCTCAAAATAGATTATGCAAAACCTGACAAATACAGAAGCAGAAATTTAAAGTCTATAATGACCATGAGAAAACAACTCCATAGAACAATCATCATTGATAGAATATACTAACAATCCCCTCCAAAGAAACCTTAAACTAATAATTAAGGGTATAAGACTATAGTCAACAACTGTGAAAAGTTCAGATATAGCATTCATAAAAACTGAACACATTTGAAAATATAGCAGAATATTTCTTCAATTATTAAAAAAAATGAATGTGAGATAAGATGTATCCGAAAAGAAAACCCCACATTCTTTTCACAAATTCCCTAAAACACTCAAGTCATATACATGCCTAACATGTGTATGCACACAGACGCACTATATACATTACATATATATGTGTGTGTGTATTACATATGTATTTATTTTCCCTCTGCTGCTGTAATAAATTATAACAAATATAGCTGAAATTTATTCTCTTAACAACTAGAGTCCAGGAATTAAAAAGGAATCTTACTGTGTTAAGATGACTATCTCAATAGGGCTAGTTCTTCTTGAGACTTCAGGGAAAAATCCATTCTTGGACTCCTCCAGTACTAATGGCTGCCAACAATTTCTTCTGCAATCAAATATCTTTCTGCCTCCCTATAATAAGGCTACTTGTTACACTTAAGACTCATGGATAATCTATCTCAAAATCCTTAATTTTATCACATCTGATAAATTCCTTTCACCCCATATAAAGAAACAGGACTTTTCTAGTGGTGCCATTGGTAAAGAATCCTCCTACAAATGCAGGAGACATAAGAAACACAGGTTTGATTCCTGGGTCAAGAAGATCCCCTGGAGGAGGGCATGACAACCACGCCAGTCTTCTTGCCTGGAAAATTCCATGAACAGAAGGGCCTGGTGGGCTGCAGTCCATGGAGGCACTGAGTCCGACACCACTGAGCACCTATAAAACAACATTCACAGTTTTCAGTGATTGGGACCTGGATATCCATAAGGACTATTTTCAGCCTAACAATTTCAGAGTTTGAGAAAATAAGACAGCATCAACCGCACTTATTTCATGCAGATTCTTTACCGCCTGAGCCACCAGAGAAGCCCTTTCTAAACAAGTATAAGGTAAATATGAGCTTCCCAGGTGGCTCAGTGGTAAAAATTCTGCCCGCCAAGGCAGGAGATGTGAGTTCAATCCCCGGGTTGGGAAGACCCCCTGGAGGAGGAAATCGTCACCCACTCCAGTATTCTTGGCTGGAAAATTCCATGGACAGAGGAGCCTGGTGTGCTACAGTCCATGGGTTTCAAAGAGTCAGACACGACTGAGGAACTGAGCACCATAAGGTAAATATAGAATCAATCAAGATCACTATAGGCAAGCAATATTTGTAGGCTTCTTTTTTCTTTTAAAAATTATTTATTCTTATTGAATTATAGCCGATGTATAATGATATATGTAACAGATGTGCAATATAGTGAATTCATAATTTTAAAGGTTATACTCCATTTATAGTTATAAAGGCTAGTATTAAAGAACTACTGTATAGCCACAGGAGCTCTACTTAATATTCTTTAATATTCTGAATGGGAAAGAATCTGAAAAAGAATATATAACTGATTCATTTTGCAGTACATCCGAAACTAACCCAACATTGTAAATCATCTACCCGTCAATAAAAATTTAAGAAAAATGGCATCAGCATAAGTAAAATGTCATGGAAGAAAAACAAAACAACAAAAAAAGATGAGCTGTATTTCCCGTGTTGTACAGTATATCCTTTTAGCTTATTTTACACATAATAGTTTGTACCTCTTAATCCCCTACTCCTATGTTGTCCAGCCCCATTTTCCTCTCCTCAGTGGTAACCACTACTTTGCTCTCCTTATCTGTGAGTCAGTGTCTTTTTAGTTATATTCACTAGTTTCTTGTTTTTTGTTTTTTTTTTTAGATTCCACATGTAAGTGATATGACACAGTATTTTTTTTATCATATTTACAATTGAAAATTCTTTATGTAAATTGGTAGCTAGGCAAATCAAATAATACATTTAAAAAAGGATGACACTGTAAGGCAACTTTGTTTTATTAAAGAATGCAAAGTTGGCTAACATAAATTTCAGTGAATGAAACCATCATTTTAACAGGTTAAAGAAGAAAATACTAATCAAATTTAATATAATCAAAATAAAAAACTGAATATATCAGCAATTATTTGTAATAAAATTGCTTACAAAAATGGAAATGAAAGGAATTATTCTTAAGTTGATCAGGTGTTTCTTTAAAATTGTATACCAAATATAACACTTGGTTATTGAAAAATAAAAAGTATTTTTAATATTGCAAGAAAATGTAAGAGTTTTCTTTTTTTTTTTTTTAATGTCAGAGTTTTTAGTCTCAACACTATACTGGAAATTCTAGACAGTAGAATTGGACAAGTATTATTTAGAGGTAAACAAATGCAAAAAAAAAAAAAGTATTACTTAAACTCCAAAGAATCTATATTAATTATTGAGGTTAATAAGTAAATCTTACAGATTTTCTGGATTTAAAGTCACTATTCAAAACCAACCACTTTCATATGCACCAGCAACAAGCAAGAAAATAAATTATAATGAGAATCTGAACTTTATAACAGTATAGTACCTAGAGAATTACCACAACACAATATGATACCAATTCACAATTTCTCCAAATTGTTAAAAATATTAAAATACCAACAAGATATGAACAAAGCAAAACATTGCTACACAACTGGAAAAGATTCAGCATTTCCTGGTAAAGAAAGATGTGTTACATGAAATAGAAATTCCACACCTTGGTATAAAACCTAGAAAAACTATGCACATACACTGGGAAATACATGAAGAAAAGTTCTAGTAGCTTTTCTAGTACTACTAACAAATAAATATTTTTTTAAAAGGGTAAAAGCATATTTTATAATCTATCCTTACTGTATTTTATATTTTCTGTTATACATCTCTTGGAATATACAAGTGAAATTGAAAAATTAACTTTTAGTTAATTTAGTATTTAACATTTAGTATTTAAGTGACTCAGAAATATTCAGCTGAAATTAAAAAAAAAACAGAATACAGAAAGTATAATTGTCTTTGATGACAGAAAACTTTTAAAAATTGGGCAATATGTAATGTAATAACAGTACAAAAATATGTGGCAAATATAAATTTAAAATGCAAAAGAATTATAATTTAGAATTCAGCATAGTGATTTTAAAAAGAAGGGTAAGATATAGTTAAAATAAGGAAAAGAGACACGGGCAACTTGAAAAGTAATGAAATTAATAAAAGTGATCTATTTTCTATCATAGATATTCTCTTGTATCTATGCAGGTTTTTAAAAATTAAAAATCAGATTCAGTTCAGTTCAGTCACTCAGTCGTGTCCAGCTCTTTGCGACCCCATGAATCGCAGCACGCCAGGCCTCCCTGTCCATCACCAACTCCCGGAGTTTACTCAAACTCATGTCCATCGAGTCGGTGATGCCATCCAGCCATCTCATCTTCTGTCGTCCCCTTCTCCTCCTGCCCCCAATCCCTCCCAACATCAGGGTCTTTTCCAAGGAGTCAACTCTTCGCATGAGGTGGCCAAAGTATCGGAGTTTCAACTTCAGTGTCAGTCCTTCCAATGAACACCCAAGACTGATCTCCATTAGGATGGACTGGTTGGATCTCCTTGAAGTCCAAGGGACTCTCAAGAGTCTTCTCCAACACCACAGTTCAAAAGCATCAATTTTTCAGCGTTCAGCTTTTTTCACAGTCCAACTCTCACATCCATACATGACCACTGGAAAAACCATAGCCTTGACAAGATGGACCTTTGTTGGCAGTATACCATAAAGAGCAATAAATAATTCTCTGTTTTATAAGTAAGAATAAAGGCACAATTTTGGAGATCTAACCAATCAATCCTAAAAGAAATCAGCCCTGAATATTCATTGGAAGGACTGATGCTGAAGCTGAAACTCCAATGCTTTGGCCACCTGATGTGAAGAACTGAAATTAGAAAAGACCCTGACACTGAGAAAGATTGAAGTCAGGAGGAGAAGAGGTTGATAGAGGATGAAATGGTTGAACGGCATCACCGACTCTATGAACATGAGTTTGAGCAAGTTCTGGGAGCTGGTGTTGGACAGGGAAGCCTGGTGTGCTGCAGTCATGAGGCCACAAAGAGTTGGACATGACTGATGGAACTGAACTGAACAGGTGTTTCTGAAACATATATCCATATTAAAAATCACCATGTATAAAAATGAAAATAGTACACTTTGAGAAGAAACTTAACAATGTCTAAAATAGTTTTTCAGTAAAACAAGATTATGATAAATTTGTTATTGTTCAGTTGCTCGGTCGTTCCAACTCGTTCCAACCCCAAAGACTGCAGCAAGCCAGGATTTCCTGTCCTTTAGAACCTCCCAGAGTTTGCTCAAACTCATGTCCATTGAGTTGGTGATGTCATCCAACCATCTCATTCTCTGTTGCTCCATTCTCCTTCTGCCCTCAATCTTCTTCAGCATCAGGGTTTTGCTTTTGAAGATTTAATACCTTCTTAAATTATTAATATTTATATGCTATACAACTTTTTTGTGAATTTGTACATATTTTATATTTTCTGACACTAGTATATGAATTCTAGACTTAAACTAAAAAAATTGAGATAAAATATTCTGAAATAACCTAATCTATGAAACTAAAATTTTTGTACCAGGCTTTCAAGAAATAACAGATAGTTTAAAATTTTTAATTAGTTTCCTATGAAATTTTGGTTTAGAGAAAACAAATATATGTGCATTTATACCCTTCCATTATTTCATTTTAATATTGCATCTTTTCTCTAGTTCAAGAAGTAAGCTATACCACTTTTGGATAATTTATACTGGGTGGAAATATTTCTTATATCTTTATGTTTTCAGCCAATAAAAAAGTTGGAGTTTAATAGAGAAAATTTGAAGCTACATTGTCACAGAATGAGTCAAACTGTTAGGGGAAGCACACTGACTGAAACTGCCCACCCTGGCCAGCCACTATAGCAACCATTTGCATGAGTTGTTTTTGACAGGCGGTCCTGTTAAGGAACATGGAACTAATAAGCTACCACCAACCAGCAGAGTTCAGGAAAGATCAAAAACTGACACCACGTGTCCAACCACCTCCCAGAATCCTTCTCATTGAACAAGGTATGCACCACCAGGAAGGACTCTGAGTCAGAATGAGTGGTTAAAGACAATCCGGAAACTAATCCCATCACCATAAAAACACTGCAAGCCATGTGGCAAAGCTGTTCTCCTGGGTCCCCTGACCCTACTGCTCTCTGCCTGGGCATCCTATCCAATAAAATCTCTTGCTTTGTCAGCACATGTCATTTCCGAGTGTTCAACAAGTACCCACTTTCAGGACCTGGAAGGGATCCCCCTTCCTGCAACAAAACCAGATACTTTCTACTTGTAAACACCTTGACTCTTTTTAATTCCAGTAATCAGTAAAGTATGTAATTTCTCATAGTTTCTTATTATACACATAATTGACTTTAAAGTTTTAAAACTGTAAGTTTAAAATTCTGCAATTTAAGCATGTTATTTTTTTATAAACTAATATATCTAGTTATATTAAGTTGGTATTGTTAGCTAGTTAGAGTAGGAAAAAGGAGTCCAGAAGGGCAGTGTCTAAAAGACAAAGAAGGGAAAAGCCCGCGAAAATAGAACAAAGGAAGGTCCTAGGACCGGGTGGGGACCTCACTTAAAACAAACAGCCCTCTTGGCTAGCACATTTTACATAGGGCAGATACAAGGGGGAGGAGACAAATGTAAATGAGGAAGCCTAGAAGGATTGAGGCCTCTCTTCTCTTCATCTTTTGGGTCGGCCTGCCCTCAGTCCTCAAGGGTGTATTATCCTTTGTTTTTCCTAGTAAAACTGAGCTGTAACACTGATTTGTCCATCCCTTCAATTTTTGCTGCAGCGAGACAGAACCAAGGAAATTACACACTCACCCAATATACCTGGTGATGTTTCTCAGATTTAACCTGGCTAAAACAAGTTCAGCTAGGAACCTGCGAGGCAGAGGCCAAGCACAGCAGAAGCCTAACAAGGCAAAAGCTCCTGCAGAGGAAGCAGAATAAGAAGAAAATTCAGCAGAGGGGAAGTGACAAGAAACCCAGCGTGCTGGAAACCGGGACAGCAAAAGCAAACTAGCCAGAAATCTCACGAAGCTCAGTCTCAGATTCCAGAAGACCTCCAGCTAAGGTAGGAAGTCCTCTCTCCTATGGCTGGAAGGACATATGGCTAACAAAATCTTAACTCCTTTACTATCTCCCATTTCTTGTTTCCTCAAACCCCCTGCAAACAGGCAAGTGGCAGTGGGTACAACTGAGGGACTCTGGAGAGGCTACTCCTCAGTGTGTCCCAAAGGTTCCTCTATTGGCTGTGCACTAGTAGCTGTTACCCAAGTGGGAGGGGGTTCTTCTGTCCCTAATCTTCTTTGTGCCAAGGATCAGGCCAATGAAAACTGTGAGCACAGGTCATGTATTTAGCAGATTCTCCCGCAGGTTATAAAGGGGATTCCTCCACACATTTTCCCCACTGCATTTTCCTCTCATCTTTCAGCTCCTCTCTCCATCTATGCCACTGCTTACAAAGTATTGGGAAGGTCACCATCTTTCCATTTCTGAAAGCTGTGCTTGAACCCATATACCTAAGATTGGGACTCAAACGCACGTGGGACTCTGTGCTACTGGGACTTAAGATTGGCCAAAATCCATTGTGCCTGGTTTTAGGACCTAATGAAGTTCAGGATCTTGGTGTCTCATTGCAAAAAAAATTCAGTGAGAGACAGGGATAGGTAAGATGTGGATTTGTTCAGATTTAGAGATAAGCAGGAAGATCCCCTGGAGAAGGAAATGGCAACCCACTCCAGTATTCTTGCCTGGAGAATCCATGGATGGAGGAGCCTGGTAGGCTACATACAGTCCATCGGTTCGCAAAGAGTCGGACACGACTAAGTGACTTCACTTCACTTCACTTCACTTCATACTCCACAGGGTGTTGGCCATTGCAGAAGGCAAGGGTGGTGGTCCTGGAATGTTGTGTGGTTAGTTTCTCTGAGCTGGGTGATTTCATATGCTAATGAGTGGGGGGATCATACCAACAATTGGGGAACCATTCCCTCCTTGGTCTTTTGATAGTGTCTTGGAGCTGTCCTGGCACCTCAGGGTGTGTCATGTAGCTTGCAGATTGAGGATCAAGATTTAGTTGAAATTGACTTGTCATCTTGGACCCATTTTATTTTAATTGATTTATGTTATGCCCTTGGGCTATGTCATTCTCTCAAAAGTTGTGCCCTGCCCCCTTCCTTCCTGTTTCATGCTCTTCTCCTGGGCCCACATTGTTGCTTCTACAATCTTCTGGATGGAAAAACAAAATAGCTGGCTTTTGAGAGGGAAATATTGTATAATAACCAGTCTCTCTAGATATCCAGGCCTACATCTTCCACATTTCCTACAACACGTGCAACAACAGCATTTCTCAGTGGACACACTAGGGTGGGTGACGGGTACACAATTCCGGCTAGAAGTCCATCTATTGGCGGCATCCCTTCAAGGGCAACTGGCCTTCCAGGGACAATGTTTGCCACTTTGGCAATTAGCCCTGCAGGCTGTTTGGACCCAAACCCTTCCCACACTTCTCCTATAGTTACAAACATACCCCCAGATCAAATCACTCTACTTTTACAGAAAATGTGGTCTGTTGCCTCTTATCAATTTGTCCTTAAGCCACTTACTAACTCCTACAACCAGGACCTTTCCCCCTTGTAGGCAACATTGTTCCACCCTGCTTATTATTAAAATACTCTTAAAGCCCCTAACAAGACCAGATAACCCATTCCTTTGTCATTATTTCTGTTATTACCTAAAGTGGGTCTATGACAATGAGATTTTACCATTGGAAACACCCTAAACTGCTCTTATGGAGGACTAGGGGAAGAAATCAATGACTTACATTCCCTCAGAGTAATAAGAGGATAAGGCTTATGGCTGCTTCCCCAGGTTCCCAGTCTCAGGGCACAGGCTTGGTTGCTTTACATCATGGTACCTATTCCCATCCATGGTGGACAACCAGCAATGAGTTAAGATTACAACTCCTTAATCCTACCCAGCACTAGTCACGCTGGAGACCTTGGGGACACCAACTCCAGCCCAGGGGTCCCAGGAGGTTGACCTGCTTAGGTCAGTCTGCTTAGGGGTCTAGTACCCAGGAGACTGTCATGCCTTAACCTGTTTGGGGATCTACCAGCCAGGGATCCCAGGAGGTTGATGTGCCTTGACCTGCCTAGGGATCTGGTTCCTGGGTGGTTGTCACTCATCAACCTGCTCAGGGATCTGTCAGTCTGTGGGTGCCAGGAGATCAACCTGCCTTGACCTGCCTAGGGATCTGGTCCTTGGAAGGTGTCATGCCTCAACTGCTCTGGAATCTGCCAGTCCAGGGGTTCCAGGAGGTCAACATGCCTCAACATGCCCAGGGATTTTATTTCCAGGAGGTTGTCATGCCTCAGCCTGCCTGTGGATCTGCACCCTGATCCAGGGATGCCTGGCTCTCAGGTTGCAACAGTACTGGGTAGGATAAGCTTCAAAAAGACTCACCCCCAAAGAAGTCCACCCACAGAAATATAAGGAAGCCTATTTGTTGTGGGACTATGTCCAGTCTCAGCAATAACTCAGGAGCCCACTGAGAACCTCAATTCCTTTCTGGAAACACTAAAAGAGGTCCTCCAAAAGTTTATCAATCTGGACTTACTCCTAGGAGAGACAGATGATTTTAAAGGACAAATTCCTGTCGCTGTGTGCATCAGACATCAGGATAAAGTTATAATAGCTGCAGCAGGACCCTGCTGCCTTTTCAGATGAAATGGTCCAGACAGCCACAAATACCTTTTATAACAGAGAACAGGAGAGGGAGGCCAAGGCCCAGGAAAGGGAGAAAAGGAAAGAGACAAGGAATGCTCAGATGCTGGCCACTCTCCAGGGAAGCCCTATGGCAAACCCCATGTCCTGGAAGGAAAAGGCATGAGGCAAATGCCTAATCTGTAGACAGGTGGGACAATGAGCCAAAGAGTATCCAAACCATGACAAGTCTCTAAAACACCTTGCTACAAATGCCATCAGTTGGGACACTGGGTGGCTCTCTGCCCTTGGGACCAAATAGCCTCAAGGTTAAGTGCCAAGCCTTCCCTCAGGATAGTTCAACAGGACTGAAGCAGCCTGTTCCAGTCAGCCAGCCTGTCACAGATAACCATCATGGGACTGGAGCCAAGGGTGCAATTGGATGTGCCAGGTAGGTCTGAGAATTTCTTGATTGACGTGGTTGCTACCTACTTTGTACTGACTTCCTACTCCAGAGCCTTTTCTCCCCAAACTAGTACCATTTTGAGTGCTACAAGTAAAACAATTATAAAAGATTTACCCAAGCACTTCTTTGTTGCTGGGATGGGCAAATATTTTCCCACCACTTTCTGGTGGTCCCTGAGTGTCCTGCTCCCTTATTGGAAGAGATCTTTCCCTGGCTTCGAAAACTTGCAGCTATTGCAGTCCTGACAGAAGATGCTTTAAAACTCTCTTGGGGGCAAACTGACTATTTTTACTAGCCACCACGTGAAACAACTACTGAATGGGTGAGGCCATTATGGATGTCTGATCAAAGAATCCTCAGATTATCAAGTAGTGTTGATAGAAAATCCAGGCCTGACTATATCCCCTTGTGAGGTTCTTAACCCTGATACCCTCCTGCCTACCCCCAAGGGCTCTCTCTCTTTTCACTCTTGCCTACAAACTTTGGACCACTGGACAAAACCGCAAGAGGCATTGTCAGAAGATCCTCTGGCCAATCTTCAGAAAATCAGTCCCTCTGGTTTTATACCATGGCCATTGGGCAATTCCAACAGCATATACACCTGTGGGGTGTCAACTAGGACCCCAAAATTCTAAAGCATCACCACTATATGCTCTAGAGATTCAAGTCCTAATTAAAATCTGGAAAGATCATCCCCAAAGACTCAACTCCAGCCCATATGGAAGGGCCCTACCCTGTAATATTTTCTACCCCCACAGCAGTTAAGGTATCAGCGCATGATTCCCTGATTCCTTGATTCATGAGTAAAGCCATGAAAGAAAACTGAAGAGGACACTCAATACACCTGTGAGCCCCTGGGAGAGCTCAGATACCTATTCAGGACTACAAATGAGTGTCATTCTAATGAACACCCACAAAATTAATTTCTGGGAACAAGATTTCTCAGAGTAGCTTTAAAAAGCCAACACAGCTTGGAAGGGTTTATCCTCCAAAATAGATAGGAGGTAGATCTCCTTATCCCTGAACAAGGAGAGACTTGAGACATTTTGAATGAGGTGTGTGGTTTCTGGGTAAATACCTCCAGCTAAGTTAAAGAAAGTCTCACAGTCCTCAGGAAAACATTCTAGATCCTATAGGACCTCAAAGAACAAGCTGGAGAGTTCTTGGGGGTGGCTACAGTCTCTCTTTGGGGAATCCTTCTCCTGGTGAGGGGGAATTTACAGTTGGCTAGTGCCCCTACTAATCCTTTTTATCACCATATTGATGCTGCTTATGATTGCTCCATACATTATCAATTGTCTAACCTGTTCTGTCTGTGTCCAGGTCAACAGGCTACAACATGCAGTGCCAGTTCAACAAGGATATATAAAACTATACTTGACCATGGAAAATATCACTCACCCTTAGATGGACACTGCTATTAGGACTCTGAGGCCTGAGACTAGCAAGAGGGGGAGGCACAATGCCCCTCACCATCCCAGTTCGGCAGGAAGTAGCCAGAGAGACCTTGACGCCCCTATTCCCAAAGAATTGAGCCTCCTATCTCTTGAGTGGAGAAATGTCAGGTAGTTAGAAAAGGAAAAAGGAGTCCAGAATGGCAGTGGCTAAAAGACAGAAGGGGAAGTTCAGTTCAGTTCAGTTGCTCAGTCATGTCCAACTCTTTGTGACCCCATGAATTGCAGCACGCCAGGCCTCCCTGTCCTTCACAAACTCCCGGAGTTTGCTCAAACTCATGCCCATTGAGTCGGTGATGCCATCCAGCCATCTCATCCTCTGTCATCCCCTTCTCCTCCTGCCCCCAATCCCTCCCAACATCAGGGTCTTTTCCAACGAGTCAACTCTTCGCATGAGGTGACCAAAGTATTGGAGTTTCAGCTTCAGCGTCAGTCCTTCCAATGAACACCCAGGACTGATCTCCTTTAGGATGGACTGGTTGCATCTCCTTGCAGTCCAAGGGACTCTCAAGAGTCTTTTCCAACACCACAGTTCAAAAGCATCAATTTTTCGGCACTCAGCTTTCTTCACAGTCCAACTCTCACATCCATACATGACCACTGGAAAAACATAGCCTTGACCAGACGGACCTTTGTTGGCAAAGTAATGTCTCTACTTTTTAATATGCTATCTAGTTTGGTCATAACTTTCCTTCCAAGGAGTAAGTGTCTTTTAATTTCATGGCTGCAGTCACCATCTGCAGTGATTTTGCAGAAAGCCCGCAAAAGTAGAACAAAGGAAGTTTCAAGGACTGAGCGAAGACCTCAGGTAAAACAAACAGCCCTTCTCTCTAGCCCAGTTTACATAGGGCAGGCTCAGGGAGAGGAGACAATGTATAAAAGGAAGAAGCCTAGAAGGATTGAGGCCTCTCTTCTCTTCGTCTTTTGGGTTGGCCCACCCTCAACCCTCGAGAGTGTACTATCTTTTGTTTTTCCTAATAAAACTAAGCTTTAACACCTATTCACCTGTCACTTCAAATTTTTGCTACAGCGAGACAGAGCCGAGGATATTTCACACTCCCCTTACAGTATTAAAATTGCTCCCTGAGTTGGGAAGATGCCCTGCAGTAGGAAACAGCAATCCATTCCAGTATTCTTGCCTGGATAATTCCAAAGACAGAGGAGATTGGTGAACTACAGTCCATTGGGTCACATATAGTCTATCCCACTGAGTGCATGCACATATACAATAATGTTAGTTGCTCAGTCATGTCTGAC
The DNA here is from genome assembly GCF_019320065.1 of Cervus canadensis. Taxonomy (NCBI): domain Eukaryota; kingdom Metazoa; phylum Chordata; class Mammalia; order Artiodactyla; family Cervidae; genus Cervus; species Cervus canadensis. The sequence goes on along the minus strand of NC_057398.1, from coordinate 63,500,237 downwards.
TCTTTGTGACCCCATGGACTGTAGACCCCCAGACTCCTCTGTCCATAGAATTCTCCAAGCAGGAATACTAGAGTAGATACTAGAGGAATACTAGGATAGCCATTCCCTTCTCCAAGCCATCTTCCTGACCCAGGGATTGAACCTGGGTGTCCTGGATTGCAAGCAGATTCTTTATCATCTGAGCCACCAGGAAATTTTGCACACACAAGAAGCTGGGCATAAAAAAGAATAATATCTGGTTACTCAACAAAAATAAAAGGATAGTAAAGACTTCATTTGAGAGCTGAGTAAAGTTGTATTTAGAAGTTCTACAAGCACAGGGGCACTTAATACAAGCTTATAATTGTGCTTCACTAAAACCAAAAATTGTATCCACATTTATATCTTGTCATCTATCACGTAGATTTATTCACTTGTGCTTGTTAGATTTATAAGCTATTATACTATCTTTGTTAAGATTAAACTTTTTTAGTTAGGTTAGAAGTTGTATTATGGATTAGAAATTAAATACATGTTAAAATCTAATATTGGAGAAAAACATGAAGATATCATTATTTATTATGTCCTTCTAGCTCTATTCATGATAGTGACTTGGAAGCATTGCTACCCTACTTACGGTGATATTTGTTCCTAATAACTAGATTTTTATTTCTAATACTACTTTCCTCTAGAATGAAGCTGGACTCCTCAGGAATTGGACTACTGTCTGGATTTAGGACTGTAGGAGTATAGTATGGGCAGTATTGGGAGTATAATATGGGCAGGAAATACCTGATTATTTCCAGAAAGCAAGGTTGTATAAAACTTGATGCTGAACCTCCCATTGGTAAGGTTCTGATAAATTTCACTTTTAATGTATGCTATTTAATAGACCAAAAATTAGTTGAACCTGCCAAAAGTAAAACAGAACAAGTCGTGTGTCCATAATAATACTCAAAAGTAAAAAGCATTCTACTTTCATGGTACTCTCTTCAGATTGATTTTATGAGAAATATGCATGTTCTGCATGCTAAGTCACTCCACTTGGGTCCAACTCTTTGTGACCCTATGGAATATAGCTTGCCAGACTCCGCTGTCCATGGGATTCTCCAGGCAAGAATACTGGAGTGGATTGCCATTCCTTTCTCTAGGGGAACTTCCCAACCCAGGGATCGAACCCACATCTCTTTCTCACCTATATTGGCAGGAGGATTCTTTACCACTATCGTCAGCTGGGAATATCAACATTTGTTAATATTTATTGTTATTTTTCCAGCTTGTAAGGAAAAAATTCATAAATCTTTAGCTTCAGAAAGAGACAATAGTATTTTAGACACCTCATGCTCCTGTTCACCAGTTAAAGACTTAGGCTATACTCTCCAAACTGTATAAATGTTAATGTTAGAAAGCATTAATGAGCCATGTTAAGAAATTCAACCCTGATTTCTGAAGTCCAACACTGAAAGAAAGAGGATTTAACACTACAGAAGAAATAACCATAATTCCTTGCTACTGAAAAGGAAAAGAAGTTTAGTACAAAGGTATATGTTGTCAATAAGCCATAACTACCCTTGAAATATTTGCCAAACTATTAAAGTACACATGTTTGCTTGAATAGCTAGATGAGGAATGGGAGAAGATAGCTGTGTAGGGTACAGGGTTGCAATGAAATAATAAGCCTCTATTTAGGTTACATAATTTTGGTTTGTTCTCCTCAGGATTTCAGATTACAGTTTATAATACTTGTGCAGGATGTAAAACCTCAAGTGAAAAAATTAACTTTAATACATAGGTGATTTATTTCTATGCATTTCTTGCAGAGTTTCCATATATGCAAATTCAACTACATAAGCTCTCAGTTCCATTAAAATAAAAATTGAGGATATACAATAAAATGAATAAGCATAAACAGAGAACATTTTGCCCATACTGGCAATCCTAATTACTGTAATTATGCCACAAAATAGCTATTATGATTAAAAATGAATGAATGACTATGGAGTTTTCAGAAAATATGTTTATCCACTCAAAGAAATCTATAGAAAACTAGAATTTATAAGTCCATTTAGCTAGGTTGCTAGCTCAAAGGCCACTATTAAAATTCAATTATTTACTATGCCACAGCAATAAAAAATTTTAAACTGCCATTAAAAAGATGTTTACAGAAAACTTTATACAGGTTACTTTAGATAAGCATCAGAAAAAAATATGCAAGAATGTTATGGAAGAAATTCTAAAACCTCCCAAAAGACATTAAAAATCTGTAAAAGAATAAAGAACTATAACATTTCAAAGAGATCAAAATAATATTCTAAACACATCACTTTTCAATCCTAAGGGAAATCAACCCTGAATATTCACTGGGAGAACTGATGCTGAAACGCTAATATTTTGGCCACCTGATGTGAAGAGTCAACTCTTTGGAAAAAACCTTCATGCTGGGAAAGACTGAGGGCAAGAGGAAAAGGGGCAACAGAGGATGAAGTGGTTGGATAGAGTCAATGGTCATGAGTTTGAGCAAACTCAGGGAAATAGTGAACGATAGGATAGCTGTAGCTCATGGGGTCACAAAGACTCGGATATGACTTACCAACTGAACAACATCACTTTTCACCAAATCAGTAAATTAATTCATTAACTTCCAAAGCAACTCCTAGTTGGTTCTGTGAATGTGTGAAAACACTTACTGACTCTGAAAATTTTCTGGTTAGAAAAACTGAAGGATAGATACATCGATGAAGAAGAAAAAATTATAAGAAATAGCCAGATAGCTAACAAGATTGTTCATAAAGGTGTAATTATTAAGATAATGCATTATTGGTGGGGTAATTAAAACAAAAAAAACTCAATTGAATTCAAGGAAAAACCACACAGAGCAACAAACATGTAGGAATTTCAGATGACACTGCAGAGAAGATTGATAGAATAAAAATACTAATGAAATAAAGCTAAAACACTTGCCTGTTAACTAAAAAAAAATGAACAACTATCTCTATCATACGAAAAAAAATGTATTTTGGTGCTTATAGAACTGGAGTTGGAAAGAAAATACTTAAAAACTTTTGAAAAAATGCAAAGGAATATTTTTAGAATACTAGGGTAGGTAAATATGACTTTGTTGTTGTTGTTTAGCAATTTAGTAGTGTAGCATTCTGTGACCCCATGGAGCACCTCAGGCTTCTCTGTCCTTCACCACTGCCTGGCGTTTGCTCAAACTCATATCCATTGAGTCGGAGATGCCATCCAACCATCTCATCCTCTGTCATCCACTTCTCCTCCTGCCCTCAATCTTTCCCAGAATCAGGGTCTTTTCTAATGAGTCAGTTCTTTGCATCAGTTGGCCAAAGTACTGGAGCTTCAGTTTCAGCATCAGTCCTTCCAATGAACACCCAGGACTGATCTCCTTTAGGATTGACTGGTTGGATCTCCTTGCAGTCCAAGGGACTCTCAAGAGTCTTCTCCAACACCACAGTTCAAAAGCATCAATTCTTTGGCGCTCAGCCTTCTTTATGTTCCAACTCTCATATTCATAAGTGACTACTGGAAAAACCATAGCTTTGACTAGATGGACCTTTGTCAGTAAAGTAATGTCTCTGCTTTTTAATATGCTATCTAGATTTGGCATAGCTTTTCTTCCAGGAGGCATGTGTCTCTTAATTCCACAGCTGTTGTCACCATCTGCAGTGATTTTGGAGCCCCCAAAATAAGGTCTGTCACTTTTCCCACTGTTTCCTCATCTATTTGCCATGAAGTGATGGGACCAGATGCCATGATCTTAGTTTTCTCAATGTTGAGTTTTAAGCCAACTTTTTCACTTTCTTGTTTCACCTTCATCAACAGGTTCTTTAGTTCCTCTTCGCTTTCTGCCATAAGGGTGGCATCATCTCCATATCTGAAGTTATTGATATTTCTCCCAGCAATCTTGATTCCAGCTTGTGCTTCAACCAGCCCAGCATTGTGCATGATGTACTCTGCATATAAGTTAAATAAGCAGGGTGACAATATACAGCCTTGACGTACTCCTTTCCCAATTTGGAACCAGTCCACTGTTCAATGTCTAGTTCTACCTGTTGCTTCTTTACCTGCATACTGTTTTCTCCGGAGGCAGGTAAAATGGTCTGGTATTCCCATCTCTTGAAGAATTTTACACAGTTTGTTGTGATCTACACAGTCAAAGGCTTTGGCATAGTCAATAAAGCAGAAGTAGGTATTTTTCTGGAAAGCTTTCCTTTTTCTGTGATTCAATGTGTGTTGACAATTTGATCTCTGGCTTCTTTGTCTTTTCTAAATCCAGCTTGTACATCTGGAAGTTCTCAGTTCATGTACTGTTGAAGCCTGACTTGGAGAATTTTGATCATTACTTTGCCAGCATGTGAGATGATAGCAATTGTGCAGTAGTTTGAACATCCTTTGTCTTTGCCTTTCTTTGGGATTGGAATGAAACTGACAGTTTCCAGCCCTATGGCCACTGCTGAGTTTTCCAAATTTGCTAGCATATTGAGTGCAGCACTTTCACAGCATCCTCTTTTAGGATTTGAAATAGCTCAGCTGAAATTCCAGCACCTTCACTAGCTTTTTTCATAGTGATGCTTCCTAAGGCCTACTTCACTTCAGACTCCAGGATGTCTGACTCTAGGTGAGTGATCACACTATCGTGGTTATCTGGATCATTAATATGTTTTTTGTATAGTTCTTCTGTGTATTCTTGCCACCTGTTCTTAATATCTTCTGTTTTGGTTAGGTCCATACAGTTACTGTCCTCTATTGTGCCCATCTTTGTATGAAATGTTTCCCTTGGTATCTCTAATTTTCTTGAAGAAATCTCTAGTCTTTTCCACTATTGTTTTCCTCTATTTCCTTGCACTGATCACTTAGGAAGGCTTTCTTATCTTTCCTTCCTATTCTTTGGAACTCTGCATTCTGATGGATATATCTTTCCTTTTCTCCTTTGCTTTTTCTTTTCTTTTCTCAGCTATCTGTAAGGCCTCCTCAGACAACCATTTTGCCTTTTTTTCATTTTGCTTCTTTTTCTTGGGTATGGTTTTGATCACTGCCTCCTGTGCAATGGTACAAATCTCCATCCATAGTTCTTCAGGCATTCTATCAGATCTAAATATGTCTCAAGGTAAAGAAACACACAATAAGAAGTTGATAAATTTAGATTCATTTGATTTTTAAAGTCCTTTGTTCAAAAACTTTGTGATAAAATAAGAAAAATGAAAGATTGCAAAAAAATGTACCAATACATTTATCAAAGGATTAGTTTTCAAAACATATAGCCCAGTAAAAAGTGAAGAAAATATGAACCAAAAAGAAAGAGAAAGATCTTTGTGTAAAAAATATACATGTTCAAACTTATAAGCAATTGCCAATTAGAAATTGTCAATTAAATCAACAATTAGATACCTAAAATAGACAAAAACTAAAATGCTTGATATGTAGAAGAGTTGGTCAGGAAATGGAGCAAATCAAAATCTCATACACTGCTGTTGATAGTTGAACTTTGAAGGTGCCAAAGAAAATGGTTTCTTTTCTTAAGTATCTTAAAGTACTAAAATTAAAGAACTTATTAATTGGGGAACTAAATATCAGCATAAGGTTAATAGAGACCATATTGAAACAAATCATTCATGTGTCAATCAAGAATGAATTAGCTAAGTAAAAAGAGTTAGCATGAATTCTTTCATATTGACTTACTCTGTGGCCATAATTAGACAAGTGAATATGTTCTAAGGGACTTGTAGGTAACTGTAAGACAAAAAAAAAAAAAAAAAATTAGGAAAAAATGCGATGGAGAGTGGCAAAAAAAAATGAAATGAGATTTTCTTAAATTGGTACATTTAAGAATTAAGAATAAATTGGAGAGTTTTTGCAACTAGTAAAAAGGCAAATGATGAGGAATCTGTTAGAAATATAAATTTTATACATATTTATAAAGAAATTATAAAGTACCATTTAGAGTAATATTGTTTTTAATATTAAAAAATGGATCTGAATGTACTTTGACTTGAAAATAAAAAATATACTTGACACATCAACACAAAAGAATTCTAGCCCTCTGTGAAAATATGTTAAGGAACACATCATCTATTCATTCAGTTGGGTGGCTCAGATAAATGTTATACAGTGATGTGAATAAGTTACAGAGTAATGTAATTTATGTTATGTCATTGACATCATGTTTCATAACATGAAAACAGTAACATATATATTGCTTAAATATAAATGTAATGTGAGAAATACATAGAAATTTTAAAGCCCAAATTCAGAATAGTGTCTACTTCTGATGCAAATAAAGAGCTGAACTCATAGAGACGTACAGAGGCTTTAACTGTATTGGATGATGAGCACATCTATACTTGCTGCACATAGGATATATTTTTAAATTATACTAATAAAATCTTAAAATTAAACAATTTAGCAATTTAACAAAATTTAAGGGAGGAAAATAATGTTTACAGATGTGTTAAAAATATAAATTGAAGTTTATACTTATTCTACATGATTCCAATGTCTCATTTATTTATTCATTTATTCATGGCAGAGCATTTCTTTGGGATAGGTGTTCCATAGGTCCCTTTTTGGAAAATATTAAACAAGTGATTTATTCCAGTAAAGTCTTAGTTCTAAAAGAAATTAGACCAGAATTAGTCTCATAAGTCTATAATGATAGAAACCATTTAGTATAGGGGCAAAAGGTCTTAGAAGTCATAACAGTTCCTGAGGGTATCACTGTAGAAAAAACATGGCACCAAATTTGCCATAAAACTGACCAGCAAAATATTATGCTGTAAGTTACTCTTGTATATGTTTCTAGGGGGACATTATAAGAGACGTATTGGAAGCAAGTAATGGCTAAAGTATGGGTTCTTGAATCATAGATCTTGAGTGTGAATCATGGGTCAACCACTTGTTTGCTTTATGATTTTGAGCTATTTAGTTATACTGTTAAACCTTATAATTCTTATCTATAAAATGGAGTTAATAAAAGTCCCACGGTTATTAATGGGTCTCAGTGAAATAAGGCATAGAAACTTGAAGTACACCTGAATGTACATGGCAAGTTGCTTTATATATATATATAATATTATATATATTATATATAATATATATTATATATAATGTATATATAGACTTAATTTTTAAGTTATCTATTTCTCATCTTTCCTGTTTTTTAAGAAATATGTTATAAAAATTAATTTACTAAAAATATGGTAATTACAAAAAATAATGTCATATCCAACCAATGTGCCACTCAATAACCTGCACAAATTCATTCATATTCTGTAATACAGTAGTTTTTTTACTAGTTAAATGTCAAGCTTCTGGCTTACTAACTAGAGTAGCGAGGAATCAAGAGCAGGAGCCTAGGAAATACTGTCTGTGTTAAATACAATTGATAACATGTAACCAAGAACAATTGCCCTAATTGGAGACTCTAATCTTAGGGGCATAGATACCTAGCTAGGATTTCACTCAAGGAATTCCTGGAAGTTCTCACAGTGAGGATCCAAAAATGTCCCTTGCGGCTCCGACCATTAAAACACAGCTGGACCTTCTCCACAATGACCTACTCTTCAGAGAAAGCATAAATCTGATTGCACTTTGTCTGAGTGCAATTCTAAAACCTATTCCACCTGGGGAAAGAAAACTACTCCCTAGTCCATTCTCCTCAATTTTTGGTAACACAAGGGAGAAAGTTCTGCCAATATGGAATTGGACTTCAAGGTAATAGATTTTGAATTACAGCCAGCGGGCAGGGATAAAACAAATAGCTATGCATCTGGAAAAGGGGTAAAAACACAGTCCCAGGAAACAGATCCTGGGATCTGTTAGCAATCTGTTAAGGTTAACAAACTGCACTTTCAGGAGATCAGACAACTCCAAGAAAGATAAATACCAAATAAACTGCAGAACCAAAAGCAAAGAGAGGTTCCCAAAAGTAGCTGGGAAAGGGGATGCCCCATACCTACAACTAACGAAGGATAAGAATTACAGCTGACTTCTCATTTAAAAAAAAAAAAAAAAAAAGTGGAGTGAAATATTTAAAATATTAATGGAGAAAAAACAACACTAAACAATAATATTATATCTAGTTGTTAGGTAGTTAGAATAGGAAGAAGGAGTCCAAAATGGCGGTGGCTGAATGACAAAGAAAGGAAAAAAGCCCAAGAAAATGGAACAAAAGGAAATCCGTGGACTGGTGTGAGAATGTCAAGTGAAACAAACAGTCCCCCTTCTTGGCTAGCCCAATTTGCATAGGGCAGCAGGCTCCGTGGTGGCGGGCGGGGAGGGGGGGGGTGTGGGGGGGGGGGGGGGTGGGGGGGGAGGATAAAAACATATAAAAGGAGGAAGTCAAGAAAGACAGATTGAGGCCTCTCCTTTGGGGTTGGCCTGCCCTCATGCCTCGAGGGTGTACTTTACTGAGCTGTAACCAAGCTGTAACACTTTAGTCTGTCATTTCAAATCTTTACTGCCACGAGACACAACCAAGAAAATTCCACACTCCTTGGATGTATCGATGGTGCCACTTCTCAGGTTTAACCTGGCTGAAACAACCTCGGCTTGGCCAAGCACAGCAGAAGCCCAACTAGGCAAAACTCATGCAATGGAAGCTCAATGTGAAGAAAACCCAGCACAGTGGAAATGACAAGAAGCCTAGCATGCTGGAAACTGCGACAGCAAAAACAAACTTGGCAGAAAGCTCATGAGGCTCAGACGGATTCCAGAAGGCCTCTGGTTAAGGTAGGAGGTCCTCGCCCCTATGGCTGGAAGGACATATGGCTAACAAAGTCTTAATTCCTTTACGATCTCTCATTTCTTATTCCCTCAAACCCCCTGTGAAGAGGCGAGTGGCAGTGGGTGCACCTGAGGGACTCTGGCAGGGGCTACTCCCCAGTGGGTCTTGAAGGCTCTACTGTCTGCTGCACCTTAGTAACCGTTGTCGGGTGGGTGAGAGTTCTTCTGTACTTAACCTCCTTTATGCCAAGGATCAGGTCAATGAAAACTTTGGGCACAGGTCAGGTATTTAGCAGATTTTTCGGCAAGTTATGAAAGGGATTCCTCAGCATTTTTTCCACTGCTTTTTCCTCCCGTCCTTCAATTCCTCTCTCTATCTATGGCACCATATACAAAGTATTGAGCAGGTCATCATCTTTCCATTTCTGAAAGTTGTGTTTGAAACCGTTTACCTAAGATTGGGACCCAAACCCATGTGGCAGAGAATGGCAGGGACTCTGTGGTATGCTTGGTCACTCAGTCATGAGGCCAACCAAAAACCATGGTGCTTGGTTTCAGGACCTAATGAAGCTCAGGTTCAAGATATCTCATTGCAAAAAAAAATTCAGTGAGAGACACAGGGATAGGTAAGAAGTGAATTTGTTTGGATTTAGAAAGAAGCACACTCCACAGGGTATGGGCCAAGGCAGAGGGCTATTGTGGTGGCCATGGACTGTGGTATGGTTAGTTTTCCCGAGCTGGGTGATTTCATATGCTAATGAATGGGAGGGCATTCCAACAATTGGGGAGCAACCCCCTCCTTGGTCTTTTGATAGTGCCTTGGAACTGTCCTGGCATCTCTGGGTGAGTCATTTAGCTTGCAGATTGAGAATCAAGGTTTAGTTGAAATTGACCTGTCTGTCAGTTCTGAATATTCATTGGAAGGACTGATACTGAAGCTGAAACTCCAATACTTTGGCCACCTGATGTGAAGAACTGCCTCATTGGAAAAGGTCCTGATGCTGGGAAAGACTGAAGATGGGAGGAGAAGGGGATGACAGAGGATGAGATGATTGGTTGGCATCACCAACTCAATGCACATGAGTCTGAGTAAACTCTGGGAGTTGGTGATGGACAAGGAGGCCTGGCGTGCTGCAGACCATGGGGTTGCAAAGATTCAGACACGACTGAGCGACTGAACTGAACTGAACTGACTTGTCTGTCAGCCTGGACCCATTTGATTTTAATCAGTTTATGTTTTACCCTTGGGCCATTCTCTCAAAAGTTGTGCCCTGCCCCCTTCCTTCCTGTTTCATGCTCTTTTCTTGAGCCTGTTCCAGGCCCACAATCTAGATTGTTGCCTCTACAATCTTCTGGAGGGACAACCAGAAAATAGCTGGCCTTTGGGAGGGAAATACTGTATAATATCCAATCCCTCTAGATATTCAGGCCTTCATCTTCCATGTTTCCTACAACATGCACAACAACAGCATTTCTCAGTGGACACACTAGGGTGGGTGACGGGTACACAATTCCTGCTAGAAGTCCATCTATTGGCGGCATCCCTTCAAGGGCAATTGGCCTTCCAGGGACAATATTTGCCACTTTGGGAATTAGCCCTGCAGGCTGTTTGGGCCCAAACCCTTACCACCCTTCTCCTGAAGCTACAAACATAAACCCTAGATCAAATCTCCACTCCACTTTTATGGAACATCTGGTCTGTTGCCCCTTATCATTTCATCCCTATGCCACTAACTACTACAACCAGGATCCTGTACTCACTGTTGGCAACATTGCTCCACCCAGCTTATTACTAAAATACTCTTAATGTCCCTAACAAGACCAGGTAACCCACTCCTTTGTCATTATTTCTGTTATTGCCTAAAGTGTGTCTATGACAATGAAATGTTTACCATTGGAGACACCCTAAACTGCTCTTATGGAGGACTAGGGGAGGAAATCAGTGACTTACATTCCCTCAGAGCAATAAGAGGATAAGGCTTATGGCTATTTCCCCAGGTTCCCAGTCTCAGGGCGCAGGCTTGGATTGCTTTACATCATGGTATCTATTCCCATCTGCATTGGACAAACTGGCAATGAGTTAAGATTACAACCCCTTCATCCTACCTAGCACCAGTCACAATGGAGACCTTGGGGATGCCCCGGGGACCCAATTCTTGGGAAGCCGACTTGCCTCGACCTGCCCAGGGATTCCATCTCCAGGAGGTTGTCATGCCTCAACCTGCCTGGGGATCTGCACCCTGACCCAGGGATGCCTGGCTCTCAGGTTGCAACAGTACTGGCTAGGATAAGCTTCAGAAAGACTCATCCCTGAGGAAGTCCACCCATGGAAATAGAAGAAAGCCTATTAGTTGTGGGGCTGTGCCCAATCTCAGCAATAAATCAGGAGCCCAACAAGAACCCCCATTGCCTTTCTAGAAATTCTTAAAGAGGCACTCCCCAAATTTACCAATCTGGACTTAAGACTCTCATGAGGGACAGGTGATTTTAAAGGATAAATTCCTATCCCAGTGTGCATCAGACATCAGGATAAAGTTACAACAGCTACAGCAGCAAGACCCTGCTGCCTCTTTAGATGAGATGGTCCAGACAGCCACCAATACCTTTTATAACAGAGTACAGGAGAGGGAGTCCAAGGCCAAGGAAAGGGAGAAAATGAAAGAGACAAGGCACACCCAGATGCTGGGCACCCTCCAGGGAAACCCTGTGGCAAACCCTGAGTCCTTAAAGGACAAGGCATGAGGCAAGTGCCTAATCTGTGGACAGGCAGAACATTGGGCCAAAGAGTATCCAAACCATGACAGGTCTGTGAAAACAGCTTTCTACAAATGCCATAATTTAAGACATTGGGCAGCACTCTGCCCTGGGGACGCAAAATCCTCAAGATCAAGTGCCAGGCCTTCCCTCACGATGGTTCAACAGGACTGAAGTGGCCCACTCCAGCCAGCCAGCCTGTAACAGATAACCATCACAGGGCTAGAGCAAAGGCTGCAATTGGATGTGGCAGGTAGGTCTGAGAATTTCTTGATTGACATGGTGGCTACCTACTCTGTCCTGACCCTCTACACTGGAGCCTTCTCCCAAAACTGTACCCTTTTTGGTGCTACAGGAAAAGCAATTACAAAAAGATTTCACCAAGCACCCAAGCTGGGGTGGACAAATATTTTCCCACAAGCTTCTGGTGGTCCCTGAGTGTCCTACACCCTTATTGGGAAGAGATCTTTCCCTGCCTTCAAAATCTTGCGGCTATTGCAATCCTGATAGAAGATGCTTTAAAACTCTCTCTCTTGGGGGCAACCTATTTTTACCAGACCCCAAGTGAAACAACTCCTGAATGAGAAAGGTCATTTATGGATGTCTGATCAAAGGATCCTCAGATATCAGGTAGTGCTGATGGAAAATCCAGGCCTGACTATATCCCCTTGTGAGGTTCTTAACCCTGTCACCCTCCTGCCTATCCCCGAGGGCTCTCTCCCCTTTCACTCTTGCATAGAAACCTTAGACCACTGAACAAAGCCCTGAGAGGGATTGTCAGAAGATCCTCTGACCAATCCTGAGTAAATCTGGTATACTGAGGGAAGCAGCTTTGTCTGGAATGGAAAAGGAAGAGGTGGGTGTACAGTAGTCTCCAATTTTGAGACCATAGAAGCTAAACATTTGCCACCAGGTACTCAGCCCAATTGGCTGAGCTCATAACCTTAACTTGAGCTTTAGAGCTGAGAGAGGGAAAGCATGCCTTTCTGGTGCTACATAGACATGCTGCTATTTGGAAAGAAAGAGGTCACTTGACCACGCAAGGGTCCCCAATCAAATATGCTGATCAAATCTTTAGGGAGGCAGTCCATCTGCCTGCTGAGGTTTCAGTCTCCCCACTGTAAAGGACACCAAACTGGGAGCACAAAGTGGCATGAGGGAACCATGCAGCTGATCAGGCAGCTAAGAAAGCAGCATTGCAGAACAAGGACCTAATCGGGGTTGCCACCTTAGTTCCACAGAATAATTTGCCAGAAACTCCTTCATATACTGAAGTTGAGACTCTTAAAGCTAAGAGTGAGGGCTTTTCAAGAAGATCATATGGGGTGGTTCCAAAGAAAGGACTCTTTTTTCTGACTGGGAACCTCCAATGGAAGTTGGTTAAGTCTTTACATGCCACCACTCATTTAGGGGAGAAGGGCCTCCAAAGATTACTAGATAGGTCCTTCAGAGGAACAGGCCTCCAAACGACTATAAGGGAAATGGTCTCCTCTTGTCCCACTTACCAATTAAACAACCCCCAAGGAGCTTGAAGAACCCAACTGGCCCAGCCCATTCAACGATGTGGGACCTACCCAGGAGACTAGCAGAGGGACTTCACCCAGATGGCAGTTTCTCAAGGGTATAAATACCTATTAGTCATGATTAGATACATTCACAGGATGGATTGAAGGCTTTCCCAACTGGACTGAGAAGGTGGTAAAAAAAAAAAAAAAAACAAGTTCCATGAAATCATTCTGAGATTTGGTCTGTCAAATCTGTCTGTCATTACAAAGTGACAACAGGGCATCATTTACTTCTAAGATCTTTAAAGGATTTGGCATTTCTTATTACCTCCATTGTGCCTGGGGGCCTCAGTCTTCAGGAAAAGTAGTAAGAGCCAACCAATTCTTAAAGTCAGTGATAAAAAAGATAACCCAGGAGACATCACTGGGATGGAAAGAGGCTTTACCAATAGCTCTCCTCCATAACCATATTGGCCCTAAGGAACAGGTTGGTCTTAGTCCTTATGAGGTGCTATATGGGAGACCTTTTGTTTATGTCAATGACCTCTTCCTTGATCTAGAGGCTCAGACCCTCCTATCTTATACTATGGCCATTGGCAATTCCACCAAGATAAACGCTTGTGGGGTATCAACCAGGACCCTGAAGAGTCTAAAGAGCCAACACTCTATGCTCTATGGACTCTAGCCCTAATTAAAGTCTGGAAAGATGGGTCCCCAAAGACTCAACTCCAGCCCACATGGAAGGGCCCCTACCCAGTAATACTTTATACCCACACAACAGGCAAGGTAACAAGACATGATTCCTGGATTTCTTGATTCATCAGTCAAGTCATGGAAGAAAACTGAAGAGGACACTCAGGACACCTGTGAGCCCATGGAAGAACTCAGATACCTATTCAGGACTACAAATAAGTGCCATACTAATGAACACTCCCAAAATTAATTTCTGGGAATAAGATTTCTCAGGATAGCTCTAAAGAGCCAACACAGCTTGGCAGGGTTTGTCCTCCAAAATAGACAGGAGGTAGATCTCCTTATCCCTGAACAAGGAAGAACTTGAGCCATCTTGAATGAGATGTGTGGTTTCCGGGTAAATACCTCCCTCTAAGTTAAAGAAAGTCTCACAGTCCTCAAGAAAAACATTCAGATCCTACAGGACCTCAAAGAACAAACTGGATATTTCTTAGCGTGGCAGTCTCTCTTTGGGGAACCCTTCTCCTGGAGAGGGGGGATTAGAGTTGGCTACTGCCCCTGCTAATACCTGTTATCACCATATTGATGCTGCTTATGATTGCTCCATATATTATCAGTTGTCTAACCTGTTCTGTCTGTGTCCAGGTCAACAGGCTACAACATGCAGTGCCAGTTCAACAACAAGGATATATAAAACTACAGCTGACCATCGAAAATATCACTGACTCTTAGATGGACACCGCTATTAGGAATCTGAGGTTTGAGACTAGCAAGCGGGGGGACCCAATGCCCCTCGCCATCCTAGTTCAGCAGGAAGTAGCCAGAAAGACCTTCATGTCCCTATTCCCAAAGAATTGGGCCTCCCATCTCTTGAGGGGGGGAATGTCAGGTAGTTAGACTAGGAAAAAGGAATCCAAAATGGTGGTGGTTAAAATACAAAGAAAGGGGAAAAGGCCACTAAAATGGAACAAAAGGAGATCTGCAGACAAGAGTGAGAACTTCTGGTAAAACAAACACTCCCCCTTCTTGGCTAGCCTTATTTACATAGGGCAGGCTTGGGGTTGGGCAGGGAGACAAATGTATAAAAGGAGGAAGGCAAGACAGATTGAGGCTTCTCCTTTGGGGTCGGCCCACCCTCACACCTCAAGGGAGTACTTTTCTTCACTTGCTGAATAAAACTGAACTGTAACCAAGCTGTAACCCTTTTGTCTGCTGTTTCAAATCTTTGTTGCAGTGAGACAGAATCGAGGAAATTACACACTTCCCCGACATAGAGAAATTACACTTTTAAAGTAAATGAGAAGTCTTCTTCAAACAAACACACACAAAAAAACATAAAGCAATTCATAACCAGCAGATGTGACTTATAAGAAATATTAAAGGAAATTATTTATGTGGAATAAAGTAATATTAATCAAAAACTTGAATCACTATTATGAAAGGAAGAGCACCAAAAAATAAATGAAAGTTGAAATATATTTTGTTTTAAAAAACTGATGTCTAATTGACATATAACTTTTAGTTTCAGGTGTACAGTATAATTATTTGATATTTATATATACTGTGAAAAGTCACCACAATAAGTCTAGTTACCCTCTGTTACCTTACAAGTTTACAAAATAGGCAATAAAATATCATTAACTATAGTTAATATTATCTTATTGTTCAGTCGCTAAGGTGTGTCTGACTCTGCAACCCCATGGACTATAGCATGCCAGTCTGCTGCAGTCCAACTCTCCTCCATTATCTCCTGGAGTTTATTCAAATTTATTTCCATTGATTTGGTGATGCTGTTTAACCATTTCATCCTCTGCCACCTTTAGCTATTATGCTGTACATTATATCCTCAAGAATTATTTCTTTTATGACTGGAAGCTTGTACCTCATGATCCAGTTCACCCATTTTTTTCTACCCCCAAACTCTTCCCCCTGTGACAACCACCACTGTGTTATCATTTTGTAATTCCCTACTTTGACTACCTGACTCTCAGTCCAACTTCTGGATGAATTTTGGAACTCCTTCTCAGCTGTATTACCAAGTATATTACAGATACAATCACTGAACCAAGCTGTGGTATTGTTGGGAGAATAATGACCCAGAGATGATGTCCACAGCCTAATAACTGACAAAGGAATATTAAGTTTACACATGGAATTAAACAGCTAATAAACTGATCTAAAACTAGATTATTCTGTATTATCTGGAGGGCCTAATATAATCACAAGTGTCCTTACATGTGGAAAAATGATGAAGAATAATTATTGGTGGAATTAATGGCTCAGCCGAATTTTGCTAGATTTGAGGGTAGAGGAATGGGGCCATGAGCCAAAAAATATAGACTTTCTTTAGAAGCTGGAGAGAAGGAGAAAGATTCTACCCTAGAGCCTCAAGAAAAGAACACATCTCGATCTTGGCTCAATAAGACCCATTATCAGATTTCTAACATTCAGAACTTAAAATCATGGTGGTTTGATCGCTAAGACATGTTCGACTCTTGCAACCCCATGGACTGTAGCCCGCCAGACTTCTCCATCCATGGGATTTCCCAGGTAAAAAAACTAGAGTGGGTTGCCATTTCCTCCTCCAAGGGATCTTCCCAACCCAAGGATGGAACCCAGGTCTCATGAGTTGACAGGCAGATTCTTACTGCTGAGCCACCAGGGAAGCCCAATAAGATGATAGATTTTGTTATTTTAACCACTGTTTGGTGAATTGTTGCAACAATATAAAACTAATCGAAGCAGTATGCCCAGGTCCTGTTTGACAAGTCTACTTATTGTAGACATCATGACCATAGCCAAGTACTCACTATCCCCCATTATCTCACTAGATTCTTAAAATACTGTCAATGAATTATGTATCATTATTCATATATTATGAAGAAATTGAGGCTCAAAAAGTTCTTGCCAAAAACTCCAACATTTAAAGGCCAGTCCTAGGATTTTAATTCTGCTCCTTTCATTCCAAATCCACCCCCTCCCCCCATGGTATCCAGCTTCCTATTGTGCAACATAAAATTTCAGCTTGTGCAAAAAACAAAAGAAATAAAATCTCTAAAATGTACTATTTCCACTCTCTTGCCCTTCTCTCCCCATATTCATTATTATCATTATAGCCACACATTTGTGTGCATAAGGCTGTCATTATATGCTGATATTCAATTTGTTTAAAGTTATTTATTTTCCTTTTATTTTTAATTGCTTAGATATATTCAGTTTTATTTTTATAGATCTACAACTATAATTCAGAAGTCCCTCCAACCATCTTTGTTCCCGTTTCAGTCAGCCTCAGGACATGCTTCTGCCTTTTTTTGTTTCAGGGACCATCCTAGCAAGGATACCTCAGCAGATAGGAAAATATGTATGTGTGTGTGCTAAGTTGCTTCATTTGTGTCAGATTCCCTGTGACCTTATGGACTGTAGCCTGCCAGGCTTCTCTGTCCATGGGATTCTGCAAGAGTACTAGAGTGAGTTGCATGCTATCCTCCAGGAGAGCTTCCTGACCAAGGGATTGAACCCAGGTCTGTGTCTCTGGCATTGCAGGTGGATTCTTTACAGCTGAGCCACAGGGAAACCCAGGAAAACATGTCCTAAGACAAAAATACTTTTGTCTTGGGATAAAAGATCACAACTTTTTCTTATAGGTGTTCTTATGCTAAATCCCTTATTTTCAAAATTCTGGAGCCTTCTTGCTTACCTAGACCTGGAGGGCTTGCAAGTACTTGCTAGATTATAAATGTCCTGAGGGAAAGATAACAGGTTAATTGATTTATAGCTTCTTAACCTAGCTCAGTGCGTGGCTTAAGTAAGGTGTCCAATGAATATTGAAAAAAGTCCAGCTCTTATTTGAAGTCTTGCTCCTATCTGTCATTGGTGAACTGTCTCATGAACACATCTGCCTAAGTAGTCATGTTATCTTTGAGGCCCTGGCTACTGAGCAGGACACCTGGCACCTGCTCCTCTTGAATTGTGCTCCTCATATTGTGGTTCTGACTATGGCATTATGACCTGAATTTAACTAGCATAGTTGAAAAATATAGCATGGTGAAGAAAAATGCTGAAAATAAACACAGATTAACTTAGTCAAACTACATGGGAAAAGAAAAAAAAAAAGCAACCTCTTTTTCTAATTTGTTCTAGTGGACAGAATCTCTGACTTTTCCTTTTATGCTTCTTCAATATTGCATGTGAACAGGGATATCCTAGAGAGCAGTGGGAAATATATAAAATTATGAAGTTTCACATTCAATTTAAATTTTGGCCAGCTCTTACAATATGCGTTATTTTTGTCTGAATTGCCCTGTAGCTATAAAATGCGGTTTCTCATTTAAAGGCAACTAGTAGTCAGGAACTGATTTCATGATTGAATGCATTACAAAACTCAGGTTCATTAGTATAATTATGGAAATGTGGTTCATAGCCCTGGGATATATTATTTTCTTCAAAGAAAAATAAGAGACTAACATAAGCATATAATTTGGTTTAACTAGTATATATGTGTCAAATATTGAAAGCTGAAAACTTTGGGTTATTAATGTAAGAATCATCCACTGAAAATATTTTATCCCATTATTCATTTTTTTCTCTAAAAGATAAAACATGAAATGTGGTACAAATAAAAATTTTAACAAACAATAGTAAGAGAAATGCAGTAATTAAAACAGGCAGAAAAAAAGAAAGAGTTAAATATGATAAAAAACCAATATAACATTTTAATTTTTACCTTCTTGATATATTAATTATATCATATGTTAAGTTTCATATAATTACATACTATTGGGAACTTTTGTCTAATTGCTAATATATATAAGTTTTTAAAAAAGCCATAGTGCTCTTTTATGCAATATGGTTCCCAATGCCTTCTGCATTTTACTTTTGATTTTATAAAATCACATAGGTAATAGCCACTAATAGTAGGTATAGCTTTTCTCTTTTCCTTTGTCAATATCTTTTAAATTAAATATAAAATATCAGGTGCAAATTGCCAGGAAAACCTAGATGTACTTCAACAGATGAATCAACAAATACACAAAATAGAATATTCAGTTCAGTTCAGTTGATCAGTCGTGTCCGACTTTTTGCAACCCCATGAATCACAGCACGCCAGGCCTCCCTGTCCATGATCAAATCCCAGAGTCCACCCAAACCCATGTCCATTGAGTCGGTGATGCCATCCAGCTGTCTCATCCTCTGTCATCCCCTTCTCCTCCTGCCCTCAATCTTTCCCAGCATCAGGGTCTTTTCAAATCAGTCAGCTCTTCGCATCAGGTGACCAAAGTATTATTGGAGTTCCAGCTTCAACATCAGTCCTTCCAGTGAACACCCAGGACTGATCTCCTGTAGATGGACTGGTTGGATCTCCTTGCAGACCAAGGGACTCTCAAGAGTCTTTTCCAACACCACAGTTCAAAAACATCAATTCCCTGGCCCTCAGCTTTCTTTATAGTCCATCCAACTCTCTCATCCATACATGACCACTGGAAAAACCATAGCCTTGACTAGACAGACCTTTGTTGGCTAAGTAATGTCTCTACTTTTCAATATGTTGTCTAGGTTGGTCATAACTTTCCAAGGAGCAAGCGTCTTTTAATTTCATGGCTGCAATCACAACCTGCAGTGAATTTGGAGCCCAGAAAAATAAAGTCAGCCACTGTTTGCACTGTTTCCCCATCTATTTGCCAGGAAGTGATGGGACTGGATGTCATGATCTTAGTTTTCTGAATGTTGAGTTTTAACTTTTTCACTCTCCTCTTTCACTTTCATCAAGAGGCTCTTTAGTTCTTCACTTTCTGCCATAAGGGTGGTGTCATCTGCATATCTTAGGTTATTGATATTTCTCCCAGCAATCTTGATTCCAGCTTGAGCTTCCTTCAGCCCAGTGTTTCTCATGATGTACTGTGCATATAAGTTAAATAAGCAGGGTGACAATATACAGCCTGAGGTACTCTTTTTCCTATTTGGAACGAGTCTGTTGTTCCATGTCCAGTTCTAACTCTTGCTTCCTGACCTGTATACAGGTTTCTCAAGAGGCAGGTCAGGTGGTCTGGTATTCCCATCTCTTTCAGAATTTTCCACAGTTTATTGTGATCCACACACAAAGTCAAAGGCTTTGGCATATTCAATAAAGGAGAAATAGATGTTTTTATGGAACTCTCAAAAAATTGATGATCCAGCGGATGTTGGCAGTTTGATCTCTGGTTCCTCTGCCTTTTCTAAAACCAGCTTGAACATCTGGAAGTTCATGGTTCACATATTGCTGAAGTCTGGCTTGGAGAATTTTAAGCATTTCTTTGCTAGCATGTGAGATAAGTGCAATTGTGCAGCAGTTTGAGCATTCATTGGCATTGCCTTTCTTTGGGATTGGAATGAAAACTGACCTTTTTAGTCAGCCATAAAAAGGAATTAATTTGAGTCAATTCAAGTAGGTAGATGAACCTAGAGCCTGTTATAGAGTCAAGTCAGGAAGACAAAAAGAAATACCTTGTAATTGTATATATGTAATATAGAAAAATGGTACTGATGAGCCTATTTGAAGACAGGAATAGAGATGCAGACATAGAGAAGAGACTTGTGGACACAGTGGGAGAAGGAGAAGGTGGGACAAATTTAGAGAGTATCATTGAAATATATATTAATACATTAGCATATGTAAAATAAATATCCAGTGGGAATTTGCTATATAACACAGGGAATTCAACCCCGTGCTCTGTGACAACCTAAAGGGATGGGCTAGGGTGAAGGGTAGGCTAGAGTTTCAAGAGGGAGAGGACATATGTACACTTTTATTCATGTTGTTGTATGGCCGAAACCAACACAACAGTGTAAAGCAATTACCCTTCAAGTACAAACAAATTTAAACTTATTAAATTTAATAAATTTATTTACTTATTTATAAATTTATTTATTCATTAAAATGTCTGCATAGCACATTGCCTCATCTGTTCTACAGGCTAACACTTGCTACCTGGAAGGAAGGAGATTTTATTGTTAAATGACAGATATTATTTCCATAGTAGCTATGTAAGCAGGGTTTAGACCAGAAAAATCATACATGTCTGCTGCCTTTTATTATCAAAAATTGTTTGAATCTACCCAAATTTATTAAATTTAATAATGTTTTTAAAAAAGGAATATCAAATGTATGCTTACCAGGGACTCACTGATTATAATTACAAACACAAAACAAAGGAGCTAGCAATTACAATTTGGTTCTGAAATGGACAAATATAGTTAGACTACACCAGGCGAGGAAGGGAAGTACCAGAAGATAAATTTATAGCATATGCTTCATGATTAGAAGCATTTATATAAAGAAAGGCAAATAAACCAAAATGTAAGTATAAGTAATCTTTTAAACATCAATGTTTATGACCTAACTGGGATATCAGAAATGAAAAGAAATAAAGGATAAAAATAGCATTTGTGTTCTTCTGTATAAAATGCACAGAAACAAGTGGCTACTGCTTTTTTCTTAAGTAGGATGACAAAGACAAAATCACTTTCATCTATGATATAATTAAACCATAACTTATTCATAATTAGTTTCTATCACTCTCACTTTATAAATAAATTTCAAAATATTTCAGCCCTCTGTATCTTCAACATTGCCATATTCCAAGCTACAATCTTTTCTAATTGGACTCAGAATCTTTTCAGAGAGAAAAATGAAAGTGTTTTGTACAGCAGATAAAGCAAAGAATATAAAAATTAAAAATAAATTCTCACAAGTTTTCTTGATACAGAACATAAGGGCTTTTTTACTTAATTTGGTCATAGTTAACATAGATAATGTTATATTTAATCAATTCTAGATGTACATTATTCCCACTTTTAAAAATATCTCTGGAATTGAATAATCAATGCTGTTATGTTTGATAAGATATGATAACTCAAATGTCTGATACCACATTGCCTCACCTGTTCTACAGGGTAACATTTGCTACCTAGAAGGAACACTTTATTATTAAATGGCAGATACTATTTTCATAGTTGCTATGTGAGCAGGGTTTGGATCAGAAAAGTTATACATTTGTGCTAATCTTATTATCAGAAGTTGTTTGAATCTACCCAGAAAGTTTGGTAAGAACAGAAATCATCAGTAAAGTGATAAAAACATTGACTCTAAATCAGGTTGGCTAGGATATACAATAAAGTCATCATGTGGTGAGACACTAAGTTCTCTGTGTCAATAAAATGCATATACAACAACAATGTCAGGTGTTCTGGTAGATAACATATTCATGTTACACTACCTAACAGATGCTATGTAATTCACAAGTTATACATGTTATTACATATTCAGTTCAGTTCAGTTTGGTTCTGTCTCTTTGTGACCCCACGGACTGCAGCACACCAGGCCTCCCTGTCCATTGCCAACTCCCAGATATTACTCAAACTTATGTCCATTGAGTCGGTGATGCCATCCAACCATATCATCATCTGTCATCCCCTTCTCCTCCTGCCTTCAATCTTTCCCAGCATCAGGGTCTTTTCCAATGACTCAATTCTTCACATCATGTGGCCAAAGTTATTGGAGTTTCCACTTCAACTTCAGTCCTTCCAATGAATATTCAGGACTGATTTCCTTTAGGATGGACTGATTGGATCTCCTTGCTGTCCAAGGGACTCTCAAGGGTCTTCTCCAACACCACAGTTCAAAAGCATCAAATTGTTTGGCACTTAGCTTTCTTTATAGTCCAGCTCTCACATCCATACATGATTATGGGCAAAACCATAGCCTTGACTAGATGGACCTTTGTTGGCAAAGTAATGTCTCTGCTTTTTAATATGCTGTCTAGGTTGATCATAACTTTCCTTCCAAGGAGTGGTATAATCTGCATATCTAAGGTTACTGATATTTCTCCCGGAAAACTTGATTCCAGCTTGTGCTTCATCCTACCGTCTTACTTGGGTTTCTCTTACCTTGGACGTGGGGTAGCTCCTCTTGGCTGTGCTTCTGCACCTCCGTCAAAAGCAAAATGGCTCTCTGAGGAGGCCTTACAAATAGCTGTGAAAAGAAGGGAAGCGAAAAGCAAAGGAGAAAAGGAAAGTTACACCCATTTGAATGCAGAGTTCCAAAGAGTAGCAAGGAAAGATAAGAAAGCCTTCCTGAGTGATCAATGCAAAGAAATAGAGGAAAACAATAGAATGGGAAAGACTAGAGATCTCTTCAAGAAAATTAGAGATACCAAAGGAACATTTCATGCAAAAATGAGCTCAATAAAGGACAGAAATGGTAGGGACCTAACAGAAGCAGAATATATGAAGAAGACGTGGCAAGAATACACAGAACTGTACAAAAACGATCTTCACGACCCAGATGAGCACAATGGTGTGATCGCTCACCTAGAGCCAGACATACTGGAATGTGAAGTCAAGTGGGCCTTAGGAAGCATCACTACGAACAAACTAGTGGAGGTGATAGAATTCCAGTTGAACTATTTCAAATCCTAAAAGATGATGCTGTGAAAGTGCAACACTCAATATGTCAGCAAATTTGGAAAACTCAGCAGAGGCCACAGGACTGGAGAAGGTCAGTTTTCATTCCAATCCCAAAGAAAGGCAATGCCAAAGAATGCTCAAACTGCTGCACAACTGCACTCATCTCAGACACCAACAAAGTAATGGTCAAATTTCTCCAAGCCAGGCTTCAGCAATACATGAACTGTGAACTTCCAGATGTTCAAGCTGGTTTTAGAAAAGGCAAAGGAACCAGAGATCAAACTGCTAACATCTGCTGGATCATCAAAAAAGCAAGAGAGTTCCATAAATACATCTATTTCTGCATTATTGACTATGCCAAAGCCTTTGACTGTGTGGATCACAATAAACTGTGGAAAATTCTGAAAGAGATGGGAATACCAGACCATCTGACCTGCCTCTTGAGAAACCTGTATGCAGGTCAGAAAGCAACAGTTAGAACTGGACATGGAACAACAGATTGGTTCCAAATAGGAAAAGGAGTACATCAAGGCTGTATATTGTCACCCTGTTTATTTAACTTATATGCACAGCACATCATGAGAAATGCTGAGCTGGAGGAAGCTCAAGCTGGAATCAAGATTGCCGGGAGAAATTTCAATAACCTCAGATATGCAGATGACACCACCCTTATTTCAGAAAGTGAAGAGGAACTAAAGAGCCTCTTGATAAGAGTGAAAAAACTGCCTTAAAACTCAATATTCAAAAAAGGAAGATCATGGCATTTGGTCCCATCACTTCATGGCAAATAGATGGGGAAGCAATGGAAACAGTGACCGAATTTATTTTCTTGGGCTCCAAAGTCAGTGCGGATGGTTATTGCAGCCATGAAATTAAAAGACACTTGTCCTTTGGAAGAAAAGGTATGAGCAACTTAGACAGCATATTAAAAAACAGAGACCTTACTTTGCTTACAAAGTTCAGTCTAGCCAAAGCTATGGTTTTTCCAGTAGTCCTGTATGGATGTGAGAGTTGGACTATAAAGAAAGCTGAGCACCAAAGAATTGATGATTTTGAACTGTGGTGTTTGAGAAGACTCTTGAGAGTCCCTTGGACAGCAAGATCAAACCAGTCAATTCTCAAGGAAATTAGTTCTGAATATTCATTGAAAGGACTGATGCTGAAGCTGAAATTCCAATACTTTGGCCACCCAATGTGAAGAACTGACTCACTGGAAAAGACCCTGATGCTGGGCAAGAGGAGAAGGGCACCATAGAGGATGAGATGGCTGGATGGCATCACCGACTTGATGGACATGTGTTTGAACAAGCTCCTGGAGGTAGTGATGTACAGGGAAGCCTTGTGTGTCCATGGGGTCAAAAAGAGTCGGACATAACTGAGTGACTGCTCTGACTGAATTTTGCTATTATAAGAATTATACCCATATTAAGATAGAATAATAAGATAAAGATTTTAACAACATTTATTTCAGTTTGTTTACATTCCAGTTTCATACTGAGCTAAAATATGTCTAAATTTTATTTACATGTAATCAATTATTTGCCCATCTGCAGATTCTGTTAAAGAAAAGCTTCATAACACAATACTTTATTATCAAAATCACAAACCTAGGTGACTAAATAGAAATTGCTGGTATTGTTCAGTCACTAAGTCATGTCTGACTCTTTGAAACCCCATGAACTACAACACAGCAGGGTTCCCTGTCCTTCACTATCTCCTGCTGAACTTCATGTCCATTGTCTTTATAATGCCCTCCAACCATCTCATCCTCTGTTGCCCCCTTCTCCTCCTGCCCTCAATCTTTCTCAGCATCAGGGTCTTTACAATGAGTATCCTCTTTTTAAGCACAAGATGGTACCTTTTATGCCTCAAGGGAAAGCAATCACATTGAGAAAGGAAAGATACTTCC
Source organism: Cervus canadensis (assembly GCF_019320065.1). Taxonomy (NCBI): domain Eukaryota; kingdom Metazoa; phylum Chordata; class Mammalia; order Artiodactyla; family Cervidae; genus Cervus; species Cervus canadensis. Next base: position 63,475,217 of record NC_057398.1, on the reverse strand, counting down.
AGGGTAAGCTTTTTCCTCCTGGTTTCTAAAGCTGCACACTTATTCTCAGTTGTTATTTTGTGCACTCTCTTAGCTGTGTCTGACTCTTGAGACCCCATGGACTATAGCACACCAGGCTTCCCTGTCCTTCACTATCTCTTGACTGTGATCCACACAGTCAAAGGCTTTAGCATAGTCAATGAAGCAGTGGTGGATGTTTTTCTGGAATTCCCTTGCTTTTTTCTATGACCCAACAGTTGTTGGCAATTTGATCCCTGGTTCCTCTGCCTTTTCTAAATCCAGGTCATACATCTGGAAATTCACAGTTCACGTACTGTTGAAGCCTTCCTTGAAGGGTTTTGAGCATTACCTTGCTGGCTTGCTTGCATATTCTCAATATGCAAATACTAACATTTTTCCTTGTCCTCTTGTGCTTGTATTCTGTTTTCTCTGTTGTTTTGTTGAGATTCAAGATAAACTTTCCTCTTCTTTCTCTGGTGCTGGCCTGCACATTACTTGAGAGATCTAGTATTCTTTATAAATTATGGGAAGTTAGGCAGAGATTGGAGTGGGAGTGGATTGGTAGGAGAAACTGCTGCCAACCCTTGGTACCTGGAGGGTGAGCTGCCAAAAGGGCCTAGATTTGTCCCTTATTGTATTGGTTGAGGATGTGTGGATTGTGCGTGAATTTGTGTCTCTTTGGAAACACAGTATCCTCATCCCATGTGAGTCAGAGAATAAAGATAACGAGCTTCCCATGTGTGTTCAATCACTATATTTGTTTTTTATTTTTTATTTTTCTGATTGTTTCAGTTTAAATCAATCAGCCGTATGCTCTTCAAGGACTTCATTATTAGCCAATATTCTACAAATGTGTTCCTGCCATTCCATGTGATTTGGCATGGGAAAGGGGTAGACTCAGGCACTAAATGTTTTGCTTTCATTGTCAACTCATAAAATTCCTGATTTTAATATTAAAAATATAATATACTCTATTCTTATGAACAGAATGAAAACTTAAAGGAGCTAATACAAAATTAAATTTATATAAATACATCTCTGGGTATCACATTAAACATGCTTTAGCACACAAATTAGTTCAATTGCTTTCATAGTTAAATATGTAAATAAGTATAAATGATGACAGATTCTGTAGTTTTTAAAAATAATGCCTTAATGACAATGACTGAAATCAAGCATCTTCCCTGATTTTTTAAAAACAGTATACATAAAAAAAAAAAACAAAACAGTATACATGATGTGGCAGACACATCCACAGAGTAACCCTCAGTGAGTTACACCTTTGTATAATTCTCAGCCTTTACATGTCAGAGGACCCAATAAGTTGCTTCTTACCAAAAGAATAAAGGTCATAGAATGATACTCCTGGATTAAGTTATGTTATCTGGAAAGGTGATGGGTTTTCACACCTGTGTTACATAAGACTCAGTTTTAGCAGACTACAATGAAATTGTTGGCTTTGAAGAAACAAACTCTTATTTTGTGAATAGTCCTGGATAATTTTCCTTATTATTCATTGTAAATGAATATGTACTACCAGTTTTATTTTGTCTGAATCTCCCTCAAGATATTGTTGATATGTGGAAAACTAACCTGTTTTAGCAACCCAAGTGATTCTGTAAGAGGCACCTTTTGTAATTCTGTTAGTGAATTTAGTAGGAGTGAATACTGTGCTATAATAAACAGAATGTAAAATGTTAATTAAATCTATAGAGAAAGCAAGGTTTGGGCAGAGGAGACACAGATACTGTAGGGTGAAATGATGGGATCCTATGTTATGCTGTGGCAAAAATTCTGGTTGCAATGGTGCTGTTTTGTGGCTCCCAAACTTAGAGAAAATGGGGGAAAAAATGAAATCATATGCTGATTATTTCTTGTGAACTTTCTCTTTATTAAACTTCCATAAAATATGGATTAAGTGATAACAGAGCTGACCAGTCTGTTAAAAAAACAAACAAAAAAAAAAGGTGGAAAAGAACATACAGCTATACTAAAAGAGTTATTAACAGTCTAAACTGGATGGGAATAATATTTTCACTCTTCTTTCCTAAATGTCTGACAGGTTATATTTTTCATACACAAAGAATCTGGAGATAGGGTTGGTAGGGATGCTCTGCAAAACACACTAGGGGTTCAGACATTTTCCATATTTATACTAGACTCTCTAGGATATAGATGTTCTCCTCCTACTTGCAAAACCACATATTTATTCTGAATACAAGGCAGGAAAATAGTTAGAAATGAAAAAGTCCAAAGGATATCCAAAAAAATGAAGATCATGGTGTCTGGTCTCATCACTTCATGGCAAACAGATCTGGAAATAATTGAAACAGTAACAGACTTTATTTTCTTGGGCTTCAAAATCACTCCAGATGGTGACTGTAGTCATGACATTAAAAGACATTTGCTCCTTGGAAGAAAAGCTATGACCAATCTAGACAGCATGTTAAAAAGCAGAGACATTGCTTTGATGACAAAGGTCTGTCTAGTCAAATTTATGGTGTTTCCAGTAGTCATGTATGGATGTGAGAAATGGACCATAAAGAAGTCTGAGTGCCAAAGAATTGATGCTTTTGAACTGTGGTGTTGGAGAAGACTCTTGAGAGTCCCTTAGACAACAAGGAGATCAAACCAGTCAATCCTAAAGGAAATCGACCCTGAATATTCATTGGAAGGACTGATACTGAAGCACCAGTACTTTGGCCTCCTTTGAAGGCAGGAGGGGAAGAGGACAACAGAAGATGTTTCTGTCATTGGAACCACTGACATGGTTGGATGGCATCACAGACTCAATGAACATGAGTTTGAGCAAACTGCGGGAGATGGTAAAGGACAAGGAAGTTTGGCGTGCTGCAATCCACAGGGTCAGTGGCAAAGAGTTAAACATGACTGAGAGACTGAATAACAAAAAGGACATATGCCAGGTGAGTCTATACTCTTTAACAGGTTTCCCATTCACCCATCTCTGTTGATATCTTAGAGGTTACAAATTCCTCACATCACCGTCCTATTTAGTAGGGCAGTTGGAAATCTGAGTATTTCATCCAGTGAATATTATTAGCTCAGATAAATGTATAGTTCTGTAAAGCATAAAACTGAGAGAAGTTATTGGATACCAATCTCTGCCATAACTTTTAAATCTCTGAATCTAGTGTTTATAGTTAAGAAAAGAAAGATCTACATTGTCTTAAAAAAGAAAAAGAAAAAAAGCCTTGGATTATAAAACAATCATCTTTCCTGTTCAGTAAGAAGTCTGGAAATCTCCAATCACTGACACATTTTGCCCCAGATGACACCAAGTTTAGTCTAGATCACTGTATTCCCACACCTATATGGAGATGATATTTGACAGAAGCAGAAAGATGATTTGACTGGTGGGGCTTTATTAGCCTCTGGTAGGTTTAAGGCCTTCAAATAAGATGTAGTTGTAAACAGAGATTGAAAAATAATCCTAATAGTCATAGGTATTGAGAATTTAAATAGCTATAGAAATATTTTTCTAATTTCAGAAAAAAAAAAAAATGGAAACAGGGATGTGAAAAGAACAACTTATGAAAAAAAAGGAACCTGGAAGAGATTGAAGGATTAGAGTTAAACCAAAGATACAAAAGTAAATAAATATAGAAAGGAGTAAAGGGTGAAATAAGCCTATGGTCATTTTAATGACTAATGTTAAGAGCATACTTGAGAGACTCTTGAGAGTGTACAGGTATAGTCCAAACAGCTGAAAATTCTGAGAGAAGAGACAAAGAAACAAAGAGCCACCTGGAAATTACAGGTGTTTCAAAGGAGTAATTGAGATTCAAACCAAAATCAAACTCATAATTGAAGGATATTTTACTGTACTGAAAACAGCACCAAGTAAGCAAACTTAAGGGAAATTAAAATTTAAAAAAAAAAAAAAAGCAAAAACAGAACTAAACACATTCTGGGCACTTCTATTTATTGAGACATAGCCAATTCAATGACCTGAAAAACTAGGTGTTAAAAAAGTTCTAGAAAGTCTTAATAAAATATCAGATCCACACACCTACAGTCAATTAATCTTCCACAAAGAAGGCAAGATTATACACTGGGGAAAGCATAGTCTCTTCAGCTAGTGGTGTGGAGAAAGGTAGACAGCTGAATATATATCAATGAAGTTAGAACACAGCCTTTCACCATATAGAACACAACCTTTCACCATACACAAAAATAAACTCAAAAGGGCTTAAATACTTAAACATAAGACATGCCACCATAAAATTCCTAGAACAGAACATAGGCAACACATTCTGACATAAACCAACAAATGTTTACTATGTCAGTCTCCCAAGGCAATACAAATAAAAGCAAAAATAAGTAACTGAGACCTAATCAAATTTGAAAGCTTTTTCACAGCAAAGAAAACCATAAATAAAATGAAAAGACAAAATTCAGTCTGGGAGAATATATTTTCAAATGATGTAATTGACAAGGGCTTAATTTCCAAAATATGAAACAGCTCATGAAACTCAATAACAAAAACAATAAAAACAAATAATACAATCAAAAAAAAGGAAAGAGGACCTAGATATTTCTTTAAAAAAAGAATAAATATATGCAAAACAGAAAATGAGACACAGGTGTACAGAACAGACTTTTAGACTCTGTGGGAGAAGGAGAGGGTGGGATGTTCTGAGAGAACAGCATTGAGACAAGTATACTATCAAGGGTGAAACAGATCACCAGCCCAGGCTGGATGCATGAGACAAGTGCTCAGGGCTGGTGCACTGGGAAGACCCACAGGGATGGGATTGGGAGGGAGGTGGCAGGGGGCTGGTTCAAGAAAAAAAAAAAGAACAAAAAAATACAGATGGACAAATACATATGAAAAGAAGATGCCCAACATCACTAATTGTTACAGAAATGCAAATCAATACTACAATGAGGTATCACCTCACTCTGGTCAGAATGGCCATCATTAAAAGTCTACAAACAAGTGCTGGAGAGGATGTGGAGAAAAAGGACCCCTCCTACACCATTGGTGGAATATAAATTGGTGCAGCCACTATGGAGAAGAGTATAGAGATCCCTTAAAAAAACTAAAGTAGAGCTACCACATGATCCAGCAATACAACTCCTGGGCATATATTCAGACAAAACTGTAAATCTGAAAAGGTACATGAACCCCTATGTTCACAGCAGTGCTATCGACAATAGCCAAGACATGGGACAAAAACCTAAATTTCCATCAGCAGATGAATGAATAAAGAAGATATGATTATATATACATAGATGTAGAAATATTAATCAGCCATAAAAAAGAATGAAATAATGCCATTTGTAGCTACATGAATAGACCTAGAGATTACCATTCTAAGTGAAGTAAAGCAGAAAGAAGACAAATACCAAATGACACCACTTATATGTGGAATCTAAAATATGACATGAACTATTTATGAAATAGAAACAGACTCACAGACATAGAAGACAAATTGCCAAGGGGGTGCCAAGGGGATGGGATCAGGGGAGGGTTGGAATGGGAGGTTGGGGTTAAATGATGCACACTATTCTATATATTAATAGAACAGATAAACAACGGGGTTCTACTGTAGCGCACAGGGAACTATATTGAATATTCTGTAGTAAACCATAATGAAAAAAAAAATCTGAAACATCTTTTAGATACTCAATTGAATGTGAAAGTTTATAGGAGAAATCTCATGAATATGATCAACAAAAAGTGGAAAAGAGGAGGTGGTGTTCAGAGTTCTGAAAGTGGTGGGCTGAGGGAAAAATCACTGGCCAAAAACCAAACAGAATTTCAAAATTAAACATCTCTATTAGAGTATAACATACTTAAAGAAAGGTGAACTATATAACAAGTTTTCTCAAAGTAACAATCAGTGCAATTAAAAAAAAAATCGAATATTACAAGCATCATGGAAACCCTTCATACATCAACAAAGGAAACATGAATTGCATTATAGATCATTTTCTCTATTTGTGAAGGTAAATAAATGGAACCAAAGAGAAAATACTTGTTTGTTTTGGCATCTTCTGCCCACTCTTATACTTGGAGGGTTCCATCATAAATGCATTTATGCATTTTGACTGTATAAATGTATCATAAATGAGTTATTTTTTGTCACTAATGATATTTAGGTTTAGTCTAGTATGGGGCTACTAAATATAATGCTGTTACAAATATTCATGTGCACATCTCTTTGTAAACATACATGGGCATTTCCACTGGGTATACCCATAGGAATAAAAATATCAGACCATAGAGTGTGGATAAGTTCCACTACTGTAACTAGTGACAAGCTTTCTAATATGATTGTATGCACTCCCATTTCCATCAGCGTATGAAAGGTTCAATCCTTCCTATCTCCACCTTACACAGTACTGTCAGTATCTCCCCATCTTAACCCCAGGTCAGCACCCTACCTCACACCCCACCCCAGAAGTCATAGAGGCTTAACTTTCTGCTTTTAATGTTCATTCCTTTGACAATTAATAAGATAATTATTAATTAAACTTAAGTATATTTCTCTACTGTACAGGTCACTTGGGTATTCAAAACAGAAAATACACAAAAGAATAAAGTGTCTTTCAAGTCTTTGGTTCATTTTTACTGAACTGTCTGAAGTCTGAGATTTCTCTTATTGAATTATCAAAATTTTCAAAATAAAAACATTTCTTTATGGTCTGTGTTTATTAGGTCCTATTTACAAAGTCTTTGCTTAATATAAGGTCATGATGATATAGCCCAAAGTTACTTTACTTTTCTAGAGCTTTTATTATGATACATTCTATTATTCACCTAGAATTATTTTACATATACAGTGTGATAAGAGTTGGGTTACTTTTCATTTTCCATATCAATGGTCAATTAACCTAGCACTATTCTTTTTTAAATATAATTATTTTCTAACTGCCTTATATTGTCAATTTGATATAAAACAACTTGATATAAAACATATTCATGATGTATGAATATGTCCCTTGAATTCTTTTTTTTGTACCCCTTGTAGAGTTGACTTCTGCTCCACTAATATTACAATGCTATTTTAGCTTTATGATGATTACAATTGTTATTTGGTAGAATATTTCCATAAATTTATTTTTCTTATTTACATTTCTTTTGGCTCCTCCTGGCCATTTGCAATTCCATATATATTCTAGAATCAATTAAGAATATTCACATACACAACATATAAATAAACCTAACACATTACTAGTAATTTTATTAGATTTATTGAATTTATAGATAATTTGGAGAATAAGGATATTTTAATATAGTACATTATAAACCACAAATATAAATCCACTTATTATCAGTAATATTTAAAAAATTTATACACAGTTTTTATATTTTTTCTTAGATTTATTCCCAAATATCTGGTAATTTTTATGTCACTGTATATGATGTAAATTATAATAATTAAAAATTTTTGTCACTATATATAAAATAACTTTTTACATTGGCCTCAATATTTAGCAAATTATTAAGTTCATTTTATTATTTCTAATATTATCTGGAAATAACTATACTGTGATCTATGTCTCATGTTCAATCCTTTTCCATAAAATAATCTACAGTTTAAAGATATGGTCTGATTAATCCTCAAAAGCCCATTTAAAAAATAAAATGTATAATGAAGTAATGTAATTACTAGAAACATAATTCATATCACATCGTAAGAACACCAGCAGAAAGAGTAAAGAAATGTTTATAATTTATTTAGAAAATTATGGTTTGCTCATGTGGTCAGTTGCTCAGTCATGGCCAACTCTTTGCAACCCCATGGACTGCAGTCCACAGGCTTCTCTGTCCATGGAATTTTCCATTCAAGAGTACTGGAGTAGGTTGCCACAGTCAAAATTAAAATTATATTCACAAGAAGAGACTGAGATTACTTAAATTCTTAGTTTCATAAACTACTCATGCTATGAGTGATTTGGGTTTTCATTTTATTTTCTTTTTAACATTAATATATGTATGCAGATAATTTATCTAACAAAACAAAGCCAACGATAATAAGAGTTAAAAGTTTGTGTACCAGATACTATTTGGTGAACCATTAGTTCACAAATGGTTTGTGAACTAATGGTTTGTGAACCATTGTGTGCCAGATACTATTCTAAGTGTTTAATGTAAGATAATTAATTTAACCATCACCATAAACAATTTCATATATACGCACACTGAATAACACAAATAATTTACCCAAGTTCACATGGCTGGCAAACAGTACATCTGGGATTTGAACCCTGTCAGTCTAAGTCCAAAATCTTGCTACCAATCATTGAACATACTACCAAAAGAGTTTAAAGCTCGGGCCTGGTGCACTGGGAAGACCCAGAGGAATCCGGGGGAGAGGGAGGTGGGAGGGGGGGATCGGGATCGGGATCGGGAACACTTGTAAATCCATGGCTGATTCATGTCAATGTATGACAAAAAGCACTACAATATTGTAAAGTAATTAGCCTCCAACTAATAAAAATAAATGAAAAAAAAATACACACTAAGAGTTTAAAGCACTTTGAATGGAGTTTATATCCAATACTAACTGTTATACAGGCATTCATTGGTAACATAAAAATCTACAGAAATTAATGCAATACAAACTTTATGATACCTATTTGAAAATAACAGTATAGCCATGTGGTAGGGAAGTCAGGGAAACCCAACTATGAAAACACAAAGCGTCTATTTGTATTGACTTTAAGTCACAATTCAAAGTCTGCTCACTTATTTTATTACCATTAAATTCTCCAAATCCCCCAAAGTCCGTTAAGAAGATAAAAAATGAAGTGACTTACATTCTGTTAAAAATGTAATTTGTGTTTACTAATACAAGCTTTCTCGTGTGTGTCTGTTTGTATAAATTAGAATTAGAACTGTCATAGGATGTACAACCAAATAGGTATTCAGTCTAGTTTGTGTCTCTCAGTCCTATCTGACTCTTGGCGACCTCATAGACTGCAGCATGCCAGGCTTCCCTATGCATCACCATCTCCCTGAGCTTGCTCAAACTCATGTCCATCAAGTCGGTGATGCCATCCAACCAATTCACCCTCTGTTAATCCTGTCTCCTCCTGCCTTCAATCTTTCCCAGCAACAGGGTCTTTTCCAAGGAGTCAGTTCTTCACATCAGGTGGCCAAAGTATTGGAGCTTCAGTTTCAGCATCAGTCCTGCCAATGATTATTCAGGACTGATTTCCTTTAGGATGGACTGATTTGATCTCACAGTCCAAGGGAATCTCATGAGCCTTCTGCAACACCACAGTTTGAAAGCATCAATTTTTCAGTGTTCAGCTTACGTTATGGTCCAACTCTCACATCCATACATGACTACTGGAAAAACCACAACTTTGACTAGATGGGATTTCATCAGCAAAGTAACACCTCTGCATTTTAATATACTGTCTAGGTTTGTCATAGCTATTTTTCCAAGGAGCAAGTCTCTTTTAATTTCCTGGCTGCAGTCACCATCTGCAGTGATTTTGGAGCCCAAGAAAATAAAGTCTGTCACTGTTACCATTGTTTCCCCATGCATTAGCATAAAGTGATGGGACCAGATGCCATTATCTTCCTTTTTTAAATGTTGAGTTTTAAGCCAGCTTTTTCACTCTCCTGTTTCACCATCATCAACAAGCTCTTTAGTTACTCTTCACTTTCTACCATAAGGGTGGTATCATCTGCACATCTGAAGTTATTGATATTTCTCCCTGGTAACTTGATTCCAACCTGTGCTTCGTCCAGCCCAGCATTTTGCAGGATATAATCTGCATACAAGTTAAGTAAGCAGGGTGACAATAAACAGCCTTGACAAATTCCTTTCCTAATTTAGAAGCAGTCCCTTGTTCCATGTCCAGTTCTAATTGTTGCTTCTTGCCTGCATACAGGTTTCTCAGGAGGCAGGTAAGGTAGTCTGGTATTCCCATCTCTGTAAGAATTCTCCATACTTTGTTGTGATCCACAGAGTCAAAGACTTTACCATAGTCAATGAAATAGAAAGATGATTTTATGGAATTCTCTTGCTTTTTCAATAATCCAAAGGATGCTGACAGTTTGATTTCTGGTTCCTTTGGCTTTTCTAAATCCAGCTTGAACATCTGGAAGTTCTTGGTTTGTTTACTTTTTAAGCCTAGCTTGAGAACATTGAGCATTAGTTTGCTAGCATGTGACAGAAGTGAAATTGTGTGGTAGTTTGAATACTCTTTGGCATTGCCTTTCTTTGGGATCAGAATGAAAATTGACCCTTTCCAGTCCTGTGGCCACTGTTGTGTTTTCCAAATTTGCTGACATACTGACTGCAGCACATACACAGCATCATCTTTTAAGATTTGAAATAGCTCAGCTGGAATTCCATCATCCCCACTAGCTTTGTTCATAGTGATGCTTCCTAAGGCCCATTTGACTTTTCACTCTGGGATGTCTGGCTCTAGATGAGTGATCACACCATCATGATTATCTGGTTCATTAATATCTTTTTGTATGATCCATCTTTGCATTCTTGCCACCTCTTCTTAATAGCTTCTGCTTCTGTTCAGTTCAGTTCTGTTCAGTCGCTCAGTCATGTCAGATTCTTTGAGACCCCATGAACCGCAGCACATCAGGCCTCCCTGTCCATCACCAAATCCCAGAGTTCACCCAAACCCATGTCCATCGAGTCGGTGATGCCATCCAACCATCTCATCCTCTGTCATCCCCTTCTCTTCCTGCCCTCAATCTTTCCCAGCATCAGGGTCCTTTCAAATGAGTCAGCTCTTCACATCAGGTGGACAAAGTATTGGAGTTTCAGCTTTACAATCAGTCTTTCCAATGAACACCCAGGACTGATCTTTAGGATGGACTGGTTGGATCTCCTTGTAGTTCAAGGGACTCTCAAGAGTCTTCTCCAACACCACAGTTCAAAAGCATCAATTCTTCTGGGCTCAGCTTTCTTTATAGTGCAACTCTCACATCCATACATGACCACTGGAAAAACCATAGCCTTGACTAGATGGACCTTTGTTGGCAAAGTAATGTCTCTATTTTTCAATATGTTGTCTAGGTTGGTCATAACTTTCCTTCCAATGAGCAAGCATCTTTTAATTTCATGGCTGCAATCACCATCTGCAGTGATTTTGGAGCCCAGAAAAATAAAGTCTGACACTGTTTCCACTGTTTCCCCATCTATTTGCCAGGAAGTGATGGGATTGGATGTCATGATCTTAGTTTTCTGAATGTTGAGTTTTAAGCCAACTTTTTCACTCTCCTCTTTCACTTTCATCAAGAGGCTCTTTAGTTCTTCTTCACTTTCTGCCATAAGGGTGGTGTCATCTGCATATCTGAGGTTATTGATATTTCTCCAGGCAATCTTGATTCCATCCTGTGCTTCCTCCAGTCCATTTTTCATGATGTATCCTGCATAGAAGTTAAATAAGCAGGGTGACAATAAACAGCCTTGATGTACTCCTTTTCCTATTTGGAACCAGTGTGTTCCATGTCCAGTTCTAACTCTTGCTTCCTGACCTGCATACAGGTTTCTCAAGAGGCAGGTCAGATGGTCTGGTATTCCCATCTCTTTCAGAATTTTCCACAGTTTATTGTGATCCACACAGTCAAAGGCTTTGGCATAGTCAATAAAGCAGAAATAGATGTTTTCCTGGAACTCTCTTGCTTTTTTCATGATCCAGTGGATGTTGGCAGTTTGATCTCTGGTTCCTCTGCCTTTTCTAAAACCAGCTTGAACATTGGAAGTTCATGGTTCACATATTGCTGAAGCCTGGCTTGGAAAATTTTAAGCACTGCTTCTGTTAGGTCCATACCATTTCAGTCCTTTATTGTGCTCGTCTTTGTATGAAATGTTCCCTTGGTATCTCTAATTTTCTTGAAGAGATCTCTAGTCTTTCCCATTCTATTGTTTTCCTCTATTTCTTTGCACTGATCACTGAGGAAGGCTTTCTTGTCTCTCCTTGCTATTCTTGGGAACTCTACATTCTCCTAGATATATCTTTCCTTTTCTCCTTTGCCTTTTGCTTCTCTTCTTTTCTCAGCTATCTGTACTTCAGATAACCATTTTGCCTTTTTGGATTTCTTTTTCTTAGGGATGATTTTGATTATAGTCAGTTGTAGAATGGTACAAACCTCTGTCCATAGTTCTTCAGCACTCTGTCTATCAGATCTAATCTTGAATCTATTTGTCACTTCCACTGTATAATCGTATGGGATTTGATTTAGGTCATACCGGAATGACCCAGTGGGTTTCCTTACTTTCTCCAATTTAAGTCTGAATTTTGTAATAAGAAGTTCATGATCTGAGCCATATCAGCTCCCAGTCTTATTTTTGCTAACACTATAGAGCCTCTCCCTCTTTTGCTGCAAAAAAATATTGTCAATCTGATTTTGGTATTGTGCATCTGGTGATGTTCAGGTGTAGAGCCTTCTCTTGTGTTGTTGGAAAAGGGTGTCTGCTATGACCAGTGCGTTCACTTGGCAAAACTCTGTTAGCATTTGCCCTACTTCATTTTGTACTCTAAGGCCAAACTGCCTGTTTCTCCAGGTATTTCTTCACTTCCTCCTTTTGCATTCCAGTCCCCTATGATGAAAACGATATCTCTTTTTGGTGTTAGTTCTAGAAGGTCTTGTAGGTCTTCATAGAACTGTATGACTTCAGCTTCTTTGGATTAGTGGTTGGGGCACAGACTTGGATTACTGTGATATTGAATGGTTTGCCATGGAAACGAAAGAGATCATTTTGTCGTTTTTGAGATTGCATCCAAGTACTGCATTTCAGACTCTTTTGTTGACTAGGAGGATTACTCCATTTCTTTCAAGGAATTCTTGCCCACAGTATTAGATGTAATGATCTTCTGAATTAAATTCACCCATTCCAGTCCATTTTAGTTCACTGATTTGTAAAATGTTGATGTTCATTTTTGCCATCGCCTGTTTGACCTCTTCCAATGCTTTGATTCTTGGACCTAACATTTCACGTTCCTATGCAATATTGTTCTTTACAGCATTAGACTTTAATTCTTCGCCAGTCACATCCACAACTGGGGTATTATTTTTGTTCTGGCTATTCATTCTTTCTATAGCTATTTCTCCACTTTTCTCCAGTAGCATACTGGGCACTTAACGACCTGGGGAATTCATCTTTCAGTGTCGTATTTTTTTGTTTTATCATACTGTTCATGGAGTTCTCAAAGCAAGAATACTGAAGTGGTTAGCCATTTCCTTCTCCAGTGGACCACGTTTTGTCAGTACTCTCCACCATAACTCATCCATCTTGGGTGGCCCTACATGGCATAGCTCAGAGTTTCATTGAGTTAGGCAAGGCTGAGAACCATGTAATCAGTTTGGTTAGTTTTCTGTAATTGTGCTTTCACTTGTCAGCCCTCTGATGGTTAAGGATAAGAAGCTTGTGGAAGCTTCCTGATGGGATGGAGAGGCTGTGGGGAAATCTGAATCTTGCTCTGATGGGCAGAGCCAAGCTCAGTAAATCTTTAATCCAATTTTCTGTTGATGAGTGGGGCTGTGTTCCACATTTTTAGTTTGGCCTAAGGCCAAACTATGGTAGGAGTAAAGGTGACCTCCTTCAAAAGGACTTATGTCAGTATGCCCATGGCTCCCAGGATGGCTGAATTTAGTACCCCCGACCCTGCAGCAGGCCCCTGTTGACCCATGCCTCCACCAGAGACTCCTGGACACTCATAGGCAGGCCTGGTTCAGTCTCCTGTGGGATTTATATTGAAATTTATATTACCATTGTACAAAATAATTGCTAACAAAGAAGCGGTGAGTCTGACTCATCTTTCACATTCTACATAATTTTACCAAGATGTGTTTTTCTTCAGAAATATAGGTCAATGGAACAGGAATCAAAGTTCAGAGATAAACTCTTGCACCTATGGACACCTTATCTTTGACAAAGGAAGCAAGACTATACAATCAAGAAAAGACAGTCTTTTCAAGAAGTGGCGCCAGAAAAACTGGACAGCTACATGCAAAAGGTTGAAATGAAATTAAAACATTTTCTAACACCACACAGGAAAATTAACTCAAAGTGGATTAAAGACCTACGTGTTTGCAAGACTGGAAACTATAAAACTCTCAGAGGAAAAATTAGGAAGAACACTTCCTGACATAAATCACAGCAAGATCATTTTTGATCCACCTCCTGGAGAAATAAAAATAAAAATACAAGTAAAAAAATGTAACCTATTTAATTTATAAGCTTTTGCATAGCAAAGGAAACTATCAAAAAATGAAAAGAAAACTCACAGAATAGGAGAAAATATTTGCAAATAAAACCAACAAGAGATTAATTTCCAAAATACACAAACAGCTCATGAAGCTCAATATGTATAAAAAAGCCAATCTGATCCAAAAAATGGGTGGAAGATCTAAATAGACATTACTCCAAAGAAGATGTATAGATGGCCAAGAGGCCTATGAGAAGATGCTCAACATCACTAATAATTAGAAAAATGCAAATCAAAACTACAATGAGGTATATTAAAAAGCAGAGACAATTCTTTGCTGACCAAGTTCCATCTAGTCAAAGCTATGGTTTTTCCAGTAGTCATGTATGGATGTGAGAGTTGGACTATAAAGAGAGCTGAGCACCAAAGAATTAACGCTTTTGAACTGTTGTGTTGGAAAAGAATCTTGAGAGTCCCTTGGGCTGCAAGAAGATCTAACCAGTCAATCCTAAAGAAAATCAGTCCTGAATATTAATTGAAAGGATGACATTGAAGCTGAAACTCCAATACTTTGGCCATCTGATACAAAGAAGTGACTCACTGGAAAAGACCCTGATGCTGGGAAAGATTGAAGGCAGGAGGAGAAGCAGATGACAGAGGATAAAGTGGTTGGATGTCATCACCAACTCAATGAACACAAGTTTGAGCAAGCTCCAGGAATTGGTGATGGACATGGAAGTCCAGTATGCTGCAGTCCATGGGGTCGCAAAGAGTTGGACAGGACTGAGTGACTGAACTGAACTGAACTGAACTGAGGACATGGAAGCAACCTAAATATCCATCCATGGAGGAATGGATGAAGAAGATATGATATACACATATGCAATGGAATATTTACTCAGGCATAAAATGAATGAAATACATCATTTGCAGCAACATGGATGAACCTAAAGATTGTCATACTGAGTGAAGTAAGACAGAGAAAGACAAATATTGTATAATATCACTTATATGTAGTATCTGAATAAGTGGTTCAAATGAACCTGTTTACAAAATGTTCATTGAGTTACAGATGTAGAAAACAAACTTGTGATCACCAGAGAGGATAATAGGAGGAGATAGTTTGGGAGATTGGGATTGATATCCATACACTATTATATATATAGAAGAGACAATGGATAAGAACCTACTGAATGGCACAGGGAACTCTATTCAATCCTGTATAATGATTTACATGGGAGTGGATCTAAAAAAGGGTGGAAAAAAGAAACTGAAAAATGTACTTTTTTCTTTTAGAATTATTAAAAATATTCACAATTGAGAAAGAAGGCAAATTCAATTTGACTTAATATTTCTTAATAACTCCATTTTATTTCCATAATCCTCTAATGTCCCTGGAATTTTGTACTTAGGTCAAAAAACACAAAAGCTAGAACCATATCAAGGGTGATTTGCAAACATCTCTGTAGGCCTTTCATTTATAACTATCATGAGTCTTCTGCTAATGATGTGGTATATACAATTTAGAAAAAAAAATTCACTGCAAAGATTTATTTCCATACAGCATTAATATTGTATATTATTGTATTGTATATATTATATTGTATATTAATTAAATTAATTAATTAACTTAACTAATTGTATTGTATATATTGTATTAATATTGTATACATTATGATTATTGTTTTATTAATTAATATTAATAATATTGTATATTAATATATGCTTTGTTGTTGTATATTGTATATTAATATTGTATATATTATAATTATTGTTTTACTAATACACAGAAGCTCAACAGAAATAAAAAAAATATTAGCAAGACAGCAGAAATCCAGAAAATATGTAAAGATATAGAGTTTCTACAGATAAAGTAATCAAAGGCAGTACAAATTATTTTCAATAACTTTTACTTCAAATTATGCATGGGAACTATGGCTTGTTTTATACAGGGACTTTTCAGTAAACATCTGACCATAACAGTGAGAACCATAACATTTTGGAAACTGATGAAATAAGTAAGACTATTGGCTTTAATTTTTATGTAAAATTCTGTTCAAAATATACAATACCATTGTTAAAACTAAAAATGTTCAACCTAGGTGATATGTAAATGAAACATTCACCCCAGAGTTAAGAAGGTACTGATGAGAAAATTTACTACCAATGACCAGTGAATCTGGTTAAATGAAACAAAGCAAACAAACAAAAATGATAAAGAAGAAGCTCTTATATTAATTAGACACACTGATTCATGGAAAATCACTTCTCGTTTTTTTTCTTAATATTTTTTGAAGGTACATAAAAGAGATCCATGAGATTAAAGAATCCATCTGAGAAGGGAAAACTACTGAACACTTTTAGGAAAAGCTGGGGCAAGGGGAGCCTTGTCATAGGAAATATATATATATAAATATACTTTTATATTTATTTTATATATATGTATATATATAAAAGTATATACTTTTATATATATACTTATATATATATATAATTATATATATATATATATAAAATTATATATATATATATATTTTTAAAAAGATCTGTCTTGGAAAATCTCAATAGAACCAAAGAAAATATTAACTTTATAAACCAAAGGATGTAAGATAAAAGGTTATATGTAGAATATAATAAAGGAGGAGCAGGAAGAAGCTAAAAGTATTGCAAAACATAAGACTCCTTCGAGTAGGAGGAAAGGTGAGGACAGAAGAAGCAATAACATCATGTAAACTTACACATGCAGACAATGCAGAAGTTGTACTTGAATTTTTTTAGGATAGCGTTTAGGTATAATGAAAATGTTTACCTAATTACAATTCACTAAATGCAAACTTATCCTGATGAAAATATAAAATTTTTAATCAAAGATCATGTCCCACAAGTAGACTGGCAAAATAATAAGCAAAACAAACAAAATGTGCTTGCTATAAAAATACAAGAAAGAAAACAAATGGAAATAGATCATAATGTCATCTGAAACTAACAGAATAAAGTAGAATAAAAATAATTTTGAAAGAAAAATTATGTGACTGGCAAATTTTACATCTATGATTTGTTGTTCATAAAGCATAGCAACAGTAACAAAATCTTCAAAAGAGAATCTTCACATAAAAGGACTGAGTAATCAGGACAACCTGAACCCTTCCTGAAAATGTCACCCAGCATTAGAATCTTGGGAAATATACTAAATTATTGTAAATAACTAAGAATTTAAGGGTAAAATAAGGGAAAGCGATTGATGTTCAATACTGAAACAAAAATCAAAAGTCTATGTAGGGAGGGAACTAAGATGGCGGAGGAATAGGATGGGGAGACCACTTTCTCCCCTACAAATTCATCAAAAGAATATTTGAATGCTGAGCAAACTCCACAAAACAACTTCTGATCACTAACAGAGGACATCAGACACCCAGAAAAGCAGCCCATTGTCTTCGAAAGGAGGTAGGACAAAATATAAAAGATAAAAAGAAAGACAATAGAGTTAGGGATGGAGATCCGTCCTGGGAAGGGAGTCTTAATAGAGGAAGTTTCCAAACTCCAGGAAACCCTCTCACTGGTGGGTCTGGGGGAGGTTTTCGAATTTTGGAGGACAACCTAACTGGGAGGAAAAATAAACAAAATCCACAGATTACATGCCTAAAAGCAACTCCCAGCAGAAAAGTACCCCAGATGCTCGCATCTGCCACCAGCAAGTGGGGGCAGAACAGAGAGAAGCCGGCGGCAGTGCTTACGGTAAGGACAGGGCCCGAATGCCCTGAGGGCAATCGGAGGGAGCTAATGTGAGATAGCAACTTAAACTGTGGGATAGCAAGAGAGAGAGAATTAAGTTGGGAAAAGCCCTAAACTTAGGCACTACCTGCCGGTTCCCAGAATGAAGGAATGAGCAAATACCAGAGAAGAGCTACCCAGCGGCAGACTGGCCCATCCCCCACTGGAGGCAGGAGGCAGGGGGGAGGGGAAAGGGGCAAACTCGGCCCCAGAGACGGCACCCCTACCAAACTGCAAACAGGCTTCCAGCTTCTAACCAAAGACTTCCTTGAGATTCTGGATGGTCGACATCCGCCGGGAGGGTCGCAGCTAGAGTCCAGCTCCCCAGAACTGACACAAGGCGCACCCGACGGGCACGCATGGAAACTGAGGCTGGGACCTCGGAGGGGAGAAGGCACCCTGCACCTGGGGAGAGTGCACACGTCAAGCTCCTGGCTGCCTCAGCTGCTCAGGCGGGGAAGGCACAAAACGCAGGCCAACCGAGTCTGTGCTTTTGCAGAATACCCGAAACCTGAATCTGAGTGGCTTAGGCCTGGGAAGTCCACGCAACGCAGGGCCCACTCCCTGGAGAGCAGCCTGGAGCCTGAGCAGTGTAGATGGGGAAAGCACACACACCCGCCCCCAGCGGGGGCAAACCCAGTGTGGCCGGAAAACCGCGAGTGCTCCCCACAGAGGCCAGTGATATCTGTCTGCAGCGCCCCCCCTCACCACAGCAGGACTGAACAAGCGAACCTAAACAAGGGACCACCTCCGCCCGCGTGTGTCAGGGCAGAAATTAGACACTGAAGAGACCTGCAAACAGAAGCCAAATAAACAAAGGGAACCGCTTCAGAAGTGAGAGGTGCAACAGATTAAAATCCCTGTAGGTAACACCGACTACACTGGAAGGGGCCTATAGATAGCGAGAAGTGTAAGCTCGTACAAGGAGCTATCTGAAACTGAACCGAACCCACACTGCCCACAACAGCTCCAGAGAAATTCCTAGATATATTTTTACTGCTATTTTGTTTTTTAATTAAAAATTTTTTTTCTCTTTCTTTTTTTACTTTTTCTTTTTCTTTTTTTTAAAGTCCTTCATTACTCCTTAATTTTCATTTTTATAACCCACTATAACCTGGCAAAAAAAAAAAAAAAAAGGACCCTATTTTTAAAGCAAACTCCATATATATTTCGTAAATTTTTTTGTTTTTGTGGTTTTTTACTATTGTATTTTTAAGAGTCTAACCTCTACTCTAGATTTTTGATCCGTGTTTTTCAGTATTTGATATCAATTTTGGACATTTAAGAATCCAACTTTCAGTACCTATTTTTACTCAGGAGTGTGATTACTGGTTTCACTCTCTCCCCCTTCTGATTCTCCTTCCCCGCCCCCCCGCCAGATCACCTCTATTTCCTCCCTCCCCCTTCTCTTCTCAATCCAATTCTGTGAATCCTGTGGGTGTTCTGGGCTGCATAGAACACTTAGGGAACAGAGAACTGTGTAGATCTGTCTCTACTCTTGAATCCCCCTTTTTCTCCTCCTGCTCACCTCTATCTCCTTCCTCCCTCTCCTGTTCTTCATGTAACTCTCTGAACCTCTCTGGGTGTCCCTCACTGTGAAGAATCCTTTCACCATTAACCTAGAAATTTTATTATCAGTGCTGTATGGAGGGAGAAGTCTTGAGGCTACTGAAAGAATAAGACTGAAATCCAGAGGCAAGAGGCTTAAGCCCAAAACCTGAGAACACCCAGAGAACTCCTGAGTACAGGGAACATTAATTAATAACAGATCATCCAAAAGCCTCCATACCTACACTGAAACCAACCACCACCCAAGAGCCAATAAATTCCAGAGCAAGACATACCACACAAATTCTCCAGCAACACAGGAATATAGCCCTGAGCGTCAATATACAGGCTGCCCAAAGTCACACCAAACCCATAGACCAATCTCAAAACTCACTACTGGACACCCCAGTGCACTCCAGAGAGAAGAAGTCCAGCTCCACCCACCAGAACACCGACACAAGCTTCTCTAACCAGCAAACCTCGACAAGCCAAACACCCTGCCCCACCCGCTGGGAGAAACCTCCGCAATAAAAGGGAACCACAGACTACCAGAATACAAAAAGGCCACCCCAAACCCAGCAATCTAAATATGAAAAGGCAGAGAAATACCCAGCAGATAAAGAACATGAAAAATGCCCACCAAGCCAAACAAAAGAGGAGGAGATAGGGAATCTACCTGAAAAAGAATTTAGAATAATGATAATAAAAATGATCCAAAATCTTGAAAACAAAATGGAGTTACAGATAAATAACCTGGAGACAAAGACTGAGAAGATGCAAGAAATGCTTAACAAAGACCTAGAAGAAATAAAAAAGAGTCAATTAAAAATGAATAATGCAATAAATGAGATAAAAAACACTCTGGAGGGAAGCAACAGTAGAATAACGGAGGCAAAATATAGGATAAGCGAGGTAGAAGATAAAATGGTGGAAATAAATGAAGCAGAGAGGAAAAAAGAAAAAAAGAATTGAAAGAAATGAGGACAATCTCAGGGACCTCTGGGGCAATGTGAAACGCCCCAACATTCAAATCATAGGAGTCCCAGAAGAAGAAGACAAAATGAAAGGCCATGAGAAGATACTCGAGGAGATAATGGCTGAAAACGTCCCCAAAATGGGGAAAGAAATAGCCACCCAAGTCCAAGAAACCCAGAGAGTCCCAAATAGGATAAACCCAAGGTGAAACACCCCAAACACATATTAGTCAAGTTAACAAAGATCAAACACAAAGAACAAATATTAAAAGAAACAAGGGAGAAACAGCAAATAGCACACAAGGGGATTCCCATAAGGATAACAGCTGATCTTTCAATAGAAACTCTTCAGGCTAGAAGAGAATGGCAGGACATACTTAAAGTTATGAAAGAGAATAATCTACAATGCAGATTACTGTACCCAGCAAGGATTTCATTCAGATATGAAGGAGAATTTAAAAGCTTTATAGACAGGCAAAAGCTGAGAGAATTCAGCACCATCAAACCAGCTCTTCAACAAATGCTAAAGGATCTTCTCTAGACAGGAAACACAGGAAGGTTGTATGAACATGAACCCAAAACAACAAAGCAAATAGCAACGGGACCATTCTTATCAATAATTACCTTAAATGTAAATGGGTTGAATGCCCCAGCCAAAAGACAAAGACTGGCTGAATGGATACAAAAGCAAGACCCCTATATATGCTATCTACAAGAGACCCACCTAAAAGCAAGGGACACATACAGACTGAAAGTGAAGGGCTGGAAAAAAGTATTCCACGCAAACGGAGACCAAAAGAAAGCAGGATTCGCAATACTTATATCAGATAAAATAGACTTCAAAATAAAGGCTGTGAAAAGAGACAAAGAAGGACACTACATAATGATCAAAGGATCAATCCAATAAGAAGACATAACAATTATAAATATATATGCACCCAACATAGGAGCACCGCAGTATGTAAGGCAAATGGTAACAAGAATGAAGGGGGAAACTAACAATAACACAATAATAGTGGGAGACTTTAATACCCCACTCACAACTATGGACAGATCAACTAAACAGAAAATTAACAAGGAAACACAAACTTTACATGACACAATGGTCCAGCTAGACCTAATTGATATCTATAGGACATTTCACCCTAAAACAATCAATTTAACCTTTTTCTCAAGTGCACACGGAACCTTCTCCAGAATAGATCACATCCTGGGCCATAAATCTAGCCTTGGTAAATTCAGAAAAATGGAAATCATCCCAGTCATCTTTTCTGACCACAGAGCAGTAAGATTAGATCTCAAATACAGGAAAAGAAAAGAAAAAAAAAACTATTAAAAATCCCAGCATATGGAGGCTAAATAACACGCTTCTGAATAACCAACAAATCATAGAAGAAATCAAAAAAGAAATCAAAATATGCATAGAAAGGAATGAAAATGAAAACACAACAACCCAAAACCTATGGGACACTGTAAAAGCAGTGCTAAGGGGAAGGTTCATAACAATGTTTCTTGAGGCTTACCTCAAGAAACAAGAAAAAAGCCAAATAAATAACCTAACTCTACACCTAAAGCAACTAGAGAAGGAAGAAATGAAGAACCCCAGCATTAGTAGAAGGAAAGAAATCTTAAAAATTAAGGCAGAAATAAATGCAAAAGAAACTAAAGAGACCATAGCAAAAATCAACAAAGCTAAAAGTTGGTTTTTTGAAAAGGTAAATAAAATTGACAAATCATTAACCAGACTCATCAAGAAACAAAGGGAGAAGAACCAAATCAACAAAATTAGAAATGAAAATGGAGAGATCACAACAATCAACTCTAAAATACAAAGGATCATAAGAGACTACCACCAGCAGCTCTATGCCAATAAAATGGGCAACTTGGAAGAAATGGACAAATTCTTAGAAAAGTATAACTTTCCAAAACTGAACCAGGAAGAAATAGAATATCTTAACAGACCCATCACAGGCAAGGAAATCAAAACTGTAATCAGAAATCTTCCAGCAAACAAAAGCCCAGGACCAGATTGCTTCACAGCTGAATTCTACCAAAAATTTAGAGAAGAGGTAACACCTATCTTACTCAAACTCTTCCAGAAAATTGCAGAAGAAGGCAAACTTCCAAACTCATTCTATGAGGCCAAAATCACCCTAATACCAAAACCAGACAAGGATGCCACAAAAAAAGAAAACTACAGGCCGATATCACTGATGAACATAGATGCAAAAATCCTTAACAAAATTCTAGCAAACAGAATCCAACAACATGTTAAAAAGATCATACATCATGACCAAGTGGGCTTCATCCCAGGAGTGCAAGGATTCTTTAATATCAGCAAATCAATCAATGTAATACACCACATTAAAGAATCAAAAGATAAAAACCATATGATTATCTGAATAGTTGCAGAAAAAGCCTTTGACAAAATTCAACATCCGTTTATGATTAAAACTCTCCAGAAAGCAGGCATAGAAGGAACATACCTCAACATAATAAAAGCTATATATGACAAACCCAAAGCAAACATTATCCTCAATGGTGAAAAATTGAAAGCATTTCCCTTAAAGTCAGGAACAAGACAGGGGTGTCCACTCTCACCACTACTATTCAGCATAGTGTTGGAAGTGTTGGCCACAGCAATCAGAGCAGAAAAAGAAATAAAAGCAATCCAGATAGGAAAAGAAGAAGCAAAACTCTCATTGTTTGCAGACGACATGATCCTCTACATAGAAAACCCTAGACTCTACCAGAAAATTACTACAGCTAATCAATGAATACAGTAATGTTGCAGGATATAAAATTAACACACAGAAATCCCTTGCATTCCTATATGCTAACAATGAGAAAACAGAAAGAGAAATTAAGGAAACAATACCATTCACCATTGCAACAAAAAGAATAAAATACTTGGGAGTATATCTACCTAAAGAAATGAAAGACAAAAAAAAAAAAAATGAAAGACCTATATATAGAAAACTATAAAACACTGAGGAAAGAAACCAAAGAGGACACAAATAGATGGAGAAATATACCGTGTTCATGGATTGGAAGACTCAATATTGTCAAAATGGCTATACTACCCAAAGCAATCTATAGATTCAATGCAATCCCTATCAAGCTACCAACGATATTCTTCACAGAACTAGAACAAATAATTTCACAATTTGTATGGAAATACAAAAGACCTCGAATAGCCAAAGTAATCTTGAGAAAGAAGAATGGAACTGGAGGAATCAACCTGCCTGACTTCAGACTCTACTACAAAGCCACAGCCATCAAGACAGTATGGTACTGGCACAAAGACAGAAACATAGATCAATGGAACAGAATTGAAAGCCCAGGGATAAATCCACATATCTATGGACACCTTATCTTCGACAAAGGAGGCAAGAATATACAATGGAAAAAAGACAACCTCTTCACAAGTGGTGCTGGGAAAACTGGTCAACCACTTGTAAAAGAATGAAACTAGAACACCTTCTAACACCATACACACATACACACACACACACAAAAAAAACTCAAAATGGATTAAAGATCTAAATGTAAGACCAGAAACTACAAAACTCTTAGAGGAGAACATAGGCAAAACACTCTCCGACATAAATCACAGCAGGATCCTCTATGATCCACCTCCCAGAATATTGGAAATAAAAGCAAAAATAAACAAATGGGACCTAATCAAACTTAAAAGCTTTTGCACAACAAAGGAAACTATAAGCAAGGTGAAAAGACAGCCTTCAGAATGGGAGAAAATAATAGCAAACGAAGCAACAGACAAAGGATTAATCTAAAAAATATACAAGCAGCTCCTACAGCTCAATTCCAGAAAAATAAATGACCCAATCAAGAAATGGGCCAAAAAACTAAACAGACATTTCTCTAAGGAAGACATACAGATGGCTAATAAACACATGAAAAGATGCTCAACATCACTCATTATCAGAGAAATGCAAATCAAAACCACAATGAGGTACCATTACACGCCAGTCAGAATGGCTGCTATTCAAAAGTCTACTAGCAATAAATGCTGGAGAGGGTGTGGATAAAAGGGTACCCTCTTACACTCTTGATGGGAATGCAAACTAGTACAGACACTATGGAGAACAGTGTGGAGATTTCTTAAAAAACTGGAAATAGAACTGTCATATGACCCAGCAATCCCACTTCTGGGCATACACACCGAAGAAACTAGATCTGAAAGAAACACATGCACCCCAATGTTCATCACAGCACTGTTTATAATTGCCAGGACATGGAAGCAACCTAGATGCCCATCAGCAGACGAATGGATAAAGAACCTATGGTACATATACACAATGGAATATTACTCAGCCATGAAAAAGAATTCATTTGAATCAGTTCTAATGATATGGATGAAACTGGAGCCCATTATACAGAGTGAAGTAAGCCAGAAAGATAAAGACCAATACAGTATGCTAACACATATATATGGAATTTGAAAAGATGGTAACAATAATCCAATATGCAAAACAGAAAAAGAGATACAGATGTATAGAATAGACTTTGGGACTCTGTGGGAGAAGGTGAGGGTGGGATGTTCTGAGAGAATAGCATTGAAACAAGTATACTATCAAGGGTGAAACAGACCACCATCCCAGATCAGATGCATGAGACAAGTGCTCAGGGCTGGTGCACTGGGAAGACTCAGAGGGATGGGATGGAGGGAGGCGGGAGGGGGGATTGGGATGGGGAACACATGTAAATCCATGGCTGATTCATGTCAATGTATGGCAAAAACCACTACAATATTGTAAAGTAATTAGCCTCCAACTAATAAAAATAAATGAAAAAAAAGAAAAAAAGAAAGTGAAAGTTAAAAAAAAAAAAAAAGGAGTATATATAGAATTAAAAGCAATGAAGAGACTGCCAGGAATGCAGGAGACTCGGGTTTAATTCCTGGGTTGGGAAGATCCCCTGAGAAGGAAAAGGCAACCTATTCTAGTAGTATTGCCTGGAGAAGCCCATGGACAAAGAAATCTGACAGACTACAGTCTATGGGGTCGGAAAAGTCGGACATGATTGAATGACTAAGCACAAACTCACAGCACTTTCACAGATAAGAGTATTGAAATATTTTTAAAGTAATTTAAAGATAAATTATCTAATTTTAGACAAAATAATTTCATTTAGAGTCCAATAATATACAAGGATAAATTGAAAATGACTGTAGCAACAATATAAAGAAATATTAGTATATTCCTATTATTTCTGACAAAGAAACAATACTTTAAACAGTGTTAATACAATAATAAAGTTATTATTTAAACAATACCCACAGAAATTAAAGCTAGTTAACTACCACATTATGCATAGGAATATTTTTCTAAAAAGAAAACTACCCCTGGTTCAGTTTTGGAAAGTTATACTTTTCTAAGAATATGTCCATTTCTTCCAAGTTGTCCATTTTATTGGCATAGAGCTGCCATATGACCCAGCAATCCCACTGCTGGGCATACACACTGAGGAAACCAGATCTGAAAGAGACACCTGTACCCCAATGTTCATCACAGCACTGTTTATAATTGCCAGGACATGGAAGCAACCTAGATGCCCATCAGCAGATGAATGGATAAGGAAGCTGTGGTACATATACACCATGGAATATTACTCAGCCATTAAAAAGAATTCATTTGAATCAGTTCAAATGAGATGGATGAAACTGGAGCCCATTATACAGAGTGAAAAAGCCATAAAGAAAAACACCAATACAGTATAATAACGCATATATATGAAATTTAGAAAGATGGTAATGATAACCCTGTATGCAAGACAGAAAAAGAGACACAGAAGTACAGAACAGGCTTTTGAATTCTATGGGAGAAGGTGACGGTGGGATGACCTAAGAGAACAACATCGAAACATGTATATTATCAAGGGTAAACAGAGCACCAGCCCAGGTTGGATGTATGAGACAAGTGCTCGGGGCTGGTGCACTGGGAAGACCCAGAGGGATGGAATGGGGAGGGAGGCGGGAGGGGGGATTGGGATGGGGAACACATGTAAATCCATGGCTGATTCATGTCAATGTATGGCAAAAACCACTACAATATTGTAAAATAATTAGCCTCCAACTAATAAAAATAACTGGGGAAAAAAAATAAGTGGAGAAATTCCATTAATATTTTACTTCCATTTATAATGCTGGAATTCATATGGAATGATGATCACTTGATATGACTAATTCAGGAAATACATAATTTTCTTTGAAAGTTACAAATGTGACTATCACAACTTATTTTCCCTATTTTTACTTTCACATAGCAGTATCTACAGAGATGCTAAAATGTGCTTCATTATGAGGCAGATGTTGGTTTTGATCAGTTAGAAAATTAAAAGCATAGACTATGATCAAAATTTTTAGATGATACAATGACTTTTTTTTATATTTCTCTTTAGTATCTTACAAGTTAAAATTTCACTAACTTTTTGAACAAATTTATTATAATCTTGTCACAACAATCTTTAACTATAACATGTCTGGCCAATTCATTGTGGCCTTCCCTGAAATTAGGAAATCTGGTCATGACACTATAAAGAATTTCTTTACAGTAAGGTTTATTTTGTTGCTAATAGATATTTGTTAAAATTAAAATCATCACATTAAATGAATGCACTGTCAAATATTTTTAACATAGAAACATGTTATTAGAAAAATAAATTGTTAAAAGAAACTTGTTTCCCTACCATATAGCACAAGGACGATACTCAATGTCTTGTAATAACTTATAATGGAAAAGAACTAAAAAAGAATATATGTATATGTATGTGCAATGGATTCACTTTCATGTATACTTGAAACTAACACTATTGTAAATTATCCATACTTCAATTAAAATTTTTTTAAGTTTAAAAAAAAAAAAGAAAAGAAAACTACCCCAAAAATGAACAAAAGTTGAGAGGAGATAATGGGAAAGCAACTGTATAAGTTATGATGATGAATTTTGAGAGATAAGAGAAAATATTTTATGATTCAATAAAAGCAAGTCTTAATATAAACCAGGTATTCAGCAACCTGTCCATATACAGAACCAGACTAGTCCAGCCCCAGGTCAGCCATTATCAATAAAGTGCTTATCAAATATTAAATCTCTTATTCAGTGTTTCATATAAAGTGCATTTCTGTTGATAGAATTCTTAAAGTGAAAATCATGTTTTACTAATCTTTTCTAATTTTTCTATTTGTCAGAAAGTACATATGTAAAAACATGAAACAGAAGGTAGCTTAATAATTCTCACTTTATAATACATAACAATGTATTTTCTCCCCTGTTATTTTTACTAGTCTCAAATTTCATGTCTGTTAAGCTTTGCCATATTGTTTCTATTTTGAATGAATACATTTAATTTTATTAAAATAATTAAATTATCTAGCTATAACTAACAGTTGTAGTAATATATGGTCGACAAATTCTCAGTCAACTTACAGTTTGGACCACAATAGTTTGAATCTTTTTGTAACAGATTTCTATCTAATGTCCCTATGCAGGTATTAGTTTAGTAATTATTATATAAAGCATGGTAATTATTATATATAAAATTAGGAAAGGAGTATGTCAAAGCTGTATATTGTCACCCTGCTTATTTAACTTACATGCAGAATACATCATATGAAATGCCAGGCTGGATGAAGCACAAGCTGAAATCAAGATTGCCAGGAGAAATATCAATAACCTCAGATATACAGATGACACCACCTTTATGGCAGAATGCAAAGAACTAAAGAGTCTCTTGATGAAAGTGAAAGAGGAGAGTGAAAAAGCTGGCTTAAAACTCAACATTCAGAAAACTAAGATCAAGGCATCCAGTCCCATCACTTCATGGCAAATAGATGGGGAAACAATGGAAGCAGTGACAGACTTTATTTTGGGGGGCTCCAAAATCACTGCAGATGGTGACTGCAGCCATGAAATTAAAAGATGCTTGCTCCTTGGGAGAAAAGCTATGACCAAACTAGACAGCATATTAAAAAGCAGGGACATTACTTTACCAACAAAGGTCTGTCTAGTCAAAGCTATGGTTTTTCCAGTAGTCATGTATGGATGTGAGAGTTGGACGGTGAAGAAAGCTGAGCACCAAAGAACTGATGTTTTTGAACTGTGGTGTTGGAGAAGACTCTTGAGAATCCCTTGGACTGGAAGGAGATCCAACCAGTCCATCCTAAAGGAAATCCATCCTGAATATTCATTGGAAGGACTGATGCTGAAGTTGAAACTCCAATACTTTGGCCACTTTGGCAAAGAACTGACTCATTTGAAAAAGACCCTGATGCTGGGAAAGATTGAAGGCGGGAGGAGAAGGGGACGACAGAGAATGAGATGGCTGGATGGCATCACCGACATGATGGACATGAGTTTGAGTCGGCTCTGGGAGTTGGTGATGGACAGGGTAGCCTGGAGTGCTGCAGCCCATGGGGTTGGAAAGAGTTGTACATGAGTGAGCGACTGAATTGAACTGATATAAACTTGTCAAGAATGTATTAAAATATTAAAATTTCCATTCTTCATATTTAATTCAAGTCATATATATATGAATTAAAAACATATTTTTCATATATATATATAAGCAAAATGTGCTTTAAGGCCTTCAAGTTTTCAGGTGTTCATCACTGATGTATTGTGCAGGGGAGTAAATATGTAAGATTATTCTAATTGCCATGTGCAATCATTGAATAAATTGGTGACACGCTGACAGAATGACACAATGGCTCATTTGCAGAATCATGTGTCCTCATCTGCCTTTTTATCTTTGCCAAGTTTATTTTCCCCTTCGACATCTTTTCAGTACTAAACATTCTTAAAAACTGAGATGTAGGAATAACATCTATTTGAGATGTGCTCAAAATCATTACTTCAATCACCCTCATCTTTCACTTGCTTTTTACCAGTTTATTATTTTTTCTCACTGTGCTGAAATGAAAAGAAATTTAAGAAAGGATCCTGAAATAATCTCTCTTTTCATATCAAGTTTACCAGCTGTGATTGTGGAGACATTTTTCCCCAAAAGGATCTTCCTTCGTATCTTCCTGAAGATGAGTCCTTGGGGCCTTTTTATTTAAGCTACAACAATCAGCTTTTGCTGGACTCCTAGTATGTATGAATAAAGAGCCAGTTGGTTGAAAATTATAGATGTGCTGTCTCAAACTATATAGAGTTCATAGCTATGGATTTGAATTTCTCTACTGTTTTACATTCTGGTGTTTTTGATATAAGATGTTCAAATAGATTGATACTCTTCTCTAAAATCATGTGGTGACCCATTGCCTATTTCTGTGTCTGATTTTCCAACATTAAAATTTATAAATTTGAATTATTTTTGCATTTTATTAATGTAAAAGTAAGTTGTATAATAATAAAGCAAAATATGAGGATGAAGAAAAGCTACCAATGAGTCCTACCTCTTTCTGAGATGCATTTTTTTTTCCATATAAGAGAACAAGGAGCTTTGTGATACATTTTAATGGGCCTATTATATGCCACCCCTTCACAGCCTTGTCATGACAAAGAGGTCTGCATTACTCAATGAAGCTGTCAGCTAAGCTGTGCAAGAGTTCTGACAAAATGTGGTCCACTGGAGGGGGGAATGGCAATCCACTCCAGTATTCTTGCTTGGAGAACCCTGTGGACAGTATGAAAAGGCAAAATTATATGACAGAAAAAGATGAGCACTCCAGGTCAGAAGGTGTCCAGTATGCTACTGGGGAAGAGCAAAGGACAATTTTAATAGTTACAGAAATAATGAAGTGGCTGGACCAAAGTGGAAATGACACTTAGCTGCAGATGTGTCTGGGGGTGAAAGTAAAGTCTAATGCTATAAAGAAAATATTGCTCAGGAATCTAGAATTTTAGGCCCATGCACCAAAGTAAATTGAACGTGGTCAAGTAGGAGATGAGAAGAATAAACATTGTCTTAGCAATCAGTGAACAAAATGGACAGGAATGGGAAATTTTAATTCAGATGATCATTACCTCTACTACTATGGACAAGAATCCCTTAGAAGAAATGGAGTAGCCCTCATAGTCAACAAATGAGTCCAAAATGTAGTACTTGGGTGCAATCTCAAAAATGACAGAACGATCTCTGTTCGTTTCCAAGGCAAACCATTCTATATCACAGTAATACAAGTTTATGCCCCAACAACTGATGCTGAAGAAGCTGAGGTTGATAGCTTCTATGAAGACATATAATAATTTCTAGAACTAACACCAAAAAAAAAGATGTCCTTTTCATCATAGGGGACTGGAATGCAATAGCAGGAAGTCAAGAGATACCTGGAATAACAAGCAAGTTTGGCCTTGGAGTACAAAGTGAAGCAGGGTAAAGGCTAACAGAATTTTGTCAAGAAAACACACTGGTCATAGCAAACACCTCTTCCAACAATGTAAGAGATGGCTCTACATATGGATATCACCAGATGGTCAACATTAAAATCAGACTGATTATGTTCTTTGCAGCCAAAGATAGAGAAGCTCTACACAGTCAGCCAAAATAAGACATGGAGCTGACTGTGACTCATATCATCAGCTCTTTATTATAAAATTCAGACTTAAATTGAAGACAGTAGGTAAAACAAGTAGGCCACTCAGGTATGATCTAAATCAAATCCCTTATGACTATACAGTGGAGCTGATGAATAGATTCAAGGGATTAGATCTGGTAGACAGAGTGCCTGAAGAACTAAGAACAGCGGTTCATAACATTGTACAGGAGGTGATGACAAAAATCGGTCCAAAGAAAAAGAAATGCGAGAAGGCAAAGGGGTTGTCTGAGGAGGCTTTACAAATATCTAAGGAAAGATGAGATGGGGAAGGCAAGGGAGAAAAGGAAAGATCCACCCAATAGGATGCAGAATTCCAGAGAATAGCAAGGAGAGATAAGAAGCATTTCTAAAATGAACCATGCAAATAAATAGAGGAAAACAATAGAATGGGAAAGACTAGAGATCATTCTAAGAAAGTTGGAGATATCAAGGGAACATTTCATGCAAAGATGGGCACAACAAAGGACAGAAATGGCAAAGACCTAACAGAAGCAGAAGAGACTAAGAAGAGGTGGCAAGAATACACAGAAGAACTGTAAAAAAAGGTCTTAATGACCCAGATAACCACGACGGCATGGTCATTTACCTAGAGTCAGCTATCTTGGAGTGTGAAGTCAAGTGGGCCCTAGGAAGCAATGGTATGAATGAAGCTAGTGGAAAGATGGAATTCCAGTTGAGCTACTTAAAATCCTAAAAGATGATGCTGTTAGATTCCACACTCCATATGTCAGCAAATTTGTAAAACTCAGCAGTGCCCACAGGACTGAAAAGGGTCAGTTTTCATTCCAATCCCAAAGAAGTGCAATATCAAAGAATGTTCAAACTACCGTACAATTGTGTTCATTTCAAATGCTAGAAAGATAATGCTCAAAATCCTTCAAGTTAGGTTTCAGTAGTATGTGAACCAAGAACTTCCAGATGTACAAGCTGGATTTTCAAGAGTCAGAGGAACCAGAGATCAAATTGCCAACTCCTTTGGATCATGAAGAAAGGGAAGGAGTTCCAGAAAAACATCTACTTCTCTTTCATTGACTATGCTAAAACCTCTGACTGTTCAGATCACAACAAACTGTGGAAAATTCCTAAAGAGATGGAAATACCAGATCACCTTACATGCCTCCTGAGAAACCTGTGTGTGGGTCAGAAGCAACAGTTAGAATAGACAAGGAATAATTAACTGGTTCATAATTGAGAAAGAGTATGACAAGGCTGTATATTGTCATCTTGCCTGTTTAAATTATATGCAGAGTACATCATGTAAAGTGCTACACTGGATGAATTACAGGAATCAAGATAGACAGGAGAATTAACAACAACTTCAGATATGCAGATGATACAACTCTAATGGCATAAATTGAAGAGAAACTAAAGAGCCTCTTGATAAGGGTGAAAGAGGATAGTGAAAAAGTTAGCTTAAAAGTCATCATTCAAAAATCATGGCATCTGATTCTATCATTTCATGGCAAACAGAAGGGAGCAAGCTTTAGGCAGTGACAGATTTTATTTTCTTGGGCTCCAAAATCACTGTGGATGGTGACCGTAGCCAGGAAATTAAAAGATGCTTGATTCATAGAAGGAAAGTTATGACAAACCTAGACAGTGTGTTAAAAAACAGAGACATCAATTTGCAGACAAATGTTCTTTTAGTCAAAGCTATGGTTTTTCCAGTAGTCATGTACAGATGTGAGAGTTGGATCATAAAGAAGACTGACTGCCAAAGAATTGATGCTTTTGAATGGTGTTGCTGGAGAAGACTCTTGAGAGTCCACAGACTGCAAGGAGATCAAACCAGTCAATCCTAAAGGAAATTAACCCTGAATAATCATTGAAAAGCCTGTTTCTGAAGCTGAAGCTCCAGTACTTTGGTCACCTGTTGCAAAGAGCTGACTCACTGGAAAAAAACAAAGACAAAAGGAGAAGGAAGGGGACAGCAGAGGATGAAATGGTTGGACGGCATCACCGACTCAAGGGACATGAATGAATTTGAGCAAATTCCTGAAGATAGTGGATGACAGGGAAGCCTGGTATGCTGCAATCCACTGGGTTGCAAAGGGCTGGATTTGACTTAATGATTGAACAACAACAATAGCAAATTATATACCAAGACATTTTGGGGTGTTTTACATGACAATGTCTAAAATGTTTGGAGCATTCCTATCACAGATTAATTAACATCAGAGACAAGATAAAATATACAAGTCATCAGTTACTAGATTCTGCCAATTCTCACTCTTGATATATTTATTGAACAATTGTTTACCATATGGTTGTTTTATTCCAAGCACTATTCTAAGAAAAAGAGTAGCTAATGACTTATTTTTGAAAAGATATGTTTAAAGTCTATTTAAGAGAGCCATGCAGTAAACAAATATGTAAACTACATATAGCATACTAAGTGCAGATACATACTATAAAGAAAAGCAATGAACTATAAAAGGGATAGAGTAGTGTGTGTGTGTGTGTGTGTGTATGTGTGTGTATTTATGTGCACACACACAACTTTGGTGTAAGCAGTAAAGAAAGAGCTCTTTGATAAGGTGATCTTTTGAGAAAGGTGAAAGAAGCAAGGAGAGAGAATAATCTATATGAGCTTCTTTACATTTCTCTAATTTATAAACATTTTTTCCTTATTTATACTACTACTAACTTAGCTCATAATCCACTCCCAGTGATCCACATCTCTGGGCATCTGCTTTCTCATCCTTCTTCACAAACATTTAGAGCTGAAAATTTTATAATCCCCTATGTAAAATCCTTGACTAGCTTCCATCAAAATGACATCTACATTCTTTATAAGGTATACCTAGAGCATTCTTGTTACTGCATGTAAGGAAATGTTCTATGAAATATTTCTGACAGTTTCATGCTCTCTCTCCTCAACCTATTCTTAACTGGTGAATCTACATACCTCAGGATGCAGTCTGGCTGTCCGTATCTCTGGGAAGATTTCCTAGACAAGGTTTGGTATCTCCTCTTACTTAAGTAGTATTTTCAGTTCAGTTCAGTTGCTCAGTCGTGTCCAACTCTTTGCAACCCCATGGACTGAAGCACACCAGGCTTCTCTGTCTACCACAGACTCTGGAGTTCACCCAAACCCATGTCCATCGAGTCGGTGATGCCATCCAACCATCTCACCCTCTGTCATCCCCTTCTCCTCCTGCCTTCAATCTTTTCTAGTGAGTCTTTTTTAGTGAGTCAGTTCTTTGCATCAGGTGGCCAAAGTATTAGAGTTTCAGCTTCAGCATCAGTCCTTCCAATGAATATTCAGGACTGATTTTCTTTAGGATGGACTGGTTGGATCTCCTTCCAGTTCAGGGGACTCTCCAGAGTCTTCTCCAACACCACAGTTCAAAAGCATCAATTCTTTGGTGCTCGGCTTTCTTTAGAGTCCAACTCTCAAATCCATATATGA
This sequence comes from Cervus canadensis, assembly GCF_019320065.1. NCBI lineage: Eukaryota > Metazoa > Chordata > Mammalia > Artiodactyla > Cervidae > Cervus > Cervus canadensis. Next base: position 63,440,785 of record NC_057398.1, on the reverse strand, counting down.
CTACTGGAAAAACCATAGCTTTGACTAGAGGGACCTTTGTTGGCAAAGTAATACTTTAGGCACTCCCAAATAAGAACATTTACCAAGTTTTGGTATATTGAGTGTCAATTTTATCTTTCTTCCCTTATATTGAAGGAAGGATCTGTTTTCCTTTCATAAAAATGTGATGTGTTACTTATATTCCAAATTTATTAATTAACTGTGAATAAATAAATAAAGTAATAATGAAACACATTTCTATAGTTACACTATTAGCAAATGTGAGGGCGGAATTGGAACTGAATCAATCTAAAAGTCGATGATCTATTAATACTAAATGATACTGATTCTGGGGAAATTATTTTAATTATTTTTAGTTCATATAGATCATTTAACAGAAATTTCAATGTATGTGATATCTGAATATCCTGCACATATATAGAAAGGAAACTTATTCTGTGAAATATTTAATTATTAATTACACATATGTTGCAGCAGTTTTCATTAGATGTACAATGGTTTATTGATTTTAACCATCTGAATCAAACTAGACAAAAGTATGAGGTAGAAACGCTTACTACCAATCAGTTCCACCTATACTATTTTGGAAACTTGTATTTTTATTCTATAGTCACACAGAGAAAGCCATTTATTATTCACTGCCTTCTACCTGCACCATTGCTGTTTTGAGATTATCTGCTTAACACAAATTATTGTATCAATAAAAGCTGCCCATTGAATTGAATTTGTTCATATTGCAAAAGGTTACCCTTTGTGACCCTGTGTAGAATCTGCCTTCAATGCAGGAGACACAGCTGCAGTCCTTGGGCTGGAGAGATCCCCCAGAGAAGGAAATGGCAACTTAATCCAGTATTCTTACCAAAGAAATCCCATGGACAGAGGAGCCTGGTGGTCTGGAGTCCACAGGGTCACAAAGAGTCAGACACAACTTAGCAACTAAACCACCCTGAACATAGTTGAGGGAAAGTATACTAATCTGCAGTACTAAGGAAAGAAAAACTGCTCTGATAGCAGTTTCAAGGCAATTTCCAATATAAATAAAAAAGAAAATAAATTTACCGTGGGTTTGTTGAGCTTACACAGGGTAAATATAATATAAATAGAGAAGTATTCATTCATTAGGAATTGAATCCAAGTGAAAGGCACTCATCTTCTATTTACAAATTGTGATCTCAATGACTGAATGAGAAGCTTTGGGAAAGTAAAGAAAGAAAGGCAAAAAGATATTAAACATTACATTTTCAACTAAATCAGAAGTGAAGAAGTCCAGCTGCCCTAAACCATGATAGTACTATGTTAGAAATGTATGCATTTCAAATTGTTAAAATGCTACTCTGATGTTTTTAAAAGCCATAAATTTAGCTCTCTGCACAGAAAATAATTATATACTTAGTTACCAAGAAAAAAAGTTTTCTTCTACTGTTGTCTTTACCTGGTAAGCTGCCCTCTTACTCTCTCAATCAAAATGTTATCCATCCTTCATTTCAGAGGGCTTATCTTACCATGGAAACCTTCCTGATTCTTCTCACAATCAAGTGCTCCTTTTTTTTCTTCCAACTTCCTACAACTCCTTAATTTACTTTTTTTTTTTTTTATTAGTTGGAGGCTAATTACTTCACAACATTTCAGTGGGTTTTGTCATACATTGATATGAATCAGCCATAGAGTTACACGTGTTCCCCATCCCGATCCCCCCTCCCACCTCCCTCTCCACCCGATTCCTCTGGGTCTTCCCAGCGCACCAGGCCCGAGCACTTGTCTCATGCATCCCACCTGGGCTGGTGATCTGTTTCACCATAGATAATATACATGCTGTTCTTTCGCAACATCCCACCCTCACCTTCTCCCACAGAGTTCAAAAGTCTGTTCTGTACTTCTGTGTCTCTTTTTCTGTTTTGCATATAGGGTTATCGTTACCATCTTTCTAAATTCCATATATATGTGTTAGTATGCTGTAATGTTCTTTATCTTTCTGGCTTACTTCACTCTGTAACTTTTTCCAGGTTAAGTTATTTATGATGTGCTATACACTCCCCTGTCAACTTAAAATATTGTTTTATCTGCCTTCAGATTTTTAAAAACACTAAGTAGATTATTTTGGAAATCACAGAAATATGGCTATTGAAAAAAATTGAAAAGGTTAATGATCACTAAGGTTCCATCAGAACAGTAGTCCCTTTGACTGCAAGAAAATCTTACCAGTCAATCCTAGAGGAAATCAACCCTAAATATTCATTGGAAGGACTGATGCTGACACTCCAATACTTTGGCCACCTGTTGCAAAGAGCCAACTCACTGGAAAAGACCCTGATGCTGGGAAAGACTGAAGGCAAAAGGAGGAGGGGGTGGCAGAGGATGAGATGGTTAGATAGCATCACTGACTCAATGGACATGAATTTGAGAAAATTCCAGGAGATAATGAAGGACAGAGGACCCTGTCGTGCTGTAGTCCATGGTGTCACAAAGAGTCAGACACAACAACTGAAAAACAACAACAACGTAACTGTAGCATCCAAAGGCTGTCACTTCATGCTTATTGGTGATACTGACCTAAGGCACAACTGTAGGTGACAGGGGTATGGTGAATTGAGGAGAGAATTTTCCATGGCTCTTTCCTTCTGCATATCAGGGAGGCAAAAGCTCTGACTTTTTGCTCCAGACAAACTTTGCAAGAATATTTGTATAGTAAACGGTCTTGGAAGATAGAAATGACATTTCCTTCTGAGACACAGGGAATGCAAAGAAGTTAAAGTCTCAAAGACTCCTCCTAGTTCTTCACAGTGGGCTACAGGGACTTCAGGAAAGCAACAAGAAAGTTACTGTAAAGAGTGACAGAAAGCATTGAGCTCAACGTATTATTGGACCATATTTATGCATCTTGAAGTTGGTTAAGTGCTTCTGAAACAATTTAGAGTTATGAGGAAGTAGATGATAAAATAGTCAAATGATATCCCTTTAAATTATAGAAATAGAGCTTATAAGAAAGAGAAAGATGTCATTATTTTATCATTCAGTATGAAGGCTTATCTGTTAGTTTTAGTAAATAGAATCATTATAATCATGAAATATAATAGACACTAGCTTAATTTCTTAATTTACCAATGCAATACAGTATGTAAAACACTTCTTCATTTCATTTGGGTGAGTTATTAAGTAGAAACATCCTAAGAAGTTTATGGGCTTTTTGTACATCAGATATTCTAATCTTTTCCTCAACTGGACTGTTATTTTTAACCTGAGGACACTTTGAATGACATTTTTCATGACCAATACTGCCTTTAATTCAACCATGAAGCCATTGCTAATGGTATGTTAGTATTTCTAAATAATTTTCTATCTAAGGACCAAGTTGTTTATTCTCTGCCTAAGGCAAAGTCATGTACCATAAAATATTCTCAGGCCTATTAATTATTTATCAGCCATTAATTCATACCAATTGTTCTATCAAAACATTCTAATTTTTAATATGAGATAAATTATGCATTGCTTTGCATTTTTACTAATATTTAGAATTGTGATATCCTTTCCTAATGAGTTTTCAAAACTGTATCCTTTTCAAAGAGAGTTTCTGAGAAGTTCTCAGCTACCAAAACCAGAGTAGATGAGACAAAATGACGGCATAATAAGAAAGCAATATGCAGATTACAGGAATTCCCAAGTGGTGCAGTGGTAAAAAGCTGCCTGCAATGCAGGAGATGCGGGTTTGATCCCTGGGTTGGGAAGATCCCCTGGAGTATGAAATGGAAATCCAGTATCCTTACCTGGAAAATTCCATGGACAGAGGAGTCTGGCATGCACCAGTCCATGGGGCCCCAAAGAATCAGACATGACTGAAAGCATATTATAAGTTTTATTATGGCTTACTAATATTGGGTCCCTTTTGTGAATTTTTGATAAATGCTTGAAGAATTTTACTATGAAACAGAATTTACTATAAACCATTAAACTTTACTGTCTTAATTATGATACTTAGATATTCTGTTGCCTACTTTATTTTTTACATTTTATCTGGTTGGGACTAAGAAAGTATATTAGAGTCTTCTGTGTTTCCACCTAAATATCATTGCATACTTGCCATTTGCATTATATGAAACTTGCTGCTGTGCAATTGGTTCAAAGAAATGATAATGAAAACATCTTAACAGTGAATTATTGTCTTTCACCTTAAAGCCTTAAATATTTTAGTGGATCTTTGTTCTTCTTTCTACATGTTTCATATTAGAGCATTCTCTTTGCTTTTAGTTTTTGTGTGACTATAACTTTTTTTTTATTCTCAAGTCTCTTGATAAGCTAACTTCAAGCTTATAGAGCAGTCAATAAGATTTTGACCCATAAGTCAATCTGCAAATAATTTCCTCTTATAAGGGAGATAAGCTCCATTATTTTTCTTGACATAAATGACATGTTGGGATTTTTAATTATATTAATTTATCTTTATATACAGTATTCTTCATGTGAAAAAGTATAAATACAGACCCATTCTTTTCTATGTGGTACCCCTGATATTTAGATGAGTACTTTTATTCTTTTGGTAAACCTTATATCCATCAGTTCAGTTCAGTCACTCAGTCATGTCCACATCTTTGTGACCAAATATAAGTTATATGACCAAATATAAGTTATATCCGTAGCTTAATATAAAATGATGTGTCCCGTTCTTTCTAAACAGTGTCTATTAAAGCAACCAAAAATCACCTTCTACATTTATTCTCCCTTCCTCAAACTCTTCCTATTTAAGTGAATATTTGTGTCAATTTTGGTGTATTTTGTTGGCTCTTAAATACATTCAATTTGTAATTTTTCTGTTGTGAGATAAAGAAGTCATAACCAGAAGAAAAAAAAAAAACAGTTGGAGAAAATTGATAAACTGCACTTCATTAAATTAAGAACTCCAATCCATTAAAAGATAACGTTTAGGCAAATGACAAAGATAGAGAACATATTTGCAGGACATAATCAATAAAGGAATTATAATCTCTAGATATAGGTAGAGAAAGAGAACTGATTGATTGATGGATGGATAGATAAATCAATCCCACATACAGAATCCTACAAAAAGATAGAAACTAATTGCAGAGAAGTTAATAGGCAAATAGGCAAAATAATTAAAACAGTATCTCACAGAAGAACATATTCAAATGACCATTAAAAATATAAGCTCAACCTCTCTAGAAATCAGGAAATTAAAACTACTGTGAAATATCACCACCTCATACCATCATGAGTTAATTCTTTTTTGTTGTTTTTAAGTTTGGTCTACCCATGCGAGTTGATTTTGCTAAAGAAATATGAACACAGATAATGTGTATCACTTCCTAGTGGAAGTTTACAAGTCTCTATTTGATTCATCACATCACAGAAGCTCTTCACTGAACCTTCAACCTGAATCATTGAGGAGCTACAATGAGCCAAGCATCCCTAATGACTTGTGCTGATTCTGTGGTTTGAGCAAGAAATTAAGATTTGTCCTCTTAAGTCACGAGAATTTGCCCTTCATATTATACAGTGTAACTTCACCTTTGCTGTTTCATGAATTAAAACTTAATCAAAGACTAATATTCTTCAGGATGCCCTTCCAAAGAGGAAGCTGCGACGGTTCATAGTGGGGGTATTTGGAAACTGAAAATTGCTTCATGCAGTCCTGCTATATACCAAGTGTTAAGACAATGAATGATGCTGCCTCACAGCCTTGACCAGTCACTGTGTCAGTGGCAACCACAGTTCTTGGACCCCAGTCCATGGGATGAGCATGGGATGGGTGCTACCTTTACTTTGAATAATGAAGTGGAAGAAGAGGACTTGAGGCCATGGATTTGTATATTATTCAAGCTCAAGATTCAAGGCTTGGGCCTATCCTAGGCCGTGCTGAAGGACAAAGGGATGTTTTATCAGACTTGCAGTGTAAAAGGAAACAAGACTGAGAATTTTTCTTTTTTTTTTTTTAAATTTAACACTTAATAATATTTAACATCTAACAAAAAACATTTTTTATATCAACATCCATTTTGTGGTTTAAGTCTCTCTGAATTATTTATAGTAATTGAGAACTGCTTAATTCTAAGGAACCCTTTTCTTTATTTATAGTAATTGAAAGTGAAATTGCTCAGTTGTGTTCAACTGCAACCTCGTGGACTGTAGCCTACCAGGCTCCTCCATCCATGGGATTCTCCAGGCAAGAATACTGGAGTGGGTTGCAATTTCCTTCTCCAGCAGATCTTCCCGACCCAGGGATCGAACTCGGGTCTCCCTCATTGCAGGCAGAGGCTTTAACCTCTGAGCAATTGCTTAATTCTAAGGAAACCCTTTTCTTCAGAATTGCAAATTTCTGTAAGGAAACCCTGGATTTTCTCTAGAACTGTAAGTTTCTGTTCCATGTTTTATTCACTTTGATATTTCACATTATTGGTATACTTTTAAAGCCATAATTTTCTCACTTTGAATGGAGTACCAAAGCAAAGATTTTAAATTATGCAATTGAATGGGGAACAGTAAAATAACAATCTAAATGAAACATTTCAAATTAAGATGAAAGTTAGCAAATGATACAAATCAGTGATTTGTATCCCTAAAGATCAGTACATTTTCTATCCTTTAGAATTTTAGTAACAATCTGTCACTTGTTTCAGTAGCTTAAAAATATTTTCTTAAAAATAATAAAAAGTGCGCTGCTGCTGCTAAGCTGCTTCAGTCATGTCCGACTCTGCGTGACCCCATAGACGGCAGTCCACCAGGCTCCCCGGTCCCTGGGAGTCTCCAGGCAAGAACAGTGGAGTGGGTTGCCATTTCCTTCTCCAATGCATGAAAGTGAAAATGAAGTCACTCAGTTGTGTCCCACTCCTAGAGACCCCATGGACTGCAGCCTACCAGGCTCCTCCGTCCACGGGATTTTCCAGGCAAGAGTACTGGAGTGGGTTGCCATTGCCTTCTCCAAATAAAAAGTGTATCACTTTTATAATAGTTTTAAAGTATAAACTTAACTTTTTATTGATTATATATGCCCTTTTCAATTGACAGTTGTGAAAATTTGTCTGGATGCTGTGTTCTATGAGGTTTTTTTTTAAATCATATGATTACATAAGCTTGAAATCAATAAAGTGTTTACTACATGATTTATATGCAGCATACTTATATATTTATATGCAATAAAAATTTCCAAGACAATCATTTCTCAGATGTCTTTATTTACAGAAATTTTTCTTCTCGTATGTCATATAAAACCCCTCAGGAGAAAAAAAAATCATAAGAATTTGAAAAAGGGGCTATGTGAGACTAGGTTTCTTCTAAATTTATAAGAAAATATTTGCTTTGAAACAGTTTATTAGAAAATAAAATGTGATATTATATAGTAGACATATGTATGCTGCTGGGTGTCCAGTTGCTCAGGTATGTCCAACTCTTGCAATCCCATGGGCTGTAGCCTGCCAGGCTCCTCTGTCCATGGGCTTCTCCAGGCAAGAATACTGGAGTAGGTTGCTATTTCCTTCTCCAGGCCATCTTCCTGACTCAGGGCTTGAACATACATCTTCATTGCTGGCAGATTCTTTACCCACTGTGCCATCAGAGAAGACATGGGGCTTCCAAGGTAGCCCTAGTGGTAAAGAATTCACATGCCAATGCAGGAGACACAAGAGATGCAGATTTGATCACTGGGTCAGGAAGATCCCCTGGAGAAGGAAAGAGCAACCCACTCCAGCATCCTTGCCTGGAATATTCCATGGATAGAAGAAGCTGGCAGGCTACACTCCATGCAGTCATGAAGAGACTTTAACTTACCTAAATTGATCTCTGACTTACCATAGTAATGAAATTTAAGACTAAGAAAAACATAATTTTCTTATGTTTTACATAAGCAATAACAATATTTTTGGGCAAGAAGAGAATCTGTTTTTTTCACTGAATAGACTAGGTAAAGGATTAATGTGAATGATTGAATCTTTAGGAATTTTAACTCACTAAAGTCAAAGAAAAATTATTCTGGTGGCTTTATATGTATATGTATATCAAGACCTTCAAGAGTCTGTCTTTCATAAATGCCAAATTATATAATGTATTTTACTTAGCTTATACTCTATGCCTTAGATTAATTTTATTTTTATAAATGATATATACTATATCAATTATATATATTATATATATATTGTATGTATCTTGAGATAGATCTTATATAAAGAATAAAAATGGCAAAGCTCCTCCTTTATATGCTGCATGAATTTATCTGTTTTGTTTTTATATCAGCTGTTAATTTTGTGTGTCAAATTGGCTGGGCCATAGTGACTAAATATTTGGTCAAACATTGTTCTGGATATTTCCATAAAGGTATTCATTTGGATGATATTAGCATTTTTTTTCTTTCTTTCTTTTAATTAATTTATTTTAATTGGAGGCTAATTACTTTATAATATTGTAGTGGCTTTTGCCATACATTGACATGAATCAGCCATGGGTGTACATGTGTTCCCCATCCTGACCCCCCTCCCACCTCCCTCCCCATCCCATACCTCAGGGTCATCCCAGTGCACCAGCCCTGAGCGCCCTGTCTCATGCATTGAACCTGGACTAGTGATCTGTTTCAAATATGATAATATACATGTTTCAATTCTACTCTCAATTCATCCCACCTCACCTTCTCCCACAGAGTCCAAAAGTCTGTTCTTTACATCTGTGTCTCTTTTGCTGTCTCGCCTTTAGGGTCATTGTTACCATCTTTCTAGATTCCATATGTATGCATTAATATACTGTATTGGTGTTTTTCTTTCTGACTTACTTCACTCTGTATAATAGGCTCCAGTTTCATCCACCTCATTAGAACTGATTCAAATGCATTCTTGTTAATAGCTGAGCAATCTGGTCCCATCACTTCATGGGAAATAGATGGGGAAACAATGTCAGACTTTATTTTGGGGGCTCCAAAATCACTGCAGATCGTGACTGCAGCCATGAAATTAAAAGACACTTACTCCTCGGAAGGAAAGTTATGACCAACCTAGATAGCATATCAAAAAGCAGAGACATTATTTTGCCAACAAAGGTCCATCTAGTCAAGACTATGGTTTTTCCAGTGGTCGTGTATGGATATGAGAGTTGGACTGTGAAGAAAGTTGAGCACAAAAGAATTCATGCTTTTGAACTGTAGTGTTGGAGAAGACTCTTGAGAGTCCCTTGGACTTCAAGGAAATCCAACCAGTCCATCCTGAAGGAGATCAGTCTTGGGTGTTCATTGGAACGACTGATGCTCAAGCTGAAACTCCAGTACTTCGGCCACCTGATGCAAAGAGTTAACTCATTGGAAAAAACCCTGATTCTGGGAGGGATTGGGGGCAGGAGGAGAAGGGGACGACAGAAGATGAGATGGCTGGATGGCATCACCGACTCGATGGACATGAGTTTGAGTAAACTCCGGGGGTTGGTGATGGACAGGGAGGCCTGGTGTGCTGCAATTCACGGGGTCGCAAAGAGTCAGACACGACTGAGCGACTGAACTGAACTGAATTGAATATTCCATTGTGTATATGTACCACAGCTTTCTTATCCATTCGACTGCCGATGGACATCTAGGTTGCTTCCATGTCTTGGCTATTGTAAACAGTGTTGTGATGAACATTGGGGTATGCGTGTCTCATTCAATCCTGGTTTCCTCAGTGTGTATGCCCAGCAGTGGGATTGCTGGGTCATATGGCAGTTCTATTTCCAGTTTTTTAAGGTGAGGTTAGCATTTAAATCAGTGAGCTTTGAGTAAGATTACCCTCAGTGATATGAGTGGGCTTTACACAATCAGTTGAAGGCCTTAATAAAATAAAGAATGGCCTCTTCTGAGTAAGAAGAAACTCTACTGTGTGACTGCCTGTGGGCTCAAACTGCCACTCCACCTCATCAATATTTTGGATTCACCAAGCTTCCATAACATGGGAGGAGCCAAATATAATAAACGTCTTCAAGGTCTCTGAGATTTATTGTAAAGAATTGGCTCTCACACAATCATGATATATATCTACATACATACACATCCTATTGGTTCTGTTTCTCAGGAGAAACCTGATTAATACATCATCTAAGTTATAATACTTAAAAAGGATACATTGGATTGTGGATTCCTATAAATATCTACACATCTATCCATCTATGTACCTCTATCTTTGTATCTATCTAAACCAGTTAATAATACATGGCAACATAAATAAATATGATAAATGGCAATTATCCCACACATGATGATATGATATGATGAAATATACCTTTATCTGGAGACAGATACCTTAGAATCATTTCCCCTGTAACACTGTGTGACAGCTGATGATTTTCAGTTTCCAGTTTACATATACAGTTGACCCTTAAACACCACAGGTTTCAACTTCAGGGGTCCAATTACACATGGGTTTTTTTAGTACATTCATACTACAGTACTGCATGATTTGCAACTGGTTGTATCTGCAAATGTAGAAACACCCTTGTGAAGGGCAGACTATAAAATCACAGGCAGAATGTCAACTGCCTGGGGATATGCAACCCTAAACCCTGTATTGTTCAAGGATTAATTGTATACAAAATAATTGACAGGATATCTGCTATACAAGGGACTCTCAAAATTAGCTCAAACTTGAAGATGTAGGTGAATGCATTTTATATATTTAAAATAATATAAAGCATTATCGTCACTCAAAATCTTGATATGAAGTATGTAGATGATGTGCTCAGTCGCTCTGTCATGTGTGACTCTGCAACCTGGTGGAATGAAGCCCACCAGGCTCCTCTGTTCATAGGGTTTTCCAGGCAAGAATACTGGAGTGAGTTGCCATTTCCTTCTCCTAGGGAAATTCCTTACCCAAGGATTGAACCTGTGTCTCCATTGCAGGTGGATTCTTTAGCCACTGAGTCATCAGAGAAGCCCAGTGAAGATGATACTTGACTAAGCAGCCATGCATTTTATTGTAGTTAGTACCTTCTTTCTCTTTACTATTTTAGGTGCATTAACTTTTCTTCTGTGGTGCTAGTTCTCATAAGGATGATTCAACTTCCCTAACCAGACATTTTATGCTTAGTCACTTCAGTCGCGTCTGACTCTGTGTGACCCCATGGACTGTAGCCCTCCAGGCTCCTCTATCCCTGGGGATTCTCCAGGCAAGAATACAAATGGGTTGCCATGCCCTCCTCGAGGGGCTCTTCCCCACCCAGGGATCAAACGCAGGTCTCCCGCATTTCAGGCTGATTCTTTACCATCTGAACCACCAGGGAAGCCCATTTAACAATGCCTACAGATATTTTCAATTGCCATGCCTTGCCTGTGCTCCTGGCCTCCTGCGGTAGAAGCCAGGGGTGTCGTTAAACATCCTACGGTGCACAAAGCAGCCTCTGACAAAGAATCATCCAGTCCAAAATGTTAATAACCTTACTTGGTAATTTTCTTTCTGTGTGATGTATATCTTTTAGAAATTAGAATCTCCATTGATGCTGGTCTGCTGTAAGCAAACTCAGCTTTTATTAGTCTGAAAATGCTTACTTTTATTATTTTCTTTTATTTTTGCAGAATTATCTGTGTGTAAAACTGTACTTCAGCAATTATTTTCTTCCACCACATGGATGCTAGAGATAAGTCAGCTCTTATTCTGTGATCTTTAGAGATGAGTTGTCTTTTTTTCTTATAGTGTTAAAGATGGTCTCGTGTTTTAGCTTTCTGCAGTTTTTCATTTTGATATAACTGGGCATGTATTTTTCTGTTCAATATCCCTTGGATTTATTGGACTTTAAGAATCAGTTAATTGATGTCTCTCATCAGTTCAGAAAAATTTGTAGGCATTATCCTTTCTAACATTGCTTCAAACATTGTGATATTTATTCATATCTTTCCCACTAGGCAAGATACTTGAGAGTAGAAATTGTGCCTATTTTGCTCATCATTGGAATAACTCTTACCTAACGCAGCACCAGACACATAGTATAAGTGCAATACGTATATTATAAAGGAAAAAAAACCAACAAATTGCAAAAGAATATCAAATAGTTTAAGTATGCATACATACAAATAATATGCATATACACAAATACAGAAAATGTGCATGCTTTAAAAATCTGTGTCTACCTAAAATTATATTTTGTATCTGAATGACACAGTTTTTAATTTTAAATGAAGATTTTATTCTTTCTAACATAGAGTCTGGTGTGCTGCAGTCCATGGGGTCACAAAGAGTCGGACACGACTGAGCGACTGAACAACAACATGGAGTCTCCTGAGAAACCTCTCTCAAACTTTCTCTGAACTCCTTAAATTATGATATATCAAGAAAATAACATTATATACTTGACTAATTATGAACTGTGCAAAACAAAAAATGCATCACCTTTATCCTGAAGAAAATCTTTTCATTCAAGAAAATGACACATTAATTTTTTTTGACAGCCTTTATCATATGATGGAATTATACCTTGATATTACAGTCAACCCAGGTCATTAAATAATTTAATGTGTTAGTTTTCTATTTCTCTAAATGTTGAGAGTATTTCCTATTTTCTAAAAATCAAGAGTTATAAAGGGAGTTTCACTAGTCATAGTGCTGATAATATAATAATAAATATTCTTCTTGCTAGATTAAGAGATGAGATGGTTAAAAACTCTGAAGATATTATTTTTTTCCTTTAAGCTAGAATACTAAAAAAAAAAAAAAAAGACCTAGTATATTAAAGGAACTTGAACAGATGCTTGCTTATTTTATTTTTTATTTTTTTTTTTTCAGTTAGCTATTTTTTTTTTTAATTTTTTTATTAGTTGGAGGCTAATTACTTCACAACATTTCAGTGGGTTTTGTCATACATTGATATGAATCAGCCATAGATTTACACGTATTCCCCATCCCGATCCCCCCTCCCACCTCCCTCTCCACCCGATTCCTCTGGGTCTTCCCAGTGCACCAGGCCCGAGCACTTGTCTCATGCATCCCACCTGGGCTGGTGATCTGTTTCACCATAGATAGTATACATGCTGTTCTTTTGAAAAATCCCACCCTCACATTCTCCCACAGAGTTCAAAAGTCTGTTCTGTATTTCTGTGTCTCTTTTTCTGTTTTGCATATAGGGTTATCGTTACCATCTTCTAAATTCCATATATATGTGTTAGTATGCTGTAATTTCTTTATCTTTCTGGCTTACTTCACTCTGTATAATGGGCTCCAGTTTCATCCATCTCATTAGGACTGATTCAAATGAAATTTTTTTGACATGCTGAGTAATATTCCATGGTGTATATGTACCACAGCTTCCTTATCCATTCATCTGCTGATGGGCATCTAGGTTGCTTCCATGTCCTGGCTATTATAAACAGTGCTGCGATGAACATTGGGGTGCACGTGTCTCTTTCAGATCTGGTTTCCTCAGTGTGTATGCCCAGAAGTGGGATTGCTGGGTCATATGGCAGTTCTATTTCCAGTTTTTTAAGAAATCTCCACACTGTTTTCCATAGTGGCTGTACTAGTTTGCATTCCCACCAACAGTGTAAGAGGGTTCCCTTTTCTCCACACCCTCTCCAGCATTTATTGCTTGTAGACTTTTGGATAGCAGCCATCCTGACTGGCGTGTAATGGTACCTCATTGTGGTTTTTGATTTGCATTTCTCTGATAATGAGTGATGTTGAGCATCTTTTCATGTTTGTTAGCCATCTGTATGTCTTCTTTGGAGAAATGTCTGTTTAGTTCTTTGGCCCATTTTTTGATTGGGTCATTTATTTTTCTGGAATTGAGCTGCAGGAGTTGCTTGTATATTTTTTGAGATTAATCCTTTGTCTGTTTCTTCATTTGCTATTATTTTCTCCCAATCTGAGGGCTGTCTTTTCACCTTACTTATAGTTTCCTTTGTAGTGCAAAAGCTTTTAAGTTTCATTAGATCCCATTGTTTAGTTTTGCTTTTATTTCCAATATTCTGGGAGGTGGGTCATAGAGGATCTTGCTGTGATTTATGTCTGAGAGTGTTTTGCCTATGTTCTCCTCTAGGAGTTTTATAGTTTCTGGTCTTACATATAGATCTTTAATCCATTTTGAGTTTATTTTTGTGTATGGTGTTAGAAAGTGTTCTAGTTTCATTCTTTTACAAGTGGTTGACCAGTTTTCCCAGCACCACTTGTTAAAGAGGTTGTCTTTTTTCCATTGTATATCCTTGCCTCCTTTGTCCAAAGATACAGGTGTCCATAGGTTCGTGGATTTATCTGCTGGGCTTTCTTATTCTGTTCCATTGATCTATATTTCTGTCTTTGTGCCAGTACCATACTGGTCCCTTGATGACTGTGGCTTTGTAGTAGAGTCTGAAATCAGGCAGTTTGATTCCTCCAGTTCCATTCTTCTTTCTCAAGATTACTTTGGCCATTCGAGGTTTTTTGAATTTCCATACAAATTGTGAAATTATTTGTTCTAGTTCTGTGAAAAATACCGTTGGTAGCTTGATCGGGATTGCATTGAATCTATAGATTGCTTTGGGTAGAATAGCCATTTTGACAATATTGATTCTTCCAATCCATGAGCATGGTATGTTTCTCATCTGTTTGTGTCCT